>NC_134863.1:87643917-87967250 GCF_049852395.1 Peromyscus maniculatus bairdii | reverse complement strand
CCCCGCACCTGCCGCGGCTGGAACGTGACAGCCTGTCGGCCAGCCCCTCTGCGGACACCTCCTGAGCCCATGCAGACCCTGCCTGTCCGTCCCCCCTCCCCCGAGAAAGACCCTCCTCGCCCAGGGACATAGCGCGGAAGACCTTACTGCAGCGCACACGTCCGGGTCTCCCCATCTCCTAGGCCTGGTTATTAGAAGCATCTCGAGTGCCCCTCTAAAGAGACCGCACGGTGTAATCAAAGAACCGTGCACTGTGCGGCCCCGAGGCCTGGGTACTAGAGAACCACACACTGTAACACTTTGCAGGGGGCCTTAGGTTCTCCTTGAGGTTTCCCGACACGGGGGCGGTGTTGAGGGACACTGAGCAGTCCTCCGAAGCCTGGAATTTTTGTGTTGGTGCATGAACTCCAATTGCCTCTATGTCTTCGGACATCTGTGTTACAGCATAGTCCGGTGATTGTTCATCAGCATGACCCTGAGTCATGAGTTCCTGGATTTGTTTCATGATCCTCCCACCTTGTTTAAGAGGGCGAAAAATAGGTTAATCTATTTTAGTGTTTCCACCAAAAACCCTCCTCTACGTCTGGTAATTAATCATTACCCTTAATCAAATCCCTAAATATTGACATTAAAGGAGAAATTTGGCTTACTTAAAAATGGCTCTAATTCAGCCCATGCACTTAACAGTACAGCATTTTATTTAGTGGAAGTATAGGGAACATCGTTCTGCAGAAATAGAAATTGTCGATAAAAGCTCACCCTCAGAAATTGACGGTATTATGTAGTGGGGGAAATTAGGTATAGGAACACTAAAAGCAACAAAAGAGTTAACATAGAGGTCTCCAGACAAGGAGATAACTTGAGAAGCCATTTTAGTTGTCCCTGTACTAGAACTAATTGAGGGCTGGATTTACAGGTATCAGAGATGGGCCAAAGGGCAATGAAAAGAGAATAACTTTCTGCCTGAGGACACCTGGCTGGCTTCATCTCAGCCTAAGGAGGCAATGTATGAAGACAAGCATGTGTGACAGTGTGGATTACAAGTACCATGTAGGACAAGTGGGTTCACTGAGATGTATTTGTTCAGAAGACAACCAGGGATTGGAGTCTGAAGAAGTCTGAGCAGAGATACAGAGGGTATCATAGTCCAATTGTTAGTACAGCTACAAAATCTCAGAAAACGCAGAGAAAATGTGCTGTGCTGTGCTTTACAAGGCTCTGAATAGTTAAATCCTCAAGTCTAGTGAGCTTTTCCTACACCTGCCAAGCCTTGTGCTAGGAATTCACAGATGAAAACAGGGCTTTTATGGGGGAGCTTGTGGAGGATCTTCTGATGGATCCACGTATACAAGCTGATGAATTGAAATCACTATGGGGTAATTGCAGAGAGATAAAGTGTTGCTGTTGGCAAATTGCAAAAGCTTTATAGTTCCAGTTGAATCTTTCTATACAAAGTGGCCAAGTAAAGGAGAGGCAGAAGGTACTTTTAGGTTTCAGAAACTGGAAACGCAGGTTTGTGGGTTACATGGTAAGGAGTGCCACCCAGATATGGTACAGAGGTGAATTGACATCAGTCAGAGCAGCCTGTGTGCTAGTCTGTAGTTTGGGTTTTTCTAGGAAATAATAATTTAAAAAACAAACTGTATTCTAAAACAAGGCAGTAAAGTGGCCAACTTTATTTAGAGAAAGTAATCAAAGAGCTTCATTTCTACTCCTTAATTTAATAGAGAGTAGAAAGTAATCACATGTTTATTGTGTAGGATCCCAAAATGGGCATCATGAGGAATGTCAAAAGTAATGTATTGGACCTTAAAGAGCTTGCAATCCTGGTGGGACACGAAACCAGCTAGCATATGACAGTGAATAAACACAATGTAGTGGTATGCCTGCTCTGTGTGGCAAAGGAATTGGCAGGAGGCATTTGCTTTTTTTTTTTCTTTTTGACAAGGGCTTGCAATGTGCATTGGCCTTGGACTCATAATCCTCCTCCATCAGCCTCCCAAATGCTGGCATTGTAGACGTGTGCCACACACTGTATTTTGTTACTTGTTCTAAGCTTAAGGACTGTGTTTATTGGCCTGCTTTAATTTAGCATACAGACCTCGTGACCTAAACAGCCCAAACTTATTTTCTCATAGTTAGAGAAGCTGGAAATTGGAGGTAAAGGCCAGGTCTCTCTTGGGGTCTCTACCCCCTTGGCTTATAGACAGCATCTTCTTATGTCCTCATAGCATCTTCCTCCATGTTTGTCTCTGTTCTAATTCTTTGTTTAAAGATAATGTTTTATTGACTCAAGCACAATTTAACTTAATAAGCTGTGTAAAATTTTCAGCTCCAAATATGATTGCCTTTTGAGGTGCAGATGTTAGGACTTCAGCATACAGACTAGGGGTGTTGGCTGAGAATGTTCAGCCCTAAAGGATTCCCAAAGGATTAGAACTTGAGATGAGCTGGAAAAGGAGTTTGGCACAATCTAGGATGGTTCAGGTTGAGTGGTGGAGGAGGTCAGGTGGGTAGATTGTGTCTCTGGGACAGAAACAGGAAAAAGCAGAGTAGGTAGCTAAAGAATTTTAAAAGTTGTCTGAATATAGATGTCTATAGAGGCTTGAAGGCCATTTATTAAAGATTTTGTATTTTAGCCTGTTTTAACTAGGACAGAGGGAACTATACCATTATTCAGTCTTTTCATCTTAACGAAACATTACATCAAGATGGTTCCTGAGCTCCCTCTGCACTCCTGAGGACTACACCAGACATCGCACTTCTCTCTCCATCAAGATATTTAGCACTTTGAAATCAACTTTTGGGGTTCCCTTATCTCTAGACACTGGGGCTTTATGTTTTGAGTACCCATGTGTTCAGATACATTTTTTTTTTTTTTTTTTTGGTTTTTCGAGACAGGGTTTCTCTGTGTAGCTTTGCACCTTTCCTGGAGCTCACTTGGTAGCCCAGGCTGGCCTCGAACTCACAGAGATCCGCCTGCCTCTGCCTCCCGAGTCCTGGGATTAAAGGCGTGCGCCACCAACGCCCGGCGTTCAGATACATTTAACCATGCTTTGTGCATGGAAAGAGCCAGTGAGCAAACTGAATTCATGGAAGAGATTGTGTGCTGGGACACTAATGAAAGCCTTGCTTGAGAAATCTAGCATATGAAGGATGAGCCTGAAAGGCAGAACAGGAGCAGGCAGCATGTAGAAATATGCCAGAATAAAAACTGGCTAACTGGTTGAATTTATTGAAAACAATACATGATTATTCTAGAGGTTTGAGGAAAATCTTAAAAAAAAAAAAAAAAAAAAAAACCTTGGACCACAAAGGACAAAACCAAACCACTTGGAATGTATGAGTCAGGCACTAACACATTGAATTTTCAGACCATACTGAGATCCATCAGTTCCACTCAGCTGTTGCCTTTGTCTTGTCATGAACCATAGTTTAGGGAGAAAGTTTCTAGTTGGCCTGGTTTTGGGTATGTGCCTATAACCATCAGCTTGCACTTGCTAGGCAAGAGTGTTCTTCAAAGCAACACAGAGGGTCACTGCAGAAGGAGCAATAGCTGCTGGGTGGCCAGAACAGATCAGCAGAGAATGCTTGTTTGCAGTCCTGGCTGAGGCTGACAATCTGCCCTTGAAACAAATTTGAACTAGAGAGGGAGGCTGAAATGTGTTGAAGTAGAGTACAGTAACTTGATACCATGAAGGATCCCCTTAGCCAATCTGGCTTTGAAACCTGAGGCACTTTAGATAATTTCTGGATAGCTGCAATGTTACCAGGTGAGTGATGATATGATCAAGTGGAGAGAGAGAGGGCTAAATCCAGAAGTAAGAGTTTGGAGATGAGCTGTGCATATGGAGTCAGATGTTGGATGTTCACCTGTGTCACCAGCATCCCTAGAGTTCCAGGGTCATGTTAGGTTTTTGTAAGCACTCTCCAACATTGCAAAGGGGCAGTGTTTACAGAGCTTAGCCTAAAGTTCGTAAAGGGACATTTCCCACAGAGCTGTTACTGTGAGTTTTTTGGACTAGTCCCAGAGCCTAGCTCATTTGTAATGATCTTTAGTTATGGAACCATTTTCTTAAATTGAAATAGGGGAAATCATTTTTGAATTATCGCCATCTCCTTCTCACCCTTCCTTTGTAGTATCTGTTGAGTTTCTGACTGTGTGCTTCCCTTTCTTATGCATCTATCCTCAGAATACTCTGCTCCAAAATTGCCTGCCTTCCTAAGCCCCAAAGTCCTCATTATGTGTAACATAAGAACGGAAATACTTGGGTTTAATTAATTTATATTAAGATATAGATGTCTCACTTCAGCATCTAGTGTATTAAAGGCATTTGTGTGATGGGATGAAGTAATTTCATTGAGTCTAGCTGTGAGGGGCTCTAGAGTCCTTTGGGCGATTTGACTTGAGGCCACGGTAAGCTTTAAAAGATTTTAAGCCTGGGTCAATCAGATAATATTCTTGGAAGTTCTGAGCCTTTGGTTTTAACTTCAATATCAAGTGAGTCCCAAGCCCTCTCTGATGTCCCACCAGTCACTCACTCATCCACCCTCCCACCTCCTGGCCACATTGATAGCCTCCTGATATGAGTGTTCTTCCATACTCTGTGCCTTCTTTATCACATTGTTGTCTGCCCAGTCACAGGAATGTGAGGTGCAGGAGAACAGGAAGCCAGCCAGCAAGCTCACCTCCCATCATCAGCACCTCTTACGATGCACAGTGTACAGCGGGCTCCCAAACACTCGGGAGAGGAAGAGAGAAGGAAGATGTGTACTTGCCAGGTGGGATTTGCGCTGCAGACTGAACCATTCACAAGTTGTTTTGTTTGTGCTTCATGAGATTTCCACATGGTACAGGTAGGGCTATCAGAAAGGACAAGTAGTCCTGACAAGATTGCATTCCTGATAGATGGCAGTAGACCGAAGACTTCCCCATGGATAGCTGTCTACCATGAGCTTTTTACTGTAATAATTCTCTCCATTTTCCCCACTTTGAATCTCCAGGAAACAACATTAAGTAGAACCATCTCAGGCAGAGTTTGGGAAGATATTTGTAGGGAGACCAGGACTGGGACTATTGCTTTCCAGTCCTTATAATTGAATTAAAGTGTAAAAGCAACCCATAAGTGAAGGTGAATCCATACCACCTGGCCTTCTCTTCAGTCTCTCCAGAGACTGTAGGAACAGGTGTCACTCTTCTGCTTATGATTTCCAGTGTCTTCATTTTGGTTCCCAGAGTCAAAATGAGTATCTAGATCAGTGTCATGATAGTTCCAGGATGACTTTTGTTCTCTTTTTTGTAATGCTGCACATACTGCCCTGTCCCCATTTGGGTTACCTTACCTTTTCTGCCTGTCTCTTCCCCATGCTTTGGTCCCTCATCTGGCTACCTCACCTCAGTCTGGTGGCTGCCACCTGTATTGCATCTTCTATGATATCCATAGACATTTCTCTGTACCTGCATAACTGTACAGTGTTAACAGATTGCTGTATGCTATTCCTATGCAAGACTGAACTCCAGAAGCTAGGCTGTGCTTGTCTTGTTGACATCCTCTGTGGTTAGAGTTTTAGCACATTCTGGGTAGATGCTAGCTTACACCTGTGGTTTTAGATTATCGTGGTGTCTTGGTTTTTTCTCAAAAGTAGATCCTGAAACAAGGATCTAGATATAGATGTTTGTATGGACAGAGATTTCAGAAAGCTCAGAAAAGGAAATAGAAAGATGTGGAGGCAAGATTGATAAGTTGTCACTTGCTTGTAGAGTGTCAGAACTGAATCGATTAGAAAAGGAGAGGCAGGGAGAGAAGCAGCCTGATTTCTCTGCCAAATCCATCTCAACAAAGGCCACCCTTCTCCCTGTCCTGGCAGGATCCTTGACTCTTCCCATTGCTCTGTAGTTACTCCATTAGAAAGCCTAATGGCTCTGCCTTTACATCCAATGCTAGCCCCACCAAGCCATCATGGCAGTAGACTTCTCCGATGTCTTTTGCTTTGTTACCTGCTGTCCACAATAAAGCTAGAAATGTTATAATTAAAACATGACTCAGGCTTCTTCCCTGTGGTCCTCCAATTGCCCCCCCCCCACACACACACATAGTAAAATCCCCTCCCAGCTACCCAGCCTTACAGTCTGACTCCTGAGATGATATCATCCATGACTCCCAGCTTTTTTGGCTCCAGTTCTACATGACCTTGGTTCTTTCCTCTGTTGTATTGTCTTTACTTCATAATCCCTAGGCTCATGCTCTGTTCTCTTGAGTCTTCTCAAATGTACTTCCATGACTGATGGATGGATGGATGGATGGATGGATGGATGGATGGTAGATAGATAGACACTATTTGTAGGTACCGACTGATGGAATAATCATCCCATTTGTCCCTCAGCAGCATTGTGTGGAAACTGTTACTGTCCCTGTTTTCTGTGCAAGGGAAAGATTAAGACTTGAGTAACTGACTGGCCCAGAACACAGGTGACTCTGACCTCCAAGAAAAAAATTCTTTGACAACTCAACTGGGTGCATACTTGCACACAGGGCATATGTCTATCTGTAACTGAAACTGGTTTCCCAAGTGCTTGACACATTTAGTACTTTCTGACATTTTCTCTGTTAGTGCTTTATCTGTTTTTAATTGCTGGTTTCAAACCATTAAATTGAGTTTAGGAAAAAAAAAAAAAACCCCATTTGACAAATATCTGTCCAACCTTTGCTTCTGGTTTGCTGTTTCCCTGGTGTCAACATCTTGAGAAATTCTCAGTGCTACAGACTGCCAGTGCATGGCTGAGTCAGTCCTGTGGCAGTAAAAGCTCAATGCTTTTCTGCTGACCCCTGTAAAAAATGAGACATGTCTTTACACAGATGTGTGGTTCTTACAGTTTACTAGGAGTGAGGGAGAAATGGAAATGGCTGGCAGAAGAAAAGGATCTCACCCAAGACCTTGTTATAAGTAAACGAATTATATGTCACTCTTAAAGAAAAGCAGACAAGAATGAAGAGAAACCTGGTGGGTGCTAGATTCATTTCTAGTAGCAGAGCCACACCCCATCTACATCTTGCATTCTGTTCTCTCTGAAAACCAAAGAGCCTAGTCTCCAAGTGACCAGTAAAGGCTGACCCTGGAGATCTGGGAGCTGGGGACTTGTTACATCTGGGGCTGGGTATGGTTCTTGGTAGCAATCCCTCTAGAATATGTATCTAGTCACTGTGGGTACATTCTAATAGTAAAAATCAATGTCTGCCTCTGTCTCTGTGTGTGTGTCTCTGTCTGTCTGTCTGTCTGTCTCTCCCTCATACATACACACACACACACACACACACACACACACACACACACACACACACACACACACTAGTGCTGGTGATAGGATTCAGGGCCTTACATGTGCTAGGCAAGTACTCTACCACTAAGCTACATCCCCCTAGCTCCATGACAATACTGTTAGTAGGAGTCAGTGATATAAACTAGACTACAGAGAGGAGGTGCTCATACATCATGTCCCATGGGAAGCCTGCTTTTCCCTAGAGCACCAGGGAGGGAGTGGTAACCTGGACCTTCTTCTTTGATACTAAGTTAAACCTATTCTTGCAGTTCTGACAGTTATCTGCACATTTATTGAGTGTTTGCTATAGATGCTTGCTCATCTAATGTTTGCCACACACTTGCAAGAGGGCACAGTTGTTACCTCACTTCCCACACGGACCCGTGTACAGAGGGCATCAGCTTACAGGGTAGAGCTAGTACCTCAGCCAAGTGTCTGGCCCCAAAACTCACACTCACCCACCAAGTTTCCTTCTCTCACCTTTAGGATTGAACAGAATTTCAGTGACCCTTTAGTTCAAACTCTTTAATCAGCTTTACAGCCAGGCTAAAGTTCTCTGTTCTGGTGAAAATGGCATGTAGTGAGAAAACAGCATTTAAAAAATCACAAGCAATTAGTATAAGAAGGAAAACAACCTTTTAATTCTCTAAAGCTTCTAACCTTTATTGAACACTTTGACCTAGTAATTAGCAAGTAATGATTCCCTTTCCAAGTTCATTTTTATAAGTCCACAGTCCATTATTAATTTTTAGCAGTCATGTTGATTTTAAGTATATATCTTGTAAAACCTAAAATATAAGATAGTAATAAAACTAAAGTAGAATTATAGACTTGAGGAATTTTGACGATCAAATAAACTAAATGTAGCCAAGCATCAAATTGGTAAGGACCCTAAATGATAAACCTCATTTTCAAGTGTCACCTCTGTGTATACCTATTAAGTTCGAGCAGACCTTTGATGGAATACAAATGCTGATGGTCTCACTTTCTGTCTTCCAGATAAACTGCAGGATGGAGGGACTGCTGCATTACATCAATCCAGCACATGCCATCTCTCTGCTCAGCGCCCTCAATGAGGAGCGCCTCAAGGGACAGCTGTGTGATGTACTCCTGATTGTTGGGGACCAGAAGTTCCGAGCTCATAAGAACGTCTTGGCTGCCAGCAGTGAGTACTTCCAGAGTTTATTCACGAATAAGGAGAACGAGGCACAGACTGTCTTTCAGCTGGACTTCTGTGAGCCTGATGCTTTTGACAACGTTCTGAACTACATTTACTCTTCTTCCCTTTTTGTGGAGAAGGGCAGCCTTGCTGCTGTGCAGGAGCTGGGGTATAGCCTTGGTATCTCCTTCTTGACCAACATCGTTGCCAAAGCCCCTCAGGCTCCTTTTCCAGCCTGTCCCAACAGGAAAAGAGTACCGGTGGAAGATGATGAGACCAGCTCTCAAAAGCGAAGTGTCATCGTGTGTCAGGGCAGAAGCGAAGTGCCAGGGAAAGCCAGTGGTCCAACCGTGCAGGACCTCAGCCTTGCTGCCCGGTCCTCCCCGAGTGGTGCAGTCAAGACCAGCACCAATAAGCCACATGTGGCCAAGCCGCCAGAGCAGCTTCACAGTCTGTCCTTAACTGAAAAGAGTTGGCCGAAGGATAGTGCTGCGGTATATACAAAGTCTCTGGAACAGCCTGGGGCTTTGGATGATCCTAACAGGGGCAGTTTGGTTAAGAGAAATGCAGTCCTACCCTCAAAGCCTTCACAAGACAGGGAGGCCACGGACGATAAGCCTGGGGTGAGCAGCCAGCTTCCCAAGGGGAAGGCTATAGAGCTGGCTCTGAAGAGACCACGGCCACCTGTTCTGTCTCTTCGTAGCTCATCAGAGACTCCATATCTCTTAAAAGAAACTAGCAAAGGAGGTGGTCAGGGGGAGGATAGGAACTTGCTCTACTACTCTAAGCTAGGCCTGGTGGTTCCATCCAGTGGGCCTGCTTCTGCAAACCAGAGCATTGACAGAAGTGGCCCATTAGTGAAAAGCCTCCTCAGGCGGTCACTTTCTATGGACAGCCAGGTTCCTGTTTACTCCTCCTCTATAGATTTGAAGTTATCCCAGGGATCATCCACAGCAGCAAATGAGGCACCAGGCAGTGTGTTCTGTGCAGTGTCTCAAAAGTCATCTTTAAAAGATGGCAGTGAAAAAAAAGCCCTGGATGACAGGCCTCAAGCTCTCCAGCCTCATCGCCTCAGGTCCTTTAGTGCTTCTCAGTCAACAGACAGGGAGGGGACCTCCCCTGTGACTGAGGTGCGCATTAAGACTGAGCCTAGCAGCCCTCTGTCGGACCCTTCAGACATCATCCGGGTCACCGTGGGAGATGCAGCAACGGCTACAAGAGACCTGCCCTTCAAAGCAGAGGAAGACCAGAGGGATATTAGCAGACTCCCAGCAAAGAGAAGGTTCCAGGCAGACAGAAGGTCACCCTTGAAGAAAGCAAGGGCAAATGAGCATGGGCCTTCTGTCTCAGAAGAGAACTGTGAGGAGGACAGGAACCCTCCTTCCCTTGACAGCAACTTCCCAGATTCTGAATTAAACAGAGAGGAGTTTGGTGAGTTGGAGGGGACGAGACCAAACAAAAAATTTAAATGCAAACATTGCCTTAAGATTTTTAGATCAACCGCGGGTCTTCACCGCCATGTTAACATGTACCATAACCCAGAGAAGCCTTACACTTGTGACATCTGTCACAAGAGGTTTCATACCAACTTCAAAGTGTGGACACACTGTCAGACCCAACACGGCATAGTGAAGAACCCATCGCCAGCCTCTAGTTCCCATGCAGTTTTGGATGAGAAATTCCAAAGAAAACTGATTGACATAGTGAGAGAGAGGGAGATTAAGAAGGCCCTGATCATTAAGCTGAGGCGCAGCAAGCCTGGCTTCCAGGGACAGAGTAGCTCCCCAGCACAGCAAGTCATCAAGAGGAACTTGCGCTCCCGAGCCAAAGGGGCCTACATTTGTGCCTACTGTGGCAAAGCATACCGTTTTCTCTCTCAGTTTAAGCAGCACATAAAGATGCACCCGGGAGAGAGGCCCCTCGGAGTAAGCAGAGCTGCTAAGCCGAAAGAGCGGGCTCTGGCACGCGCGGTAGAGAGCAAGGAGGTTTACCCGTGCCGCCTCTGTAATGCTAAGCTCTCTTCTCTTCTAGAGCAAGGCAACCACGAGCGCTTGTGCCGGAACGCCACCGTTTGCCCTTACTGCAGCCTCAGGTTCTTCTCCCCCGCGCTGAAGCAGGAGCATGAGGACAGGTGTGAGTACAAAAAGCTGACCTGCCTGGAGTGTATGCGCACCTTCAAGTCTTCCTTCAGCATCTGGCGGCACCAGGTGGAAGTGCACAACCAGAACAACATGGCTTCAGCAGAGAACATCTCCTTGCCCACCCTGGACCACAACGGTGAAGTGGCAGCTGCTTCCAGGCCTCAGGCTGAGCCTACCAAGGTAAACCATGCGGCTGCTCCAAAAGAGGACACAGCGTTTAGTGACTCTTCAGAGCAAGTGAACTTCGATTCTGAGGATTCCTCCTGCCTCCCTGAAGACTTGAGTCTTTCAAAGCAACTGAAAGTCCAAGTCAAAGAGGAGCCTGTAGAGGAGGCTGAGGAGGAGGCTCCTGAGGCCAGTGCAGCTCCCAGGGAGGCTGGCCCCAGCAAGGAGGCTGGTCTGTGGCCTTGCGAGAAATGTGGGAAGATGTTCACAGCACACAAGCAGCTGGAGAGACACCAGGAGCTGCTGTGTTCCGTGAAGCCCTTCATCTGCCATGTGTGCCACAAAGCCTTCCGTACCAACTTCCGGCTTTGGAGTCACTTCCAGTCCCACATGTCTCAGGCCACAGAGGAGCCTGCACAGAAAGAGGCTGAAGTGTGTCCTGTGCCCACAAACTCCCCATCACCACCACCTCTGCCACCTCCACCACCCTTGCCCAAGATCCAGCCCCTGGAGCCCGACAGTCCCACAGGCCTTCCTGAGAACCCAACCCCAGCCACAGAGAAGCTGTTTGCACCCCAGGAGTCAGACACCCTCTTCTACCACGCCCCTCCCCTTTCAGCAATCACATTTAAAAGACAATTCATGTGCAAGCTCTGCCATAGGACATTCAAGACCGCCTTCAGTCTTTGGAGTCATGAGCAGACACACAATTAAATGACTTACCCCTCTCACCTGTCAGAAAACAGCAGGCCCCTGGCTTGTGAACTGTGTCCTAAGACAACATTTTTTTTTTTTTTTTTTTTAAATAAAGGTTGGAAATTGTTGTATGAATTTTAGGTTTGGGATAAATTGATATTGGCTTGGAATGTCCTTATAGCTTCAGAAACAAACTCTGAAATATTGTGGTTCTGGACCTCAGTCAGCAGGGGTTTGATTCTGTTACTGTTGAAGTTGGGTTAATGTTGGTGAATTGCATGGTTCCTCATTCCAAGGTGTCACTATAATGACTTGATTGAGGTTTTTGGTTTTTGTTTTCTGGGTAGTGGGATACTAGGGTATTGTTGGGTTTTTGGTTTTGGGTTTCTTAATTTATTATTTCAGACACCTAAGTTTGAGGTAACCCTTAGCCATGTTTCTAAGGCCAAAAACATATGAGGAAGAAAAGGAGTTGTTTGCAGTATTGAGTCAGATTTTAGAATACCTTAGCAATAAGAAAAGACAAACCCCAACTTTAGTAAATTATCCTGACACTTGATAAGACAAATATTTGGTACTTTGTGGTCCTTTGAAACTTTCTTTTTGTATGAAAATTGTGAGAATTTAAATCAGCAATAGTCACAATTAGATTTTTTTATGACAAGCTGTCAATCACTTCATATAATCAGTAATGGCCATGCGCTAAGGAGGGCAGAGAAATGGAAGCATGTTTGTGAAGTGCTCAACAGTCAGCAGCAACATTGTGAAAGCCGCTGAACTCTGTGGTATGCCCTTTGCATTATAGCGGCTTTCAGTGGGCACTTTAGAACTGACAGTGCTTTGTCTCCGCCAGCTTGAAACTCGGGTGTCGTTGGGATAAGCAGTGCTAGCCAGCATGAAGTTATTGGTGCATAGCCTCACCACACCCTGGACCACCACCATTTCTTCTAGGGGCTTCAGAGGTTGGAGGAAGTGCCACATTGCAGCTTCCATGTACTTTCCAAGAACTGTATGCACAACATACACATTTCTGCCTGTCTTTTGTGAGGATGTCTATGGGAGTATTGAAGTGGATAGTAGTGAAATTGTCACTCTCTGACATGCAAACGTGTATTAAAGCACTGGCAAAGGTCCAAAATTAGTTTTAACAACTTGATTTGGTACTTAGGGTTTGGGTTTCTTTTTTTTTTTTTCTTTTTCTGTTCCATGTAGGTTATAATTAAAAGCCTCTCCATAGGCAATATCCACAGTTCACTGTTTTTCAAAAGGCAAAATTTTGATTTTACTCCCCCAAGGGAGTATCATACCTGGAAAGGAAATTAGGGGGAGACAAATTCCCTATTTACTTTCGCCAAGAGTTCTTTACATTTTCAAGGTGTGCTCTAGCTGAGACACCACCCATCTGCTCACCAGCACTCTACTCCCATGGTAGCAAAGGCAGTCTTTATATTAAAACAAACATTTTTATAAAATACTAATTGACTTTATATACTATGGAAGCTGTATGTGGAATTTTGACTTTTATCCTTTCACTTGAAAAGGCCATTGAAAATCCCTAAATATGTCTGCATTTCCTATTTTGTTCCTTTTCAGAGAAGGGAAATAAAATTAGGTTGCAGTTACTGATTCTTGCCATCTGCTTTTTTGAACTATGCATTTTAGAGATGAACTAAAAGTGTCCACCTTTTAGTGAATGAAGCTAGTGCCAGGCTGTGTAGCTGTCCACTGCACTCATTCCCTATGGTGAGTGTCTGGTCTCTAAACACCTCAGAGTGTCACTTTTTTTTAAGACCATCTCCCTGCATGGTCATCTCCTGTGTAGCTACAGAGCAATAATCTCCAAACCAGGCATTGCCAGCTCAGTGCTCCAGGACTTGAACCTATGCTACATTTTTGAAGATTTATAAAATAACATTGTTACAAAAAAAAAAGAAAAAAAGTATTTTTTATCTAAATGTAGGGTCTGCATATCTGTTAGAGTTTACAAATTACCAGTGTTTGTCACCTTTTTTGTCTAGGAATAAAGCATAAGACTTCAAATAAAATTTTGAACCAAAAACATTTATAATGCAGTTGTGGTTTTTCTATTGCTTTTTTTATACTGTATCTTAAAAGATGTCAGGCTGAAAGAGTTTATTTTGGTGTCAAAAACTATCCTTCCACTCATGTAACTATTTTAAATGCTAAGAAACAAAATAATGAAAGACATTAATCACTGTATCCAGTAAACAGTTTTTTAGAGAATGTCTATTTCAGCTAGCAGGCAGATGTTTGGTGTATTAAATAAATAGGTCTTTCACCATTGTAAATCTTTAGATAGTAAAGATATTCTTGTAAATGTTTTTCTGATTGTAATTAATTTTTGCAAGTATAGAAAGCACATTGTTTCTGTAATTATTTAAGATGCCTGCTTTTTTATGCAGTTGTGGAAAGAATGTAAACTGTTTTAATATATTCTTTGTTAACCTAAAAACTTGTTATTGAATTGTTTTCTTTATATGGGGAGGATTGAGTACCTAAAACATGTTTTCCCTACTAAGAGTAAAAAATTAAGGTAACAGATTCTTACATCTGAGGGTTAGCATTTCCAGATTGTTAAGCAAATTCTCCCTTTAAAACTAGTTCATGCGTCTGTGGTTCTGCCAGATACACAGCTGGCCAGGGCTGTGTATATTCTGCTTTTCTGTTTCAGAATGTGTCCTTCTCTTTAAAAAGATTGCCTTGTACTCAGTTGCTTACCACCTGAACCTACATGTATCCTGTGCTGGCACTAATGAAAGTGGTGACTGAGATGGTAAGATGGGCCTCTCCTTGAGACAGGCCTGAATACCACCTTCCCAGGCCTAGTGGGCTGGAAGACAGGGCCTGAAGCTGTGTTCCCTGTGGTTGGGCTCGGTGTGTGTGTGTGTGTGTGTGTGTGTGTGTGTGTGTGTGTGTGTGTGTGTGTGTGTGTGTGTGAGAGAGAGAGAGAAGTTGGTGCATTTCCTTAGTACAAAGTGAGTAGCTTTCATTCCTTCAGATTTCTTTATAAATCCTATCTATTAACCTTTATTAGAAATTCAAAGTCAATTTGTTAATTTCTAATATCTGATTAGTGGTTTGGGGTTAGTTGTGAAATGCATTAATGACTCAAATAATACCAGTGCATAACCTTCTTAAGTATTCTTTAAAAATAGATTTTAATCCAGGTACATACCTATCATCACTGTATTCTCTGTTTGAGAAGCTGAGCCCACAAGTAGCATAGTGAGACTGTCTCCAAAAAACAAGTCACAGTATTCAAGTATTGCTGTGGCTTTAGCGCTTTAAGACATTTGATATTTTTTGTGTTTTTTAGCATGCTTTTCAGTGCCTCTGTGAGTACTCCAGCCTGAGGGCTTTTCTCCGGGGCAGGGAGCTCAATTGGGATTCAGATTCTAGAGAAGAAAGGAAAGTTAGTGTTTTAAAGATTCCTTTTAGAAACAGACTTTGGGAAATCCAAAGTATTTTCCTGTAAATCTTTACAATAATTGGATTCCATGTTCTTGGGTCATTTGTGCATACTGTCTGAATTGCCACAGTTCTTGGTTAATATTGATTCTCAGAAGGTGACTATTTGTGGCTGGCTTTAATCCAAACTTCACTGAGAGCAGTTTTTCATCAAATTCTGTTTAAATGAAAGCAAATGGGTTTTATAATTGTGTACAAGTTTGGTTGTTACATGCCTTTGCAGAATAGACTGCTTGGCTTTTTTTTTTTTTTTTTTTTTTTTAGAAGTAACTTTTTGAGGACTGAAATGGCATAGTAATATAGGGATGTAATGATGCTCTATTGCTTATTTAATTCTGTAGTCTTTCCTTTGTTTAATGGTACCAAAAATGGATGGGTCAGTAAATCTGTACTGTGCTCTGAGTTATGGTATCACTGGTACCCTCTATGCTTTGAAAAATCACCACTGGTATTAATGACAGTGAACGGGGACTCTCCTGTCAGGATGATTGGAGCAGCACTGGAGAGTTTGGAGATACTTGATTTTCTTACTCTCTACCCCTATTCCAAGCTGCCTCTGGAATTAAGTTGCTAGAGCTCTCAGATGTGTGGGGTACCACAAGTATGTAAACATTAAGACTAGATGCATGGGCATCTGTGCCTGTCTGCTTTGTGTCATTACTGTTCAGATTCAGTTTGAAACCACCGTTTACTATCACAAGGATGATCTTGTATTAGTGAGGAGGGTGTAAATACATGATAACATCTGAGCACCTGCCTTCATGTTTCAGCAGAGTAGTTGATAAGCTGTAACATTTTTCACTGTAATGAGGCTGCTCCATCACAGAGATATAGTCCCACTTTATTTTTGCAAATACCTGGCTGTGGGTATGTCACCAAGGTAACAGGGCACAGAGAGAATGGGCAAACTCCTCCACTGATGGATGGAGCTGCTTGCATTCTCTCCAGTGACTTTGCTTCCCTTGCTAGAATCCAAAGCCAGTCTGTTGGGTGTGCATGCCTAAATTTCTTCAGCACACCAAGGACCAATGATGCCGTTTGTTAACCCCTTCCCTCCCCCTGCTTACCCAACAGTTCAACACAGAACCAAGTTTGAGCTAAAGAATTTGAACATTCTTAGCAGCCATCAGCTTTCTGGGTTTGGATTTGTTGCTCTCCTGCCACCTCCTCAGTCCTCATCACACACAAAATCTTTAAGTGCCATGCTGCCAAAAACCAATGTCCAATGTCTAATGGTTTTCCAAAGAGACTACATTATGTCTTGGTTCTTATGGACATGGGCTATAGGGGACAGAAGGACCAGGTGGCAGGAACTACTCATGCAAGGGCATTGGAGAATATATCCCAGTGATGCATAGTGCTTTACAGAATAATCACTTGAGTCCCAGCTATAGCTTTGATTTGGAGATTATGTGATTGGCTGTCCACCCTGTCTTCCACAGTGGAGCTGTGTTAGCTCCATGTCATCATGACAAAACCCTAAGGAGACTTGAAGGAAGAAAGGCTTGTCCCATAGTGTCAGAGGTTGCAGTCTATGGTGAACTGCTCCATTGCTTTGAGCCTGTGGCAAGGCAGAATGCCGTGGGGAGAACATTGTGGAGCAGAGCAGCTCACCTCACAGCTAGGCACTGTGGTCCCCTTTGAGGTATAACTGCGTTGACTTACTTCAACTGGATTTCCCTCCCAAAGACTACACTACCTTCCAATGGGACCCTGATTGGTCACCAAGCCTACAGCTCATAGCCTTTGGAGGACATTTCAGATGGAAACCATAACAGATCCCTCAGTTCATCCACTCTGGGGGATTCCAAGCCTACATTTTGCTCAGTTGAGGACCCGGGACCCTATTTGATGTGGGTGGCATTGTTTCCTCCAGGAAGAATGTCCTGGCCTCTTTCACCCATTTTTTTCTTTCTGCCAACCCAAAGTAGCTGTTCCTCTTAAATGGCCCCCATAAAGCCCTGAGAGCTACTCTCCTGCTACCTTCTGTCTTGCCCATTTCTTGTCTACCTTACTAGGTGACGAAGGCCCAGGACATGGTATTGTATCTTTCAGTATTCCCATGCCTGGCATAGAATGATGCCTATTAGATATCTGATAAATTCACAACAAATCTGGTCACAAGCAAGGGACAGCCAAAGTCAATTTATCTTCAGCTAGTAGTAAAAACAGTGAGTTTCTACATTCAGCTATTCAGTGTATTTTCATTTTTAGATGAGTTGCAGCCCCAGAAGGAATGGCCAGATTTAGACAGGCAAGCCCCTCATACTCAAATACCATTAGGTGCTACCAACACAGATAAGCTAGGTGCAAGTCATTGGTGTTTCTCAATGTGCAGCTCAAATGAGATCATCAGTATCCCTAAGAAGAGATGTAACAGCTGACACCAAGTGCTTGTTAGACACCAGAGCTGGGCTTGCTTTCACTTTATTTCTGTTTCCAATCTTAGGCAACCCAGTCATAGCTGGTCTTCTTCCACGTGGATATTCCTTAACCTATGATTCTCATAGCCTTGGTTGTTTGGACAATTATGAGCTGGTCCTTTGGTAGAGTGTCCTTTGATTGGATCAGCCCCTGCCATGCACATGTTTAGAACCAGTGTTGTGCCCATGTCGAGAGACCCCCAAGCAAGACCACCACAGAGCCAATATCCAATGCAAGTACAAAGGGGTTTATTAAAATAAGCAAGGCCGGCCTTGGTCATCGTCCAACACACTGGCTAGCCAGGTGAAGGAGGATGGTCCTGAGCTCTCAGAGTGAAGGGTTTTTAAAGGGAAAAACCGAAAGCTAGGGGGTACAAGCCTTTGCATTTCAGGGTCATACTTCAGTTAACAGGAACATTTAGCCAAGAGAAGAACTACAGAAGACAAAATACAGTTGGAGACTCCCTCAGTACTATTAGAGACTTTGATGGATTAAGCCTTTGTTTTAGTTATTTCTTGGCCAGCAACCTGCCCATCCTGGGGGTGGGGGTCCCCTTACCCAGAGTCTTAGCTGGCTGGCTGTGTTTCTGGAACTTGGTTCAGTTTCTATCTTAGTGCTGTTAGGAAAAATGGAGTTTGTCTCTCTCACCAGTATAACTCAGAAACCATATTCTCTTCACATCCCACCATGGGGACACAAACATATACACAATTGTAGTGTATTTGTCCTGTTTCTGGTGTGTTCCTTTCAGTCTTGTGCCTGAGGCAGATGCTGCCCATCTTCTCTGTACTTTCTCCCTTTTTAGCCAGAACATAATTTATGGAAGACATTTTGAGACTCTAAAAACCCATTCCTTTTTCTCAACCTTATCCTGTAGTTGTGGCTAATAACCATTGCCTAGGTTATGTGGTAATATTGTGTCCCCCCAATATATTGTGTACCCTAATAAGCTTATCTGGGGTCAGAGAACAGAACAGCCACTAGATAGACATAGAGGCCAGAAAATGGTGGCGCACAAACCTTTAATCCTATCACTCAGGAGGCAGAGATCCACCTGGATCTCGGTGACTTCAAGGCCATGCTGGAAACAGAGCCAGGCAGTGGTGGCACATACCTTTAATCCCAACACTTGAGATCCCATGTCTTTGCTTGGGAAGGACACACACCTTTAA
The DNA here is from genome assembly GCF_049852395.1 of Peromyscus maniculatus bairdii. Taxonomy (NCBI): domain Eukaryota; kingdom Metazoa; phylum Chordata; class Mammalia; order Rodentia; family Cricetidae; genus Peromyscus; species Peromyscus maniculatus. Next base: position 87,948,686 of record NC_134863.1, on the reverse strand, counting down.
TCCCAGGAAGTGATGTCAGGAAGCAGAAAGGTATATAAGGCTTGAGGACCAGAAACTAGAGGCTTTTAAGCTTTTAGGCTTTTAGCAGAAGTTCAGCTGAGATCCATTTGGGTGAGGACTCAGAAGCTTTCAGTCTGAGGATTTGTGGAAACAGGATCCGCTGAGGAGTTGTTGAGGGGAGGTTAGCTGTGGCTTGTTCTGTTTCTTCGATCTTTCAGAATTCACCCAATATCTGGCTCCATGTATTTTATTTAACAAGACCTTTAGCAATTCATCTTACAAAGTTATTTTTATTTTGTAGTCACTACCAAATGGGTATTCCCTCATCTCACCCTTGCTTCAGTTATTTATGGATTTTCTTTTCTGAAAAACAAACAACACAGTCCCACACTCCCCCCTCCTTTGTTCTGACTTCCCTGTCTACTCTTGTGTGCTGTAGAGTCACTGATCCTGTTCTATACAACTGGCTATACCCTATAGCCTGCAGTCTTTAATGCTTAAATTAGTCTAAATATCCCTTCATGTATTTTGCTTTGAGGTATTAGATGTTATATAACCTTAAGGCATTCCTTCCTCCCAGATGTCTGAAACTAGCCATTTCCTTAGGAAATTCAGTTATTTTGGGTGGGCGTCAGAAAGGAGAAGCATGATGCTCAATTGGCACTCAAATGTGGATACCCTATGTCCTTCAGCAACCCAGCTTAAAGGGGAACACATGCACTGAGCTGGGAAGATAACTCAGTTATCTTTCAAACTCAAGAACCTGAGTTTTATCCCTAGGACTTATTTTTTTTTAAAAGCTTCATATTACCAGTCAAGGTGGCACTCACCTTTAATTCTAGCACTTGGAGGTCAGAGACAGGAAACTAGATCTCTGTGAGTTTGAGGCCAGCCTGGTACATAGTGAGTTCCAGGCCAGCCAGGAATACATAGTGAAACCCTGTGTCAAAAATGAATGAATAAATAAGTACCTAAAAGCTGAGGATGGAAAAGTCAGATGATGGCTTACCATGGTAATTCCAACACCAGAGAGGTAGACAGGTAGATCCCTGGGAATTGCTAGCCAGCCAGCTTAGTCTATTGGCCTGGTGAGCTCCAGGCCAGCAAGGGACTCTTATCTCAACAAACAAAATGGATGGCATATGAGGAATAACACCTGAGGTTGTCCTATACACACATATATACACATGAGGAGAAGGAGGATGGTGCTGAGACATGGCTCAGTGTTCAAGAGTGCATACTTACTACTGTTTCGGAGGACCTCAGTTTGGTTTCCAGCACCCACACCGATCATCTCAGAGCTGCCTGTACTTCCAGCTACAGGGAATGTGATGCCATTTTCTGGCCTCTAAGGGCACCTGTACTCGGTGCATATACTCACACATAAACACACAGGCATATGTATATTTAGAATAAATATTTATAAACAAAGGGAATAGAAAAGCTAATTAGGGTGGAGGGAGAATGGAATGAAAACCGGTACCTCTCTAATGTTTGGTATATGTGTGGTCACAGATACTTCTAGCTTGGAAGTGGCTCATGCATATAGGAGCCTGACACTTCATTGTCTTCATAGTAAACCAGTAAACCTGAGTGACCATGTTTTTCACTTCCAGTGATCTCCTAAACCACAGCCTAGCACTTGAATTTGATAACCTTGACAATGGGTGCCACCCTACCTTTAGACAGCCTTTACTTTTCTTTTTTGAAAAAAAAAATACAGCATATTTGTGTGTGTGTGTGTGTGTGTGTGTGTGTGTGTGTGTGTGTGTGTTGTCTATGAGCATAGGCACATGTGCTATAGAACACATGTGGAGGTAAGAGCACAACTTTTGTTGTGCCCAGCTCCTCAGGTGTACTGGGTGCAAGGCTACACCCTAGAGGAGGAGGATGGAATGGCATCTGACTTGCTCATCTGGGAAGAAAGTCCCTGTGGATTCTCCCCACCATTGGTAGCAGAGGTGGTATGTAGTTAAAAAAGTAAGCAAGCATGCTGACCTGCCTGATGTAATGAAGACATCAGAAAGTCAAGATAGGTAGTTTTTGTCAGTGCACTGGGAAAGGGCATTCAGCATGTAAGGAGGCAGAGGTTTTGTTCTGTGAGACTTCATGATCATTGAGGTGGGTCTACAAGTTAATTTTGTAGAGTTCATCAAAAGACTCAGCAGAGTGCTTGCCTAGCATGAGAAAGCTCTTATTTTGCTCCTTAGCACCACAACCTTATCACAGTGACACACATCTGTAGTTCAAGCACGCAGGGAGGTGGAGGCAAGAAGTTCAAAATAAAGTTCAAGGTCTTCCTCTGCTATATATCTAGTTAAGGTCAGACTAGAGTACATGAAACATGCCTTTAATTTAAAAAAAAAAAAAGATGATGGCTTGGTGAGGACCACCAGCCCTGACAGCCTGAGTTCAATTGATCTCCAAGGCCCAGAGTAAGGACACAACTCCTGAAAGTTGTGCTCTGACCTCCACATGTGTGCTGTGGTACGTGTGCCTATGCACGAGTGAGCACACCCCCTCCCTCCCCACACACAAATGTAGTGTTTTTTGTTTTTGTTTTTTGTTTTTCAAAAAGGGGGAAAAAGATGTCCACCAGATCAGAGATCACAGGGGATTACTGAACTGTGTGCAAAGTTGGGTGCTATTGCTGTCTGTTTTCTTTATACATATAGTGTGAAACACCTTGCTAGCTCTTTCATTTAGCACAAAAGTACTTGCCTTAGGGCTGTTGTGTCTCAGAAGAACTGGGCTCTCTTCCACAACCCTATCATCACCACCATGCAAACTGCTGTAGAACTGAAGGGGTGGTCGCTGCCTTGTAGGGATAAGAATTTGGGCATGGTGATACTTGCCACCACGGGGAGGTTTGTGATGCAAGGAACATTTTCTCTGGACATACTTTGATTGGCCAGAGTGACGCTAGAATTCCACTCACAATGTACATTATTTAAAAACTCTGTTCTTGGAGGTCAGCATTTTTTCAGGACACAGCTAACAGAGAGGAAGAACATTCTGTGCTCCTAAAAGTGCCAAGTTGGCCCTGATTAGAGGGGAAAATGAGGCAAGCAGGATTGAAGGAGGAAGTTACACAGGCCGGCCAGGAGAACTAGATTCCCAGATAGAGGAATGGAAAGTTTTCCGTTGATGACAACCTCCTGACAGATGTGAGGACTGGAGCCTAAGCTAAGAGGGCAAAAGATTTTATATCTATTTATTGTGTGTGTGAGTCTGGTCATGTATATGCCACAGTGTGAATGGGAAGGTCAGAAGAAGCATTTTAGAATTTGATTCTCTCCTTCCTCCTTGTTTGAAGATAAGGTCTTTACTTTTTCTGTTGCTGTGTTCCGTACTCTAGTGGTTATCTGACCCAGAGCTTCTGGCAAGTTCTCCAGTCTCTACTTCCCATCTTGCTGTAGGGGTTTAATCCCCAGCATAGCATGATCCAGCGTGGTGGTCCATGACTGTAATCTAAGTGCTTGAAAGGTAGAGGCAGGAAGGTCAGAAGTTCAAAGTCATCCTTGGATACATTGTGAATTCAAGGTCAGCCTAGACTACATAAGCCCTGGTCAGAAAGAAAGAAAGGAAGAGCATCAGGAAGAAGGAAGGGTACACACTGAAGAGGACAAGTAAGAGGACATCATTGGAGCTCCGAAGGTGAATTGGAAATGAGTTGATGGACACACTTGTGTAGGACTAAAAAGAGTAAATGAACAAGCAGGCACATTTAAAAAAATAAATTCTGATGATGGTGTTGGTAAACTATTTTATCCTTAAGTAATATCATGCGATGCCCATTTTTCCCACCTTTCAATATGTTCAGCTACTTTGATGTTCTAAAAGAAAACAAACTATTTTTAAAATATGGAGAATTGCTACTGTGGGATTCACCAAGTTGTTTTGTAATTGTGCACACATATTTCTATTTCAGGGATGTGGCTCTGTGGCCCACCTTAGTGCTTTCCCATAAGAGTGAGAGCTATTCCCTGCTAGTCCATGTTGGGAAGCTGCCCCAGGGCCAAAAAAAAGAGGCAAGACAGGTAATAAAGGGGCCCATGCTAGGTTGCCCTTGAGCTGCTTGTGCTGTGTATAAGTAGGGCTACCTTCTGTAGGGACCTTCTCCTTTCAGGAGTTATTAGGGTCAGAGCCTGGGCCCTGATGGCCCTGACAAGCCAGACTCAGCAATCTGTCCACAATGGGCTACTTAAATGACAAGTAACAGTGAAAAGCAGAGAAAGAAGATGAAGTCAATCCAGCCACTGACCACAAATGCCATTTGGGGGCTTTGTATATGAGTTTTAGGTTTAGACAGAAGACAAAAGGCATACATAGCTAAGTAGTCCTGGTCAGGGTATGGTCCTGTCCATCACTAACCTGTAATTGTCCTAACTCTAATCACTTCTGCAAGGTGGTCTCACACAGTTGTCAGAACCGAGTGAAATCTCTTTATGGTCCAGGTTCCTCCTTTTTCTGGCCCCAGCCTTCAGGCTTTTCCTTCTGTAAGCATAAGATCCCTGCAGAAATTCTAATTCCTTGGGAACCATTGTTTCCATAGTCTGACATCCAAAGTGAGGGCCCAGGTGTGTGTCTTTTTAAATATCTTCATTACTGTAAGGATGGTTACACTCTGAAGATTTGGAAAGAACCTCACAGACACAGAAGTAAGCATTTGTCAGTTACCCTCCACTTTCTGGCACCCATTAGTCATCACACCCATTAGCTCCCAGGGATAATGTATGTCACTTCAAGACCTGTGAATGCTGCATAGCATAGCACCAGCTTCCCCCAGAGTCAGTAAAGAAACCTAGGCAGGAGTCAGGCAAGGGTGCACCTGAGGCAGAATGATGCCAGGGCTGTGCCAGAGCAAGGCTGAGGTATAAGGTAGGTCAAGAGGACACCAGCATGTGGCCTCAGTCATGTAACCCTAGGCATATTGCAGTTCTTCTCAGGTATGACTCAGAACATGGACTGTACACCTGGTATTTGATAGGCCATGGACTCTAGAATGTTGGATGAAGAATGAACAGGAGCAAATAGCTATGGTGATATATTCTGCACCCCAATAAAGCCTATCTGGGGATCAGAGGACAGAGCCAGCCACTAGATTAGATATAGATACCAGACAGTGGTGGCACACACCCTTAATCCTATCACTTGGAAGGTAGAGATCCATTTGGATCTCTGTGAGTTCAAGGCCACACTGGAAACAGAGCCAGGCAGTAGTGGCACACACCTTTAATCCCAGGAAGTGATGTCTGGGCAGAGAAAGGTATATAATGTGTGAGGAAACAGGAACTCACTCTCTTGAGGTTGAGGATTTTGTAGAGGTAAGCTGGTGTGTTACAAATAGCTTTGTTTTCTTTGTGCATTCAGTGACGTGCTTGGTATACAAGGAAGGAACCACAGATGAGCACTCAGAATCAGGCATACTTGTGGGCAGGATGAAACTGTGTGCACCAAGCACAGGACCCTCCATGGGGAGCCAGCCTTCAGAATGCAGGCCCAGGGCCAGTCTCCCTCACCAATTTCTCTCCCACATCTTCGACGCCTCCTCTACCACCAATATCTACCAACATGATGAAGGCTTTGAAGTCACCCTGATGCCAATCACTTTTGCAGGATAAAATCAAAGCTGTAGGAGTGGTAAAGCCTTCTCTGAAGAGAACACAGACAGACAAAGAACAGTGGAGAGACAGGAAAGAGAAGACTTTAGAATACATACCAGTGGGAAGTGAGAGGTTAGCAGGGACCCCAGAATCCTTGCCTGACCTCCAATCAGGTAATGATGCTCTCTCCAGGGTGAGTGAGAAGAAGTCTTGGGGGACAGCAAGGGAAAACTGGCCTGAAAGCATATAGGACAGGGATAGGGACAAAACAGGGATGCTATAGGTGTGTGGGAACAAACTCAGACTATAAAAACAGAAGGAAACAAACACTGACTCTATAACAAAAGATGGAAATGAGAACATGAGAAGTGAAAACAAATAAAAATTAAAAATTTATTCCATACACATTTTGTTTTGCAAAGACATCTTGTTTTGCAGAATGCTGTTATGATGTTCTCTGACTCCCTTACCAGCGCCCATGGTCTCCTTGCTCTTTGAGGTGACAAGCAGAGATCACAACCCAATGTCCAGCCTCCACCATGGGCATGTGATCCCTGAGGACCCAGGGCATGTGAGTAAGAGCCAGAAAGCCCTGACACCATCTTTATTGGTACATATCCAGCTTGTTACTTAATGACATCTCAATCATGAACTTGATGGGATTTAGAATTGGCAACAAACTTCTAAGGCATGCCTGTGATGGTAGTTTCTAGATAAATTAATGTCGTACCATCCAGTGGGCTTGGGTCCCAGACTGAGTAAAAAGGAGAGCTGAGCACCAGTATTCAGTGCTCTCCACTCCCTGACCATGGACACAGAGTGACCCACTGCCTCTTGTTCTGGCGACCTTGGCTTCCCAAGCTGATGAGCTCTATGCCCATCCTCCCTTCCTTTAGCTGCCTTTAAGTATTTTGTCACAGTAACAATAAAGAACTAATAGACTTAGTTTCTTTGAGATAGGGTCTTAGATTGTAGCCCAAGCTAGCCTTACATTCACAGTGATCCTCCTGCTTCAGTCTCTCAAGTGCTGCCATTATAGGCACAAGCCACAATACGTAGCTCTGGATTATTCTTTTCATATAAATCTTCATGCTTTAGTTTACAGGTTTCCCCTTTCATCTGCATACCTTAGTGTGATTCCCTTCATATAAGGAACTATAATAAACAGAATACAGGCCAGAACAATTAACATCAAAGCCAGTCAAGGGCAGACCTGTTAGGAAACTTGCTGAGATCAGGGGCATCTGGGAAGCAGCCAAGCACAATGACATATTATTTGGGCTGATATGGAAGGCATTTAATAGACACTTTAAACTCAGATACCTTTAGATACCTCAGATACTATGGCTTCAATAGAAACCATGTCCCCTCAAATTCCCATGCTGGAAACAATCATTAATGCAACAGTATTGGCAATGGGCCTTAAGAGGACTGAGGCAATGAGGATTTGTGCTGAGGCCCAGGGAGTGGCTAGTTGTCCTGAGAGAGGTGAGTCATGAAGCTGGCTCAGGTGTGCCTCAGAGTCTCATGACAGTCCTGTAGAACTCACTGTGGGGCACATTTTGTGTAGTATTTCCCACCAGTGTTTCAAGGAATCAGTTTAAGGCTCTGATTCCAGTTCTTTCCCAGACAGACAGAAGCCCACTTCACCTCTAGGACTCTTGATCTGCAAGAGAGCTCTCAGCTCACATGTTCCCCTAGCATGAAGCACATAAGGCTACCTCCACAGGTGCCTGTGTGTTCTGCAGGTGCCTGAAAACTGGCACTGCCCCAGCCACAGCCATGCTCCTAATGTGAATGCCAGTAAGCTGGGGGACCAAGGGCATTTCTTCCTAGGTTCTTGCTCCTTCTTGTGGTGCCTTGGGCTCAAGCAGACAGGGGACTTCCCAGGACAGAGTGGCCCACCTCACTGTGGGTGGTACCACCCCTGGGCAGGTAGTCCTGAGCAAGCCATGAGGAGCAAGCCAATAATCTACACTACTCCATGGCCTCTGCTTTAGCTCCTGCCTTCAGATTCCTGTCCTTTTTCCATACTTGCCCTGACTGCCTTTGATAAGTGGGCAGTGGTGTGGAACTGTAAGCAAAATAAGTCCCTTTCTCCCCAAGTTGCTTTTCTTTGTGGTGTTTTATCACAGCAATATAAACCTCAAGATACTGTCGGAACAGTGGCTTAGCCATTGCAGCTGCTCTCTCAAAGGTGAACTTGCAGCCAGTGAAGGTGAAGGACTATTTGTGAGAAGGCAGAGCCTGGACACACCTGTTGCAACCTCACCTGACTGTTGAGAACCACAGGATTCTTGCTTCAGCCCAGATCTCTGAACTTCATATTCCTTACTTACAAAGGAAAGATAGTAACATCTGTTTTTTCCATACCACACTGTTTCTAAACTCAGAACCTGCAGCATCTGATTCCTTCAGTGTTTCTAATTCCTTTTAAAGCATCTTTGGTCAGTTTACTTATGGGCTAGTCCAAAATCAATTATTTTGGCCAGAGACCCCAATGCCATTCTTTGCTGTGCCTGCTGGCTTTCCTTGAGCTTCTGTATCTTTGAACCTGATTTTATGGGATAGTTTAGCTAAGGAGTCTCTGGGGTATCAACAAAATTGACTTCTAAAGGGGCTTCTGAAAGAGATGCCAAGGATTCTCAGTTTGACACCCCTGGATGCCTCTCTCCCCAACCCAAATTCATTCATTGAAATCCCAACCCAATGTGATAAGTTGAGAAGGTGGACCTTTGGAAGTTAACTAGGAGTGTGGTGGTGATGGGGGTCTGATAATTAGTGCTCTTATAAAAAGGGCCCAGAGACCTGGAGATATATAATTCAGAGGTAGAATTATGCCTAGCATGCTCTAGGTCCCAGTTTATATCCCCAGCACCACAAAAATATAATAAACAAATTATTAAATAAACAAGGGGTCTGGAGAGTTCTCTTTACCACATGAGGACATCTGAGAAGTTGACTGTTTATAACTGGAAGAGGTCCTTCACCAGTACTACATTATGCTGCACCCCAGCTTTGGACCTCAGCCTCCAAACTTACAGACATTGGTTCATCAGCCACTAGTCTCTGTTATGACACCCCAACCCAAGACACTTCTTTGGTGATATATTGCGTACCCCAATAAAGCTTGCTTATACACTTCCTTTCACAAGACTGACTGATAGATTTTTGAGGTTGTGAGTTGGTGAGGGTGTGACACCAGAGCAGTACCCTCGACTGTGACCTAAGTCTCCACAGCATCCTTTCTCTTACTTTTCTGGAAGGGTCTGTTGGGGGTAGGATCTTGGTACTATCTGCTCTTCTGTGGCTTTACACACTTGCTCTTAGTGACAAGTAACTACTGTGCCTGCTTCACAGCAATGAGAGCACAAGCTCCCAGCTGCTTGCTTATTTCCTGTTCCTTGGGAAGCCCTGGGACTTAGCCAGAGGATACTGGCTGGATTCCAAGCCCCTCCACAGGTAGGTGGGAGTATAGCTCACCCCAGATTATACTGGCTCTTCCTTCTGGACATATAGATCTAGAGTACAAACAATGGAGGGAAAAATAAAAAGAAATGCAGCCCTTAATTCTGCTTAGAAGTAGGCTTTCATGGCTAGGAGGACAGAGGACAATTTCCTCCTCTCCCTTTGTGACCCTCAGCTACCTCCTTCCTGATGCCTGGTGTTTCTTCAGCCTAGAGGAAGAGCCTGGGGACAGAAGACTGGACCACTTTACCCCTGACACCGTCTTCCTGTCTCTGTGACTCCTGACTTCTGGAGAGTCCAGCAGACGCAGTAAGAGAAACTTGGGATGGCTTGAAGACCTGAGGACCTGGAGGTGGTGACTGCTCAGTAAAGCTCTTCCTTCCCCTGGGCACATTCCAGAGGGCACATGCCTCTGTGCAGAATGATGCTGCAGGAGATGGCCTTTGACTCCAGAACTCACATGTGTGGTCACACCCTGCCCTGGAGATGCCCATCAACATCCAGGAAGATGAGGTGTTATGGGTCATCTGTGTGCCTGTGCCTCAAGGGGCTGCTGTCTCTGCTGCACAGGGAGACACAGACTGGCTTCAAGCATGACCCAGCTCCAGACTCTTGCTTTGATTAAGTATCCTAAGCCTCCACCTTCTCCCTAGTGCAGGGGTGCTTCATGCTTCTGACTGGGGGTAGAGTAATTGCAAAGTGCCATCAAATAGGTGCTTAGTATTTTCTGGGCCAGCAATTTGTCTAATTGTCCTATTGGGGATCATCATTATGTAACATAACATAAGCTGTACCACCACAGCTCCTTCTGATGTTGTTGTTTGACAGTCTCACTAGAGAGCTCTGGCTGGCCTTGAACTTGCAACAGTTTTCCTGCTTCTGGCTCCCCAGTGCTAGGATGAAAGATGTTCACCACTACACCTGGTATCCCTTAACTCTTAAAGAGAATACTTTCTCTTTGGATTGTTTCTATATTCAAATAGGCTTTAAAAAACATATAAAGAAAAAAATTAGGCCAGAACTCAGGACAAACATCAATGTACACTATTCCCTGGCAAGAGATGCTGCCCCATGCCCCAAGTTTGTTGTCTAGTCTTGCGGGGTTGACTCCATTCTAACAGAGCCATTAGGCTTGCTTAATAAATCCAGTCAAGGTTTTATTGTAAGGTCCGCTGCTGAGATTAGGCTGTACCCTACAGAAAGTGAGTCCAGATTATATATTGGAATGAGTTAAGACTGTAGGGACACGGGGGAGAATATCAGAATCATATCAAGAAAACCAGGCCCAAGAACTTACAGACATGCCAGGCAGAAAAGGAGTGTAACTCCCTTGACTGGACCCCACACAAAGATGGACACCTAACAGTAGGATGGCATAACCCCACCAAGCTGATACCCACTGTGTGTCAGGGACAGACAGACAGACGGCAAACTCTTGACTCTCCTTGGAACTTCAGCTCGCTCTGGCCCCAGCTGTTGATATAGCATGCTTGAATGCCTGCCCATCCATTTGTTCACTTGATTTGGATCTGAACCCACTGTTTTACTGCTCTGTCTGTTCTGCTCTTTCACCTAACAGCTATCTGAATTCCACCCTGAGCCTTGCTCTCAAGCTTAACTCTCAGAAGACCTCTCAAAACTAACAGCTTGCTTGCAGCTGGTCTGGGTTCATGCCTATTATCTTATCTATAACAAATTTTATTAACATTTCTATCAATCTACTTTTGAACTCTGCTACAGCCTCTTTAACTTGTATCCATTATATAAACCACATATATGGGATTGAAGGTATGTTTACTGTAGACTGTATGATATTAGAGTTAATATTAGTAATTAAAATTAGGTAAAAGGACCTGCATCTGCCTGGGCCAGAATACTAAGGTAGATGGGATTATCTGGCAAATTGCCACTATTGAAATCACTAAACCTTGTTATTAAATACTAAACTTATTTAAATTTAATTATTAATTAAATATTGATTAAAATATTGATGTTAAATAAAGTCTGATATTGTGGAAAGATACAAGCATGCCCATCTACAGTCCTAGCATAGTATGATCACAGCATCAGCCCTGGAATAGCCATGGCAGCTGGGCCACAGAGGCAGATCTAGTGGGCTCTGAGAAGCTGACCCTCAAGACCTTTCCCAGTAAGCAAGGACCCTGGACTACATCTAATGGAGCCTTTACATGAAGCCCATCAAGGGTGCATGAAGAGAGGAATATCTGTTTGTAAGACAAATTGCTAAACGGTCTTATTAATAAAAACCTGGAGCCAGATATGGGGGTAAAAACTGAGAGATCAGAAAAGCAGAAAGAAGCCAGCCATGTTCTTACCACTTGGAGATCCTCTGCCAAAAAGAGACCTACTTCCTATATACCCATGTCTATATGCCTTTCTCTTCTGCATCTCACTTCCTCTCTCTGCCCAGCTACATCACTTCCTGTCTGTCTGTACAGACCTCCAGACCTCTATGGTTAGTGCTGGGGTTAAAGGCAAGTGCCACCACTCCCTGGCTCTGTTCCCAGTGTGGCCTTGAACTCACAGAGATCCAGATGGATCTCTGCCTCCGGAGTGATAGGATTAAAGTGTGTGCTGCCATTGCCTGACCTCTATGTTTACTATAGTGGTTGGCTTTTTCCTCTGATCCTCAGATAAACTTTATTAGGGTGCACAATATATTAGGGGACACAATACATCACCACATCTGTTGGCTATGCATTAATATCTCTGATCCTCAGTTTACCCTTTGCAATGGGTCTCACTGGCTCTAGTTTGTAGTTCAGCCCCTACAAACTCCACTTTTAATGGTGAAGCCAGTTTGGTGTCAGTTTCCAGGCCAGCTTCTGTCATAAGACATCAGATGTACATGCACAGGAGGGGCCTATACTCCTTGGAGTTGGGAAAACCCACAGTAAAGAGAAAGTTCTAGAGAATTATCTCAATATGTTGGTTTCCTGCTTTTTGCTCTTAAGGGTGATCCCATCCAATCACACAAGCAATTGCTCATGAGAAATCCTGTAGGAAGCTTACTCAAGCTACTTGACAGAGACAGGCTGTCACCCAATCATGTTAAGCTTCAACAGAATCATGGGCGATTCCTCAGTCTGCCCAGGGCATGTGGCCCTGCTCAGCTCCTGATAACACCTCCTCAATGTTTGTGTGACTCAGGCTCATCAGCAGACATCACCTAAGTGGGGGCTGAGGGCATGTCCTGTTGTTTGATGGGTGTTTGCACTAGGATGCTGTCCGCTCAAGATGATCATGTGATTGTCTGATCATCTCCACAGAGGTGCTGGGACTGGCTTCATTTAGGGATTTCCCACAACAGGCTTGAGACCTACAGATACTCTATACTGTTCCTTGAGTGGGTTCCTGAATGACTGATTTCTTAGCTTTAAGAGCCCACATGTTTCCTTTAGGCAAGTTTCTACCTGTGATCAAGAGAAAGGGGACTCCTTTACTTCCAGCTTTTGAAACTTTAAGACAAAAGTTGCTTGCCTTTGTCTTTATAAAGTAGGACAGGAAGCTGAGTATGATCACAAAGAACTCAAAGGGGTTAAACATTAGTTCAGCCATTTTCTTTTTGTGGCCTTGGACAAGTTCCTCCTCTCTGAACTAAGTTTCATTTTTAAAATGGGACGATGTTTTCCTTCCAGTGTTGCCAGGAGCAAAAAGTGAGTCCATAAAAGCCCAGTGTCTTGGGAAGGATCTGATGGCAGCTGAGGTGACCTTCATGAGTGCCTACCAAATAAATGTCTCACCTAGCTGGTGTATCTTTGGGTCTTGAAGTGCCATCCCTGTGAGAAGGGGTCCTGCTTCACAATACTACTGTTTCTGTTGGCCACACTGAAGGGAGCTGGCTGGATGCTCTCTACTCATAGAGGCTCCCCTTTTTTCTTACTGAAAGTGCTGGGGACATTTGTTACCCCCAAGGAAGGCCACAGGAAAAAGTACCGAGCCACAAGCTCAGAAAGTGACATGATGAAAGTAAGGGATGTTTCAACTGGGACTAGCTCTGACAGGAGGGCTGTGCGTGCGTGAGTGTGTGTGTGTGTGTGTGTGTGTGTGTGTGTACCTTTCCTGGTTTATTGGCTCCTTGATTGGGCTCTACAGGCATGACAGGAAACTGGTCTGAAGTGGATGGAGCCATGATACTGAGCCAAATATCTTCCCACACTCTCTGGTCACTCCCCCAGCATAGCCCTGAGTATTGCACCACTAAATCAGCTGGAAGGGAATTCTTGGGGTGACAAGGGCATCAGAGTATGGGCCCTGCTAGTTTAACTGGCCTGGGAGGCAACCATCATAGCCCACCCCAACTGTTATCTGCCAGGGTGCTGGGCATAACTTGATAATCCCAACAACCACTTCCAGGAGAAGAGATAAATTGGAGAGTTCCTGGAACCCCTTTTCCTTTTGTTCGAACATTTAAGATAATTATATTGGAAATTTAATAAAAGTCCCAATTCTTTGTATATTTATAAACCTTTAAGTGAATTGAAGATGTAGCTCCAGGGGTAGAGTGCTTACCTAACATGCATGAGGACCAAGGTTCTATCACTTAGTATCACATAAAGCTGGGCATGGTGGTATACATCTATAATCCCAGCACTTTGGAGGTAGAGGCAAGAGGATCGGGAGTTCAGGATTATCTTGAGCTACATGGCTAGTTAAAAGTCAGTCTGGGTTAAATGAGACTGTCTAAAAAACCCCACAAAATATCTGTTCAACAAAAATGAGTAATTTCTCACATGAATAAGGATAACTGTATACAGACACAAAACTTATTACATTAGATATGTTTATTAATTTCTGAAAATATAGCATCATCGTATCTTCTGGACTTGATTGGTAAGATAGTAAAATATGTTCAACCTTGACATACAGATGAGGAAATTGCCCTGAAACAGGGTGAATCAGCATAAAACATTCAACAGGCAACTCTTGACTGGATGATGAGCATCTCAGAAATGAGCATGTCTGAAATGAAAATTGGAACAGTGGGGCCTTTTGCTTCAGGCTCTGGAAGCTAGCTCTTAGAAGCATGTTGGAGAGGAATTCAGAACATGGGTTCTCTGCTTTCCTCCACTCTACTACTATATCCAGCCTACTAATGCAGGAAGATCTGGTTCAAGTTTAGAGTGATGCCCTTGGAAGTCCTCCAGGTAGGCAGCTGCTCCTGGTGGCTCCTGTGGATTGATGTAAAATGCTTGAAGCTCAGGCTAGGCAGCTGGGAAATATTTCATCACCCACTAACTACCAAAGGGGGGAGCAGACTTGGTGACAGCAGCCAGAACATCTAGGGTCCTCCTCCATGTACAGACTCCTACCCCACATATTCATAGAAACTCAGAGTCACAGTTTTGAGTTGTAGAGTATTTAAACCTGGACTAGGGAGATGGATCAGTGGGTAAGAGTACTTGCTGTGTAGGACCTGAGTTTAAATCCCTTGAACCAATGTTAAAAGCCAGATGTAGGTGCCTGCCTGCCTGTAACACCAGTGCTGGTGGGGAGGGGGCAGAGATAGAGGAGTGCTGGGGCTTGCTGGTTGCCAACCTAGCTCCAGAGACAGTAAAGAGATCCTGTCTCAAGGGAGTAAGGCTGAAAATGGAGTGGGACACCTGGTATACTTCTCCAGCCTTTGCTGCTGTGCATGGGTGCATGTACCTGAAATACACATGGGCATATTACACACACACACACACACACACACACACACACACACACACACACACACACACACACCACAGTGGTTAAACCCCACAAACAGTCACAGCCAAATGTGACTGAGAACTAAACCTATTAAAATCCACTCCTGTGAGGTGGTGCTCCTCACAGGAGAACTGTAGTCTGCTTCCCAGGTCCAAGAGGAATGTCATGATGAGGAAGGTGTGTGCTGCTTTTGCCAGAAAAGTGAGTAGCCCAGAGTCATTGGGTCATCCACTGGGAGCAGAAACTAGAAGGGCCTGATCGCTTCATGAACCTACAGGGTGTTTCTGCTCTGTTGCAAGCATATTTTGATCACCTGCATTGTCCCATAAGCCAGTGTCATTATTTCCCCCACAATTTGCTTCTAGAAGCAAATATTGACACCCTACATATCTGCATGTCAACAATCTCTTTGCAGACACATATGGAAATACGATGCATTCCAGACTAGGGGTGGTGGTTAATTTGCAGTTTGTTCCAAGCCTGTCGCTGTGTCAGTGGAGTGAGCAGCCCCTGAGACATGTCATTGGAGGAATGAGACTGGTTGCACCAGTCACACAGGATGGATGAGTTCCTCATCACCACCCACACAGTAGCAGCCAGCATACATGTGAACTCACATGAACACAGGTGGACTTGGGCACAGATAGATATAGTCTAGACTTTCAGGTGCCTGGTAAGACCCACATCACTCAACTGCATAGATAGAGCCATAGGTCAGAAAATAACTGATCCTTTCTTCAAACAAAAACAGATTTCCTTTGTTTTTGTTTTTTTTCCCTCAAAATACCAGATGTAAAGAGGGGAAAGAAGAGTAGGTCTGAGCCTCTACTCTAGCCTGTGGACTATCAGTGCTCATCAGCCTATGGTAATTTACAAGAGGTAGCTAGGGCTGTTTTTAATCCCATGTCCTGACTAGAAAATCCCTCTGTCCAACTGCCACCCAATTGGAGGGGACACTGATTCTTGGCCCAAATCTCCAATGTTGTTTTGGCTTGCAGACTCCTACATTGTAAGAGAAGGCTGAATGGTAGGTCCACTTAGCCCAACTTGATGTCAAATTCCTTTGAAGTAGCTGCAAAAACCACAGCTGAACCATGTTAAGAGATAAGGCTGTGTCAGGTCTTGGAGAATCTGGCTACTCTGTTTCTGACAACTTTCCTAAACATTCCTTTCTCGAGGTGAGCTTGCAGAAGTGTGTCACAAATGCACAAAACACAGACACAAGGCACACATATATCTCACCACCATACACACACTGCCAGATACACATCCCACCATATCGCACATGTACACTTGCGCGCGCTTCAAAAATATCAATGATCCATCCACATCCTGAATTAGGGCCTGGGTTTGACAAGCACATTCCAAGATTTTGCATTAGCACAGGCGTCATCCCCATAAGGCGGCCCATGAGCCTACTTTAGGGTGACAGCTAACTGTGGCTAGCCTTGAAACCCAGTCCTGGTGGTGGGGAAAGTCTTGGAATTCTCACTTCAGTGGGGCATCTCTTACCAACGCGCGTGAGCACACAGAACCCAGCGAGGGCGCCCGGCCTTTGGGGTCTAATGCACCAAACGCAGCACCCAAACGAGGTCACCATCTTGCCACCACTCAGGATTGTGGTGGGAGAGGCCTTGAGCGCTTTAACTGTGAGGCCCTCGGGGCCTTTAAGGGGGCGGAGCTGTGAAGGGAGCCTCCGCTTCTGCCCGCCCCCAGGCCCGTCCTCCTGCGGTTACTGCGGGCCGCGGGCGGGACGCCCAGGGTTGGGACCCAAGAGGAAGCGCCTGGTCCCGCACTTCCCAGACGCGCGTGAGGGACAGGCCGCCTCTGTCCCGTGTTCCGGTCCTAGGTGCACAGCGCTCTATTTGGCGCGCAGACCAGTCCCCGCCGCCCTCCCCGCGGCCTCGGCCCCACAGGCCCGGGACCCCGCGCCCCTGCGCCCCGGCGGATGTCCTGAGTCGCCACCCGCCCGCTCCGAGCCCCAGGGCCAAGGCTGCTGGGGAAGTCGGGGCGCGCAAGACGGCTATGCGCCGTCAGCATGGGCTCGTGGCTCGGCGAGGTACAGTGGCTCATCCTGGTGTCGCTCTTCGTCGCGGCCCTGGGCACGGTGGGCCTGTACTTGGCGCAATGGACGCTGGCCAGGGCGCGACCCCCGCCACGGCGGCGGGTGGAGCCGGACGAGCGACGGCGCCGGGAGTCAGACACACTCCTGTCCTGGATACTGACACTGGATAGCTGGGGGAGCCAGTGGCAAACGGCCTGGGTGACCGCCCTGAACTACGAGGCCGAAAGGAGAGGGGTGAGTTCCTAGGAAGGCGTGGTGTTTGAGGGTGAGGGGGCCATCAGAAAGAGCCCTGTCGATTGGAGGCCGCCGCCGCCCCTGACCTGCCACCCTAAGCCTACAGAGGCAAGGCATTCATCCTTGAAGTTAGGACCAGGGAGAGTGCCGCACCTGCGGTGGGAAATCAACATGACTGTTTCACACACCAAACATCCTTGGCTCCCTGAAGTAGGCTGTCTGTGGGAGAACCGCTCAGAGAACCTGAGCCCACCCAGCTGGTCTCTAGTGGACTCTGGGTGGACATTTATTGATTTTAAACCCGATAACTGTGGATAGCTCTGATACAAATATGCTTCCATTTCGAATCTGTTGCCCTCTGCCTACAGCTTCTCAATGCTTAAAAGGTTTGCATTTCTGAGTATATCACAGAAGAATGACCATTTGTTGAGATATCACTGCTTGCCAGATGTGGCCCTGGGGACTGTAAGTGCTTATGTCACTTGGAAATCAGCATGACATCCTCATCATCATACAATTGGGGAAACTGATGTCTGGAAGGTTAGAGTTTCATAGCCTTTGGTGTCAAGGCCAGGATATGGACACAAATGTACTGACCTCACACCTTGGGCTTATTACCCAGCTCTGTGCCTCACATTCCTGAGGTTGTTTCTTTCGTTATTAATTGCTTGCTGACTTATTTTTACTTTTAAGAGATGTTAGTGTAAAGACAAGTTCCTGGCATCTACAATTTGGAGGCATTGCACAGGAGAATTAGGAGCTTGGTGGGACAGAGCTGGCACCTGTCAGCACTGTATCTGTCCCTCGACTTCCGGTACACAGGCACTCATACCTGCTGTACATCCCAGTAAAGAAGCCCCACATCACCAGCCTTGGACACAGTGACTACCACAATGTTCAGTCATTGTCATGGCTGAACCTACCCACTTTCAGAATATTCCACAGTGGGCCCTGAGCCTGGTTTTTGTGCCATGAGCTTGGCACATGTAGCCATTGAACTAAGAGAGAGAGAGAGAGAGAGAGAGAGAGAGAGAGAGAGAGAGAGAGAGAGAGAGAGAGAGAGAGAAGGAAGAAGAAAAAAGCTTTAAGTATAAATTAGCACAAATCCAACAGTACAAGAGACTTTGCTCTGGACTCTTGGAAAAAGATTTTTGGATGCAAAGGCTACAAGCTCAGTTGACATCTGTCTTGATACCTAGAATAGGTGCCCAGTCATCAGAGCTGGACCTCTACCCAGGGTCAACACACAAGCTATGTGTCCTCATATGTAGGTGTAAACACTATCCCACCATGAAGCTGCTGTCACTGACCCCCCACTTGATCTGGTGTCAGAAGCCTGGTCTCAGCAAAGAGAAAACAGAGTTGCCTGAGCTGAAGCCAGTCTTGTTCTCTTTCTCTGTAGGGTGCTATTGGGTGTGCAGGTTAATGATCTGTAGGAGGTGGACACTAGTGGCCCAGAGTCAGTGACCCTCCCTTCTGTGAATTTTGGATGTTTTATTTCCTGGCATTTCTTGGTTGACTTCCTAAGATCACTCTAGATATGCTCCCAGGGATCCTTTTGCCTGGAGAGTTGGCCAGAAAGAGGAAGCCCCTCCTTAGCACTGTTCTTGGTTGGGCAAGTGAATTCCTGTGGAATTAGTGGCAGGTGAAAGCTTCTCACCTGTAACCCTGGCCTTTGTTGTTGGGGAGGACATGCAGGGGCTGGAAAGACATGAGCTTGTTTGCATGGTCATGTCTGGGCTCTGCTCTTTCCCACATTCAGCCATTTATCCCAAGAGAGCTCTTGCCTGAAAGTGCCAGTACTGTACTGGGTTTAAGCTCAAAGTAACTGGTGGTTCCTGCAGGGGCTTTATGTGCACTTTTGCACAGGAATTGGTGTTGGAGTATCTCTTGCCACGGTTTTTGTTGTACTTGCTTGGCAGATGCCTGGGATGCTGCCTGATTGAATTCAAATGGAGGGTTTTGCAGCAGAGAGGAAGTCAGTAATTTGCCTCTCTACCACCAGTGTCTTGGGCATTTGCTGTTGTTACAGTGATGATATGCAGGGAACAGATACCCGCATTTATACCAGTGAGAGCCTGACCCCAGAGGCCAAGCCTTCTGGAGTTTCTTCCTGCCTCCCCCAACTTTGAATGCCACTAATCCCTGATTAGGGCTGACATTCCCAGACTGCTTTAGGCTTAGACAGCCATAGCTTAGAGGTCCCCTGCCCCCACTCTCTCCTGAAATCCCTTTGCCCTAACCAGGGAGGCAGCTAATACTTGGAAGTCAACCAATACTTGGTCTGTCACTGGTAGAGTGGAATGGAGAGACACTAGTAGTATTTGATCATATTCAGCATCTTCCGTGAAAAGGGAAATTTTCTACCCAGTGGGAACAGTAACCTGTCCCATTCTAGATTTTACCCTAGGTTTGTATCTGTGTGTGTGTGTGTGTGTGTGTGTGTGTGTGTGTGTGTGTGTGTGTGTGAGAGAGAGAGAGAGAGAGAGAGAGAGAGAGAGAGAGAGAGAGAGAGAGAGAGATGTGTGTGTGATGTGTGTGTAGGTGCACATGGACTTGTGTGTGTACATGTGGTGACAAGAAGACAAACTCAAGGACACTATTCACTTTGTATTTTGAGACAGGGTCTATGATTGGCTTGGAGATCACTGATTGGTTAGACTGGCTGGTCAGCAAGCCCCAAGAATCTACCTGTTTCTGCCTCTACAGTCTCCATCTTCACAGTGCTGGGATTACAGCCATGCTCCTCCTCCACACCTAATTTAATTTCCTGGGTTCTGGGAATCAAACTCAGATCCTCATGCTTACACAGCAAACACTTTGCTTACTGAGTTACCTTCCTAGCCCCACAGTTGTTTTAAAATGGAAATAAACTCTCAAATTTTCTGCCCAACCCTTTCTCTCTCTAGAAGTGAGGAGCTGAAGCCTGAGAGCTGAGAGGCCAAGCTCAGCCTGGAGCCTGGACTGGCTTCTTCATATTCCTGTCTCAGCTACAGCCATGCCCTGTGGGAAGCAAAGTCATCCTTGAGCCCCAAGTGTTTTTCCTGAATGACGTCCAGTGAGGAAGGCCTGAGTGATGTAGCTGAATCCCTGTGATCCAAGAACTAAGCTGTTACTCATGGTGGCTTCTTTGTGCTCTTATAAGTATAGCTGTGTGAGTTACAACCATCACTCCAGAAGTAGTGTATAGGGTGATTAGTTGGGTGGGAAAGAGGAGAAGCCATCATTGTCCCAGAAGCTGATCAGCTGTCTTCCAGTGTGTGGAAATTATGGAATCATTAGAAATATCCTTGCCTGCTTCTCTATCACAGTGCCACATTCACAAGACTTGGGTTAGCTGAAGAGTAGAGAACAGGAGATACTTTCCTCCCCGTGGGTGAGAAGACACTGTGCACACCTATCTCTAAGTCATCCTGTCAGTCAGTTTTGCTGTGCCCAGCAACACGTCCCAGATGGTGGTTTTAGTGTTAAGTCTTGCTTCTCCACCGAGTTTGACATTACAAAAAAAAAAAACATGCCACCTTGATGGGGCTGGATTTCTGTAACTGAGAGCCAGAGAACCCAGAAAGTACTTTATTGTCTGAAAGTAGTTGCTCAGGATCACCCTGTGGACTGGCCCTACAGTCACATGAACACTTTGGTTGTGGTAATAATCAGTTACACCATGATGCCCATACCCCTACACCAACCAAGATTACCTAAGGTTGCTGTTTCCACAGCCCTGGTTTGGGATGCTGTCATGCTGATAGCATGTAGCCTCATCATGCAGGGCTTCCCTTCCACTGTGATGCTCTGTGGAGCACGTGCTGGTCTCAGAGCCCATGTTCTGCTGCTGATGTTATGGGTTTCTCTGGTGTTTCCTCCCTGCTCTCAACTGGCAGTGACCCTAGATTAGGAAGATTCTCAGATCTGTTCATTTCTGTAATCCTTTCAAACAAGTGACTAAGACTGCTATGGCAGTTTGCAGTCCTTTTAGAGGATAGGGAGTCAGTGTGAATTTAGAACATGTTCTGAATAGCACTGATTTCTCTGAGACTCTGCAACTTGCATATAGATAGTTGGCCAGTAATTGCAGTCTTCCCATCACCTAATGACTTTCAGTTGTGCTTACAAAAACCAATGGCAGAAGCGGGTACACAGGAAGGCTAGTAGTGAGACTCTGACAGCCATTCATGTAAGGACCCTGGGTTCAGCTTGTTCCCCCCACTGAAAAGGAAAATGGGCTTGGGGCACCTCTGTGAACTCTACCATGCCCCCATCTCTCTCCTCTCTTCTCTCTCTCTCTCTCTCTCTCTCTCTCTCTCTCTCTCTCTCTCTCTCTCTCCTCTCTCTCTCTCTCTCCCCCCCACCCTTACTCCCCCCTCCTCTCTTCTCTTCTTCTTCTCTTCTCTTCTCTTCTCTTCTCTTCTCTTCTCTTCTCTTCTCTTCCTCTTCTCTTCTCTTCTCTTCTCCCTCTCCCTCTCCCTCTTCTCTTCTCTTCTCTTCTCTTCTCTTCTCTTCTCTTCTCTTCTCTTCTCTTCTCTTCTCTTCTCTTCTCTTCTCTTCTCTCTCTTCTCCCCTCTCCCCTCCTCTCCCTCTCCCTCTCCCTCCTCTCCCTCTCTCCTCTCCCCTCTCCCTCTCCCTCTCCCTCTCCTCTCCCTCTCCCTCTCCACTCTCCCTCTCACCTCTCCCTCTCCCTCTCCCTCTCCCTCTCCCTCTCCCTCTCCTCTCCCTCTCCTCTACCTCTCCTCTCCTCTCCTCTCCTCTCCTCTCCTCTCCTCTCCTCTCCTCTCCTCTCCTCTCCTCTCCTCTCCTCTCTTCTCTTCTCTTCTCTTCTCTTCTCTTCTCTTCTCTTCTCTCTCTTCTCTTCTTGGCACCCCAGAGTTCCTTATAGTGTGTATCCCCTTTCTCCTTATTTAACTTCTTGAAATCTCAGAAATGCCTGACTCCTCCCCTTCTGTAAGGATGATGCCCTACTCCACACATTCAGCAGTCTGCACTTGTTCCCCCTCTTCGTCACTTGTTGCTCCATCTGCTCTCTGCACTGTGAGCTAAGGCAGAGCTCGGTTCTGTCCACACAGAGTGTGGACTTCATGCTCAGCTCAGAAGTGGCTGGAAACAAGCCCTGTGCCTGAGTGGTGTAAATGATAGACCTGGTAGAAGGAGAAGAGAGTGGCCATGTACACCATGATGTCTGGATGCAGGCCTCAAATTTGGGAGTCAACAGGCCCCCAAAATAACAACATGGTGTTTAATGTGCTCTGTTTTATCATTCCGAAGAAAAGAAATGTGAAAGGAAGCTAGCCTGTGACTGTGCAGATCACCAGTGTGAAGCCCAGGACAAGTGCCAGTGGAGCTGATCTTTGTACTCAGCTGTGCTCCCAACAAGACAGGAATTCAGGAAAGAGTGGGTGTCTTATCCAGACCAACCAGAATTAGCCAAAGCTAACTCCAACCCACTTCTGGTGGCTGAGAAGGGAAGAGGGTTCTTTAACCATGTGGAAGATATGTGTGAGCCACTGCTGGAGTTTGAATCCCAACTCTATACTCACTAGCTATGTGATCTTGGATAAGTCTGATCTCTATTTCTGCAAAAGGGAATGCCATAGAGATCTGTGAGCCTGTATGAAGCTGTGAGCAATGCCTGTCATGAGCCAGGGCTGCTCTTTTGTAAACTCTCCTTTGAAAACTGTTTGATTTGCTTTTTGAATTTGCAGAAAAGTTGGAAAAATAATTGAGTTTCTATGCATTCCTCACCCAGCCTCCCATAACTATCACTCAATGATTAGAGCAGAATTACTGTTGGTATAGGGTTGATATAACTTAAAATTCAGGTAGAACAAGGGGTTAACAGTGTAACTACAACCAAACAGGCAATAAAATTAACATTGTATAGAACAAGGTGTTAGCCTGGGCACACTTATGTTACCAGCTGGAACTACTGTAGCTACAACTAAAAACAGTGAAATTAACATTGTGGCAGTACAAGACATTAACATTATCACAATCCCTTTAATAAAAAAAACAAAGCATTTCTCAATCTAGGCAGCTTTTTCTATATATCATCTTATTGCTCAAGGCCCCCTCGGGTCTGCTTTTCCCTGCTGTTGAGTTGAGGCTGTACCTACAGAAACAGTACCCCATGACTGTTCAGTATTGAGGAGGTCATGGTATTAGTGTAACTTGCTACTAGGAATGTGGGTCCTGTGAGATGTTCCACATGTGGCTACAGTTACCATGTCTTGGGAGATGTATCCTTGGATGTTTCTGTTCTCAATTTAGTGTCCCTCAGTGTGACTCACCAGCAACAACTACCTACATGGAGCTTCCTTAGTGGTGATTTGCTATTTCCTCCTTTATGTTATTAACTGGACCTCTGCTGAGAGAGGGAATGGTCACTCTTCCACGTATATTTAGCTGATCATACATCACTGTAGACTTGTGTTTTGTTTGTTCTTTAAATTATTCTGTGGGTCCTAATCCTGTCCCATTATATTACTTTGCTGCCTAAATTGCTGCTGTGTGTTTCTCTAGCCAGCTGTGTTCTTCATCAGACCACACTTGTGTTTCTTTTCTTGCTTTATGGTCCCACAAGGCCATGTACGTGTGTGTTGCTCACCTTGTATTTTCTCCTCCTCTGAACCTGTATCAAACCACTTCTCTGAGAAACTTCAGTTCCATTTATTTGGAAAAGGATGTATGCATACCACTACTTAGCTCTCAGTGTTCCAGACCCTTCCAGTGGACAGAGCTTCAGCATAACTGTGGGCATGAAAATGCATGTTTTCATGTCTATCAGTATTTGACTTCTAAATCATGAATGTATATCAGTACTCTGCTTTTTAGTTCAACAGCAGGGTTCATCTTAGTCTTCTTTCTTCTGTTGTGTATATGTACATGTCCCCCACCCTTATGTGTATGTTTGCCTGTGTCAAAGGAAAATCTCAGCTGTCATTTCTCAGGTGCCATCTACCTTGTTTTTTGAGACAGGATCTCTCATTGGCCTAGAACTCATTGACTGTTAGCCTCCAGTATTCTCCTGTGTCTGCCAGCCCAACCTCCCCTATTGGGATTGTGAGCAAATGTCAATACACCTGGCCGTTTTGCTTAGGCACTAGGGATGCAGTTCAGGTGCTCAGTTTGCACAGCAAGAGCTTTACCAACTGAGACATCAGTCTCTTCTTCACTTTTAGTTTTTTTGCTTGGTTAGTTATTTGATCACATTGGTAACTCACACATTGCTAACCCTGTAGAAACACATGTGCTGGATTACAGACTCTGCACAGTCAGGATGGTCTTCTGAATGTTCTTAATATCCATCCTCCTACCCACTTTGAGTGGTTATATAGTTCATGTGTCATGCTAGGCTTCCTTGTGAGTGTTTGTTTTTCTGTCTAGTTTCTTTCACATCTTGATTTAAAGGTGCCTGTAGCTAAGCCTGATGACTGGAGTTCAATCATTACACCCCACTTGGTGGAAGAGAACCCTCTCAAATTGTCCTTTGACCTCCACATGCATGCTAAGGCATGCACATGCCCTCTCCTACGCTAAAAATATATATAAGAAAATAAAATACTAAGGAAAAAAATCAAGTTGGAGAGAAGGCTCGGAGTGAGGATGCTTACTGCCAAGCATGATGCCCAGAGTTCAACCCCTGGAATTCACATGGAGGACTTCTTCAAGTGCAACTAAATATTAAAATTAACCCCACCTTCCCAGTGCCTTGGGTTGTTACTGTTGCTACATGCAACATTCCTATCTGAAACTCTTGGGCCAGAAGTGTTCTTGATGTCTGATTCTGAAATATTTTCATATGCATAATTAGATATCTCAGGGATGGGACCTGAGCCTAATATGAACTTCTCTTCTGTTTCATGTACACCTTAAGGAGTGTGCATGGTGCCCGGGCCAGCACATACTGAAAGTAATTTGACACAGGTTTTTTTTTCAAGCACAATCCTTTGCTTGAAACAAAGGTTTATGGTGTAGAGTTTTCCACTTGAGGCCCTATGGCTGAGCTTCTACTTCATTTGGTCTATTCTGGATTTTTTTTTCCCCTCATTGCTCAGAGCCATAGTTTTAATCACAGAAGCTCTGTAATCTGGGTCAGGGTCTAAGGGTCACCCATCTTACTTCTCAGTTTTTGTTTGTTTGTTTGTTTTTTGTGTGTATATGTGTGTTTGTAATGGTGTGTGTGTAAATATGTGTTTTTCTGGCAGTTCTTACATGAGAGTTTTCTTGTGTGTATTCAGAGTCTTCCTTTAGTCAGGGCAGATGACTGTGGACTGATGTTGCTAGCCTCGGGCAGAACATCAGCAGTGCAGGAATTGGTTGAAAGCTGTAGTCTCACTCTACTCCTGAGTCCACAGGGGCAGGTGGATTAGAAGTAGAAAGGTAGTCTCCTCCATCCTTATTTTAACTTACAATGTGTGTCCTTTGTAAGAGCATGCATGCCTGGACATTAAAGATCTTTCCAAGGTTTTGTCCAGAAGGCACCATAAGAAGGAGTGTTCACCTTACCTGCCCTGCTGTGGCTCTGGGACATAGTCTGTCCAGTGGAAAGAAGGCAGCCCTGTGCTTCCAGGCTTTTCTGGGGTGCTCTGTTCTGCTGGCTTACCTCAGCATCTGGGCACTCTGCTGATGGCACCTGCTTGGCACTGGCCTCTGTGCCACATATGGTCAGCTCATAGTGCAGTGACTTCAGCAAGTTCATAGGGTCCTTAGCCAGATGCTGCTACCAAAGCCAGCTCCAGTCCCAGACTCTGCCAGTATAGCCTAAAGATGGTGACTTCATCCCTCCCACAATGTAGATTTTACCACCTCTCATGATGTTTAAGGAGTGAGGTGGGTGCTGTTAGCACAGGGTGAGGTTCTAAATCCTAACTAAAAATGAACTATGTATTTTATGGTTGATTTTGATCTCTGAGAATTCTTAAGAGATATATATAGAGAGTTATGTCACTACTCTTCTGTGTTAGGCCTGCCCAAGCACCTCTGGTCCCATTACATGCCAGTTCTGTCTCCTATCTTTGTTCATACCCATATAGGTAACTAGCTTACTGCCATGGAGTCCTCACTTACAAGACACACATAAGGCAGAAGCTTCTTGACACTCAGTCAGAACTTTAGACAAGAAAGACTATCTGGCAGGAAAAGTTAAAGAAGGTTTCACTCTAAGAATATCTTGGGGGCTGGAGAGATGGCTCAGAGGTTAAGAGCACCGACTGCTCTTCCAGAGGTCCTGAGTTCAATTCCCAGCAACCACATGGTGGCTCACAGCCATCTGTAATGAGATCTGGCACCCTCCTCTGTATACATAATAAATAAATAAATCTTAAAAAAAAAAAAAAAAAAAAAAAAAAAGAATATCTTGGTATATAAGCTGGGACTTTCCAGAGAACTCATTTTAAGAGGATAGTCCTTGGCTTGCTGTCTAAGCCCATATTTACTTTTTAAAGAATCAATTTTACTGCCTTACAGTCATATTGATTATATATATATATATATATATATATATATATATATATATATATATATATATATATACGCGCCATTTGGAGATTAAAGAACAAACAAGAAACAAAAACAAAAAAACAGGATCTTGTGTCACCCAGGATGCCATCAAATTCATTTTGTAGCCAAGAATGGCCTTGAACTTCGGATCTTTCTGCCTTCACCTCTCATGTGCTAGGATTTCAGAGATGGAGCACCATACTAATTGAATCTAAAGCTTCATGTATGCTAAATAAGAATGTTGCCAGCTGAGCAATATTCCCAGCCCTCATTTGGAAATTTTTAACTTGTAAGACTCCTCCACCCCAGAAAAAGAGAGGTTTGCTAAATAGGTAAACCACTTGCTGCACAAGTATGAGGATCTGAGTTTGAATCCCCAGAACCCATCTAAAAGTCATGTGTGGTAGCATGTGTCTTTATAATCTTGGAGCTCACATGGAGAGATCAAAGGCAGGAAAATATCTGGAAGCTGATTGGCAGCTAGCCTGGTGCATGTAGACTGCTCAAACAAGGATGAGCCAAGGTGAAGACTGACACCCAACATTTTCCTCTGACCTCCACATTCAGACTGTGACAGGCATGTGCATGCACTCACACACACAAATGTTTACATACACACATAATAAACATACACACCAAAAAAGAAATAAAAGAAAAACAAGGGAGACATAGTTTCCACTGGAGAATGCATGGAGTTCCAGTGGCTAGGGAGTCAGGCACCTCTGGAGGGCTGTGGCAAAGACTGAGGACACAGCCACCAGACAGGTTCCTTTCCAGCCAGCAGCCTTCTGTGTCATTTCACATCCCAGAGAGATGCCAGGTCCTGGGTTTCTGCCCAGCAGTGGAAGAGGAGAAGGGAGACAGTACCTTAAGTAGCAATGCCCCTACAACCTCATAAAGCAGGAGAGGTAATTCCCTCCATTCAGAGAAGAGTGCTTCCTTCGTAAGGAAGAAACGCAGCAGAGAAGACAAGATGTACCCACAGCCTGCCTTAAGGCTGCACTTCTCTCCCATCCTGAATCTTGGGGCTCAGCATGATGCTTCACTTTGAGTCAGTTGCCCTCTCCATCCTTCCCTCCTCACAGGATCCTGCTTGTCAAGTGCTTGTTGAGTCCAACACTGGCAGGTTCTCAGGGGTGTAAACCTACTGATTTAACCATTGTTAGGATGTTCTGTTACAGGTGTTTTTATTTTTATTTTTGTAGCAAGTATATATTTAAAAATAAATAAAACCCAGGCTACATTTATGAATTTCTTCTCACACAGCCTTTCTCTTCCAGGGCCTACTGCATCTCTCTTTCCAGCAGAAGCCACAACCACAGTCCTTGCAGCTAACAGTTGGGGATGTCTCTAGTGTGGTCAAGTCGGCCCAGGAGAAGGTGAGCTGGGTGTTTGAGCTGTGCCATTTTCCCCTGCATGCTGAGTGAATGCCAATCTGGAGCTAAGCCAAGATTGCTGAATTACTGAAAATATAGAACCATTATTCTGGGAAGAAATGGTCAGCCTATTGTTGGATAAATGGATTTTTTTAAAAAGTCTGCACATAAGAGAATATCAATCAGCATTGAGAGGGACAGAAATACAAACACATGTGTGCATACCATCTGTAAACCTGGAAAACATGTTATTGGGAGCTAGAGATGTAGCTCAATAGGGAACATGGTTGCCTAGCATGCATGAAGCCCTGCTTTTGATCCCTCGCATATAAATTAGGTATGGTGGTGCATACTTGTACTCTGAAGATAGGGGCAGGAAGATCAGAAGCTCAAGGTCATCCTCAGCTACATAGTGACTTCCAAACCAAACTGGGTTACACAAGACCTTGTCTCAAAAAAACAACAAACATCATGCCACATGCAACCCTGTGTTGTGTGATTCCATTTATCTGAAATGCCCAGAACAGATAAACTATAGATATAATAGATAGATATAATAGATCTAATATATAGATATAATAGAACAAGGCTAGAGATGCCAGGACCTGGGTGGGGAAGGGCCTGGTGGGCACTGGAGTGGTTCCCAAGAAGCAGAGGGTTTGTTGCTGGTGATAGCTGCCCAGCTACAAATGTGTGAAAAGCATTTGAGTGCATAGCCTAAAAGGCCAAATTTATGGCCTCTCAGTAAAACTGGTGTGTGTGTGTATGTGAAGTCAACCATGTGAGGCAGTTTCTGAGCCCGTGAGATGTGGTATAGAATTAGTCCTATTGCTCAGAGTTTACAAGCCAGATGCACACATGAGACTGTCCAGAAAGTCTAAGGAAACCTCAATACTGAGTTAAAGAAATATCAAAAATCAAAGATTAACTTTGGCCTGCTGTATTCACATTACCACCTTGTATTTACTAACTTATTATTGATGATTATTATTATTAATAATAATATGTATTTTATATCCTTGGGCCCTAAATGTGCCCCCATATTAAAAATGCCTCATTTGCCTAATATTTAGCTTATCTTCCAAACTTAAAGACATTCCCCACATGGATAGTGGGACATCCCCGCCATTGTGGTTCCCATGGCCATTAGATGAGAAAGTCTTGCTGTAAGAGGAAAAGGGACCCCCCCCCCCCGTCAGTGCCATTTGTTACAACTCTTCCAAGTATACTTCTGTACACATAAAAAGAATATAGATTTGGGCTAGAGAGATGGCTCAGCAGTTGAGAGTGCTTGCTGCTCTGGCAGAGGGCCAAAGTTTGATTCCTAGCACCCACACTGAGCAGCTTACAACCTCCTGTAACTCTAGCTCCAGGGGATCTGACACCCTCTTTTGGACTCCAGGGATATCTGCACACATGTGGTTGATATATTTTTGTCATCTAGGAAATAAAGTTTGCCTGAAGATCAGAGGACAGGGCTAGCCACAGGGTTAGCCAGGGAGGTCAGGCAATGGTGGCACACACCTTTGATCCTAGCACTCAGGAGGCACAGGCAGAGAACTGTCTGAATCTCTGTGAGTTCAAGGCCACCCTAGACTACACAAGATTAATACAGGCTAGAAGAAACAGAGCCAGGCCATGGTAACACACACCTTTAATCTCAGCACTTGAGATCTCATTTGTTTGCTACCAGTATTTGGGAAGCACACATGCAATTAATCCCAGTGCTAGGAAGGTTGAAGTGAATAGGCTGAAGTGAATAGGAAGTGAAATGGCTGGGCAGAGAAAGGCATATAAGGCTCGAGGAGAAGGGAACTAGAAAGCTTTTGACTGAGGACTCAGAGGCATTCAGTCTGAGGATTCATGGAGACAGGATCGGCTGAGTAGTTGTCAAGGTGAGAAGTGGCTATAGCTTGTTTTCTCTAATTTTTCAGCATTTACCCCAATATTTGGCTTTGGTTTTTTTTATTATAAGACCATTTAGGATTCATGCAACACATACACATAAGTAAAACAATTTTTTCTTAAAAGATAAGACTCTCTATTCTGCCTGCTACCTTGGTCCCCACTGTTTTAATAGTTTAGCTTATGCTTGTATGTCATATTATACATATGTGACTTTGTGTATCTATATAAAATCTAGGAACCACAAATTAGAGAAACAGGCAATATTTGTTCTTCTGAGTCTGGTTTAATGAGATTCTTTCCATTTGTATCCACTTCCCTATAAATGATACGGCTTCATTCTTCTTAATGACTAAAAGGAATTCCATGTGTATCTAAACCACTTTTTCTTTATGTATTCCTCTGTTGTTGGACATTTAAGTTGGTTTCATGACTTAGCTATAGTTGAATACTGTTGTAGAAACATTGATATGCAAGTGTATCTGTGAAAAGAACATATTTTCTAGGCTGTGACATAGATGACAGTCCTGTCCTCTGTCCTTGTTTCCCACCCACAGTAGTGACCACCTGCAGTTAGGCTAGTTTCTTCCTTCCCAGCCTTCTGTGTATTCCTTACCCTTGCATGTGAAAGACCAGCATTTTCAGATCTATACCCATTTTATTTTCAAGTTAAATGTGCAGGGCACATTTAGCAGACAACTTGGAAAGACGCTCAGGTTGGGAAGAGATTACTACTATCCCTCACTCCTACACATCCTTTGTCACCTTCACAGCAAGGATTGTTTGTGTTTATTAACTCCTGTCAACTTACTATGCATACTTTAGTACCAAGATTTCTCTTCATGGAGCTGGAGATTTATCTGATTGATTATAGCTTTGTTTCCTTAGCTGTCACAGGTCAGGGTCTGAATAAATCAGGCTTGTTTATCCCACTTGCTTGGCTGTCATTAGGGTCGGGGTCTTATAGAATCAGACTTATTTATTACTCTTCCTTGGATGGATAAATAGCTTGCTTTCTTTTCTCACAGGCATGAATGACAGATACTGCAGGGGCCTGGTTACTCTTCCAACTACCCAGGTGCACACTCAAGTTGCCAGGTTGGGGTGGACTACATGGGTCCAAGATATTCTGTTGGCCATATACTCCCACATTGATTACTGTGGAGCTATGCCATCAACCCAAGGAAAGTCTCGTCCCCATAACCCTTGTTAGTATAGAAGTCACATGCCCATGCTACCCTCTTGGTGAGTGCAGAGAACTCTCTGGAAGATACTACAGTAGCAGAAAGAACTGAAGCCTGTGGCAGACGTTGGAATATAGAAGCTGGCACACTCCATGTAGTTGGCAAGGACCAAAGGGAGATAAGCCTATGGCCACTTTTACAGGGTAGAAACTGAGGTTTATAGAGCAGAGGGCCCAACCTTCCTGGCACCTCGTTGGGAAGTGCTTGCTCCAATAGCTAGCATTGTCTCTGTCCATGACAGATAAGGGCTATACTTCTTGGGGGGTGGGCAGCTTGTGTTTGTTGTTTTCTGAAACTACCAAGTCTGAGGGGCAATGGAGTAGAGCCAAGGGCTGGCCTGGCAGCTGAGGGGGGATAGAGGTGCAGACATTACAGCAGTCCAGCTTTAAAGGTCTTCATATTGCCAAAAAACAACCTCCCAAAGTGGGTAGATGAAATGCATTCCTATTAGTCCATCTATGGGGGAATATTCAACCAAATCCTTTGGGTGAATAGTGTTTGTACATCCTACTCAGAATTATGTCATTCACCATAGACAAAAGGAAAAAGTGGTTCAAGCTATGTGAACACATCAGTATGGACATAGAATATTACTTGGCCTCATAAATGAAGGAAAATACTGACACATCCTTCAAGGTGTGTGAAGACCTTTTGCTAAGTTGAGATATAAAAGAACAAACACAGTAAGAGTTATTAAGTGAGGTTCTGGATATGGTCCATAGAGTCAAGTGCACAGGCAGAAAGTGAGAAGTGGGTGGGAGGAACTGGGCACAGAGTTAGTATTCTGCGTGACAAACCTTGTAAAGAAATGGTTGATAGTGATGTGTCCAAGTGCTGTTCTCTGAGGTCAAGTGGGCTGGCCAGGCAGGTAGTCAGACCTTCTGCTCTTCACTCCCAGAGTAGTTGCCCTCCATTGGTTACTGGCTCTGGGTGTAGGAAGGGTGGGGCTTTGTCTTTGGAGTCCCTAGGTGGCTCTTAGCTGCACCTGACCTGTGCTCACCTATGGGAACGTGGTGTGTGTGTGTGTGTGTGTGTGTGTGTGTGTGTGTGTGTGTGTGTGTGTGTGTGTGTGTGATATCTTCCTGAGCTTCTGGGAGGGTAAGACCCCCATGTACTTGTTTTCTGTATGTGACCTTTTATTTTGGACAAATGCCTTGGCCAGCCACAACACACCCATTTTTAGAAAGGACTGGAGCCTGAAAATAAGCTTTTCTCATAGCATGTCTCAGTTGGAACATTACTTAACTCCTCCATTAGATGAAGACCAGAAGCATGGAAATCTCTTTTTAATATTGTTTTTGGGATTGAGTGTAGCTTTGCTGTGTTCTGTTTGACCATTCCCCATAGGGTGCAAATTTCCAGTGAAGTCTTTCTCGGCCTCCCCACATAGTCTTCCTACTGTGCAGAATTCTTGAGAACTTGAGGACCCCAAGTCCATGGCATAGAGAAAGAAAACTTGATTCAAAGAGTGTTCAGAAGCCCTTCTCTGCCAGCTTCCTCCATGGCCTCAGGGTTTTGTTGTGTTTTGTTTTGTTTTCATCTTTCTAACTTGACCTTATCCAAGGCTACATATCTTGTGTTAAGAAAGGGAGGGGTTGGGATTTAGCTCAGTAGTGGAGTGCTTGCCTAGCAAGTGCAAGGCCCTGGGTTCAGTCCTCAGCTCTGGGGGGAAAAAGGGGGAGGGGGAAGGTCCTCCCAAGCCCAGCTTGTTCCATGGCTTATTATCTTCTCCTAGCTGAATAAGAGTAAGGACTAGCTACTTGTGAGCTTATACAAAGGGCCTTGAGCTTGGACTCTGCCCTATAGCCTTTCAAGACACCTGTGTTTCACAGTCTTTGCAAACACTGGTTCATTAGCAGCCCCTTCCTACAGCCCACCGTGAAATCTCTCAAGGCTTGAGCAGAGAGAAATACCAAGGATGGGGCAATATTCAGGCCCTGCCCTCACCACTGAGTCTGGAGCAGTCTGGTTCATGCAGGGCACTTTGGACATTGAACATGTGCATTTATCTTAGTGTCACAGACTGGGTATCTTCCCATTCAATTAAATTCTGACCCTCATAGCTAGAAGTTAGTGTAACTGGCTGGATCCCAGGCCTGGCCCTGCTGTATACCCCATTTCTGATTGGCAGGTGACAAATTGGGGCTTCCCAGTATGGGAGCCCACATAGATTTTCTAGTGAGATCTGAGCTTGCTTTACCTAGCAGGGCTGTATAGGGGATGGCTTGACTGAGTGCCTGGTTACCAGGTGTTTGGAAGGGTCTGCACTTGGCTGTGCAGTGTGCTCTGATCTAGCAAGGGGGAGGTCTTTTGCTCCACCCCTTGGCATTGTTATAAAAAGCCCCTTTGAAGAGACAGAAGGGGCTGGTGGATTTTGATCCAGGTCCTCTTGAAGCTATCCTGTGTTTCTGTTTGTCTCATCCCTGTTACCTTTCTATCTACAAATTCCTTATTCTCTCCTCATAGGAACCCTGTAAAAGGTGGGAGCTGGCCTCCCACATCCCAGGACCCCTTTAGTTTGACAGTTAATTGGAATGGCACACAGAACCCAGTAACACAATTTGTGCTGTTTCCAGTTTATGAAGCTATAGACAAGTAAAAAAAATGTATATACATAATGTATGTGGAGTAGGCATAGCCCCCAGGACCCTCTGGATATGGCTCTTCCCAGGACCCCCCTTCTTCACCTGAACTTGGATGGAGGCTTCAGCACTCTGGATGACTGATTATTGTTCAGTTGCTCATTGATCTGGACCTCCAGTTCCCTGACTTCCCTGACCTCTTAGTCTTTCTGATCAGTCCCACCTGAAAGCTGTCTAGGGACTTCCAGACACCACTTGTCTCTAGTCCACAAGAAACACTTGCTTATCTTCCACAGCAAGCCCTGAAGAGTGGTGGCATTTTCTTGTGGTAACTCTCTTCAAGGGGCATCCTGTTAGATGAAACTTCCTTCAGGCCCTGCTGTAAAGAGATGCTTCATGGGCCTGGGCTGTGCTCTCCTGAGGCCTTCCTGCCTCCTCGGCTAGTCTCAGCATGTACCAACTGGTGATTTCTCCTAGACTTAATTACATACTTACAGAGGAACTAGTTCCTAACTACATTCTTTTTCCTCACATCCTGGGAGAGGTCTGCTCTAGAATGTTCCACCCAGGAGACACAAGGCTCTATTTCCATACAAGAGTGGACTGGAGCCAGTCTATCCTCCACAGTGTGCAATGTGGCCCTCCTGTGTCTCTCAGCTGTAACAGAGACTTCCCCATCTGGTGTCTTGACAATCTAGGTGCAAAACCTGATGACAAGATCAGCCCTACCATACCTTGGCCACCCACTTAGTCACATTCCTTTAACAAGTGGAGTGGGTGTTGTTTTAAACATAATGCAACCCCTGGCCGAAGAGGAGGAATTCTAAAAAGATACTGGTGTCCCTCTTGTCCACTGTCAGCCTAGGGAAACAATGAAGCCCAAAGAATTAAAACCTGTAGCAGGATTCTTAAAAGTTCTTATTAATAAAATCAAACCCGAGGCCGGTTATTGGGGTCCATGCTGGTAGATCAGAGAGACAGAACAAGCCACAGCTATCTCACCTTGCCAGTTCCTCAGCTGGTCCTGTTTCCTCAGACTGGAGGCTTCTGTGTCCTCATCCGGAATGGGTCTCAGCTGAACTGCTGTTGGAAAGCCTGAAGCTTAACCAGCCAAATGCTTAACCAGCCAAAATGCTCTAGTTTCTGGTCCTCACACCTTATATATCTTTTTGCTTTCTACCACCACTCCCTGGGATTAAAGGCTGGCTTTCTGGGATTAAAGGCGTGTCACCATGCTTGGCTATTTCCAATGTGGCCTTGAACTCACAGAGATCCAGAGGGATTTCTATCTCTGGAATGCTAGGATTAAAGGTGTGAGTGCCACCATTTTCTAGCCTTTGTATCTAGTGGCTGTCTGTTCTCTGACCCCAGATAAATTTATTAAGGTACACAATATTTTGGGGAACACAATACCACCACAAAAACCTCTCCAGGAATCCAGTGCTCTGGGAAAAGAAAGGCTAAAGCTTAGTGCACATCAAAGGAGGAACTTGTTTCTCAGGGAGAGATTTCACACAGTGCTGACAGCTTATCAGACTTCCTGCCAGGAGAGACTGAAGCTAAGATAGTGATGGGTCAGTGATGGATGCAACAGCACCTTAAGCAGTTTTTTAGCTGTAACACACCCTTTGCCCTCTATTTAAACATCATCCTCATGTCAGGACCCTGCAGATAGACTTGGGACCACTGGGCACTTTATTGGTTCCTCTTCAAAATATGGCCACAGTGGATACTTCTTTCTCTGCTTTTTATCAGTATTTGTCACTTTAATAGGTGTATTGGAGCATGTAGCTGAGTTAGGCTATTAGATCTGCTGGCCCAGCTTGTACCCTGAGAACTCTGCTGTAACTTGTATTTGGAAAACTTACCAGTGCCAGCAGTGGTCACACTTAGAGCCAACCTTGAAGATTGCAGATGATGTCACCTTTGTGGATGAGGGGCCCGGTGCCCTGTGATAAGCTTTAATTGACTCAAGCCCAACTTCCTAAATGGTATAAGGACCAACTTAGGCTAAAGTTTTAAATAAAAGTGTGTGCCTGCCCAGCATTCAGGAAAGGCCCAGCCAGGCAGCTGGGTTGGAGTGGGTGGGTGCTTGCTCCTCACTCCAGGCCACAGGGTCTGTTTATCATTTGCAAATCCTTCCCCAATAGGGCTGGACATTGAAAGCAGGGGCAGGATTCCATAGGGCACCACAACATCCATACTTGTGATGGCCTTGGGTGTGATGGGTCCAGGCTGTGTTTCTTTTCATTTAGGGTCATGATACTCTCTGTTAGAAGACAGACACAGTGCCAGTGGACAGAGGGGGAATTGAGACAAGAGGTTAAGTCACTTGGCCAAAGAACAGAGCTACCAAGTTGTGGTACTCTGGCCACTATGCACAGTGTTCTCTGTGGCTCTTGCACCTACCCACATTTGTCGATAGAAGATTTGAGAAAGGGAGATACAACAAAAAAATGAGGCATTCCATGAGATTGTGAAACCATAGTAACAAACAGCATAGAAAGTGGGAAGGCCACAGCCATCTAGGGTGTGCAGCTGGTGGTGTGCACTTATTTCTACCCTGGGGAGCATTGTGGCTCCTGCTCTGTCCATTCCTCTCTAGTTTGAAAGGGCAGTGAATTCAGCGAATTTGTCTTTATTTCTCCTAACAGAAATCTCCATTGATCTTTTTGTTTGCTTTGTATGACTTGAAATTCCAGTCCTGCCATTAACCTGGTATGTATGCTAAAATGTTAATAGATTGTGCAATTGTTTTGAGGTGGGATCTTCCCATGGCAGGTGAAAGCTCCTCTTGGCAGGTCCCACCCTCTGGGTGCCACTGTAGTCACTGCCCAGAAGAAACGAACTGATTGGGTATTGACATATGGTGAAATGACCCTTGGAAGCTGCTAGATCAGTTAGTTTATTGGATAGATGACAGAATGACTTGGCCCTTAATGAAGAGTACTAAGTGCCAGCAAGGAAAAGACCCAGTTCCTTTCAGCCTTCCTTTTAAAGGAAACATCTTCTCCGTGTCTTTTATGTAGAATCCTTGAGGGAGAAGACTTATACACAGATGCTTCTCTGTGACGCCATATTGCAGAGTCACAATTCCCCCCTGAATTACAGTATTGTCAGGAAGCTTGTCTCCTTTTTAGTTTTATACTGTTCTGATATGAGCAGGAAGCATGGCTGGAGTGAGAGTTGGAATCCAAAACAGGGAACCAGTGTGGTTCAAGCACACCCCATTTACCCAGCATGCTTTGGAGTTGGCTGCCATCTTGTTTCCAGAATTTTTCATTTTAGCACCCTGGGAAAGTTCCTTATGAAATAAGCCTTCAGGTCTATAGATTGTGATTCAGTGTCAGACAGGATGCATTGGCTACTTTCTCATCACTGTGACAAAAGCAGCTTAGGGGAAGGAGGGTTTATTTATAGTTCTTCATGCTGGAGAAGGTATGGTGGCAGGAGATGGGGGCAGCTGGTCACAATGTATCTGCCCTCAGGAAGACAGAGATGGATGCTGGTGCTCAGCTGGCTTTTTTCCTTTATTATTCCAGGACCCCAGCCGAGGGGATGGTGTTGACCACATTCAGAGTCAACACACTAGACTAGAAACTAATTAACCTAGTCTAGAAACTCCCTCACAGACATACCCAGTGGCTTGTCCTATCAGGTTGACAGTGTTGCCCATTATACAGAGTAAATTGTGTAGATGTGATAATGCTTAACTCTAGCTTGTTTTACTTTTTAAACTGAGGATCCTTTGCTTCAGAGTAGACATTGGGTTTGATATCCTCCTCACATCTTTAAGAATATTTACAGAGGTGAGACTAGGTTGCAGAAAGACACCTGATTTGGGAACTGGTGATAATGGATCAGTTAACCACTAGGAAATATACTTTAATGAGAAAGAAATAGCCATGCCCCTCCCCTTGGCTTTCAGAGTACTAAAACAATGTATCTCAAGTAACTGCAATTTCCTGAGGAATCTCATGCTGAGGAAAGAAAAGGTTAAAATTCTGATGTCAGCTAGAGGAGGAACTTGCCTCCTGGAAAGGGTTTCACACAATTTATCAGACTACATTGCAGGAGGAAAGGGAGCCAAGACGTTACAAGGCAGGGCTGGTGGAAAGACGCCTCCCCCAGGACTGCTTAACTGTGCCTGCCTCTTGCCCTCCATTTGAACCTAAACCTCCTTTCAGCCCCCACTGGAGGGGGGGCAAGACAGACTTGAGGGGTAACTGAACCTCTTCCTTTATCTTCCTCTTCACAATATGACCACATCAAATAAATCTCCTTTCTATGTTATTCTATTGTTTGTTTGGCTTATTGAAGATGCCAGAGCCTGCCCTCTGACCTGATAGCTCTGGTAATGGATCAATTTCCATTTTGTTTGGTGGCTCCTTCCTTATAACATGTGATCCAAGTGAAAAATGCCCCTAGTATCTCTTCAGATGCATTTTCTTAGCTGTGCTCCTAGTTCCTTTAGAGGCAAAAATAATACATGATTTTGAGTTCTAGATGCTTTGAGAAGAGGCACACCACAGGTGAGCTGGGAAGGAAAGTTAAACAGTAGTGAGATTTTTAAAGGATTTGGGACTTCCTTGTTGGCAAGTAACAGCAGTGACTTGGAAGTACCTTTGGCAGGAATCTGGGCCTCCCCTTCTACACAAGACACATTTCCCAGACAGGAGCTGTGTGTGTGTGTGTGTGTGTGTGTGTGTGTGTGTGTGTGTGTAAGGTGTTAAAGCCAGAGAGAAAAAAAGAAAGGAAGGAAGAAAAAAAAGAAAGAAAAGATGGTGAACAGGCTCTGGCTGCTTTTTGCTTTTTGCTGTGACAGGGTGGTGCCAGTAACCTATGCCTCTCTCCTTCACCCTTGGAAGCTACACTCTTTCATCCAGGAGTACCCTAGACACGTGCCTACCCAAGCTGTCACCTGCCTACCACAGCCACCTTGACCATTCTTGCCCTTGAAAAGGACAGTACTTAGTAGGAAGTGCAGTTAGCCTGTCCTGAAATGGTGTCATTGAGGGTTCTGTGGGTGCTTTGGGGAGAAAAGATCTCGGGACTCAGGCAGGTCTGTGGTGTATTTTATTTTATTATTTTATTTTATTTTATATTTTATTTTATTTTATTATTTTATTTTATTTTATTTTTATCTAGGAAGCTCATTCCTGGGAGGCAAGTGCCAGCTTGATAGTAGATACTAATGATACTTAACCTTTCAAAAAGCTACTGCTTGGCTTGGGAGATGGCTATTGGTAAAATGTTTGCCTTATAAACATGAGGACTTGAGTTCCATTCCCAGAATTTCTGTTGCTTTTTTGTTTTGTTTTGCTCTTTTGTTTAGTGGCATGTGCTTGTAATTCCAGAGCTGGAGAGGTGGAAACAGGCAGGCTATAGGAGCCGCTTTCCACCTCCCATACAGCCTCCCATAATGGTTGAGCCCTAAGGCTCAGTGAGAGACTTTGTTTCAAAACAGGAAGTAGAAAGCTGGGTATGCCGGCATAAGCTTTTAATCCCAGCACTCAAAAGGCAGAGGCAAGTGGAGCTTTGAGAGTTCAAGGTCAATGTGGTCTACTTACATAGTGAGTTCCAAGCCAGACAAGGATACATAGTAAGACTTTGTCCTTAAAATCAAAATAAAACAAAATGGAAAACCAGGGTGGGCTTGAAGATGACTCAGTGGGAAAAGTGCCTACCACGCAGTCATGAGGACCTGAGTTTAGATTACCAGAGTCCACATAGAAGTCAGGTGTGGCCGTGTCCATTTTAACCCAGTGCTGGGAGCAGACAGGCTGGGGGTTTGCTGGCCAGCCAGTCTAGCAGAAATGGTGAGCTCCAGGTTCAGTGAGATACCATCTCAAAAAATAGAGAAACAATTGAGTAGGACGGCCAACATCAACCTCTGGCTTTCCCACTTGCCTGGGTGGGTTAGCACATCTGCACACATTCATAAACCACACATGCAAGCTTGTATGCATTTATGCACTGACATTCCAGAACAAATACTTGGAACCCCAGCCAGAAGGACCGAAAAACTATGCTTAGTCAGGGCCACATAATGCCCACTAAGGGACTAACTAGAAAGCCTAGTTATCATCTTTGGGGGAGCTCTAGATTCTCTACCAGGTCTCTGCTCCTCATAGACCCTGCAGTAGGTGTCAACTCTGGGCATTCTGGACCTTTAAGATGGCTGGCGAGTTGTCAGGGTCCCTCGAACATCTGCA
Source organism: Peromyscus maniculatus bairdii (assembly GCF_049852395.1). NCBI lineage: Eukaryota > Metazoa > Chordata > Mammalia > Rodentia > Cricetidae > Peromyscus > Peromyscus maniculatus. The sequence goes on along the minus strand of NC_134863.1, from coordinate 87,908,784 downwards.
GGGATCCTGCTTACTGCAGTTTGGTTGAGAGGCCTGAAAATGAAGCCTTCTGTGTGGGTTGGGGGGAATTAATCCTTATCATAGATTGCCATTAATATGGGTAAAGAAGATTACCAACTTAAAACCATTTTGTTCTCCTCCATTTGACAAATGAGGCATTGTGGCTCTCGGGTGGCAGAGGTGGAACTCTGGGAGGGGTTCAGCCCCTGATGACTGTTTGTCCACTGAGAGCTGTTTGATTTGACTAGCACATCAGAATGTTGAGGTAAGCCAGGTGTGGCCCATGCCTGTCATCTCAGCTACTCAGGTGACCAAGGCAAGAGGAGTGTCATGGGTTTGAGATAAGCCTGAGTTACATAGTGAGCTACAAGCCATGCTGAGCTACAAAGCACTTTTAAATTACAAAAAAAAAAAAAAAAAAAAAAAAAAAAAAAAAAAAAAAATTATGATTAAGAGAGGTGTTGTGACATGCACCTAAAATCCCAGCATGTGAGGCTGAGGCAGAAGGGTAGAGAGTTCCATTGCCTGCCTCAGCTATGTAGTTAGTTCAGGTCAGCCTGGACTAGAATGAGACCTTGTCTAAAAAAGAAAGAAAGAAAAAAGGAAAGAAAGAAAAAAGGAAAGAACAGCTTCTTACTCCACACAACTGATGGTGGACTCAGATGGTTTGTTTAATGAGCTTTTAGGGTATACACTGGAGGCAATAACAAAGGCCAGTGTGCATGACTGATGGGCTACAATAGGGCTGGGGAAGACTTTCCAACCTGAAGAAGTCCCATTAGTCATTCTACTAGTTGTGGGGCGAGGGGAGGTGAGTGGTATCTCAGTCCCTTTTCCTGTGGCTGTGGTAAAATACCTGGCAAAAACAGCTTCAGGGAGAAACGGTTTGTTTGGCATCATTTGTAATCTACATTCAGAAGGCAGAGTGGTGAATGCTCAGCTAGCTTCTTTTTATGCTTTCAAGACTCACGCCAGGAAACCCTACTGGTCTCCTTTATAATGGGTCTGTGCACCCAATTAATTTAACCAAGATATCCTCACAGGCATGCCCAAGGGCTGACCTAATCTAAACAATCCCTCATGAGTGTGTGTGGGGGGAGGGATGGGGTGGAAGAAGCTTGTCTACGTAGGTGGTTCTAGACCCTGTCCAGTTTACAGCTAACATTGAACACCATAAGTGGCTAATCATGAGCTTTGAAGTCTTGTGTTCTAGAAGTCCTCAGGTCCATTGAATTTAGTTATTGGCCTGATTGCTTCCTAGTTTTACCCAAGTACTTAGATTCTCTCAAGGGATGGTTGTTGGGCAGCTTTATGTGTCCTTGGAAACCAAAGCTTCTTATGAGGTTTAAAGCACACCTCCCCACCCCAAGCCAACAGTGTTCTTAGTACAGTGTAATAAGAATGTTCTTAGTTCTAAGAAGGTTCTAGACCTTGACAATGGTGCAGCAAGCCCTCATCTGTTTTATTGTTGTTTTATTTTCAAGCAGTAAAAGGCATAGGCCCTGGGAACAGTGACATTTCCCTGAATCAGTCATTGGTCCGTGGAGTCTCTCTGCTATCAAAATTTCCAGAAAGGATTGTTTATAGAACATTTATTTTTAACATGAATCAGCAACATTTCTTATCCAAACATTTTTTTTTTGTTTTTGTTTTTGTTCCAATCCTCTGTGAACTCTGGGGATGGGGAAGACATAACTAGTCCCTGTCATCCATCTTTTGAGACTAGTGTCACAGAAAGGGATGAAAGAAAGATGAACCAGTTTCTTCTAGAATTGAGAAGCAAGGTAGTTTTTTTTTTTTTTTTTTTTTTTTTTTTTTTTTTTTTTTAGGTGAACTAGTGCTAGGCCTGTGTACTCAGGACTCCTAGATTCTAGAACCTGCCTGAATGGGGCTCAGAGCACACCAAGGTTATGTTAGAGTGTGTGTGTTGGGGGAGGGGGTGGTGGCAGAAGAGAGCTGTGTATGGGAGGCCAGGGATGAGAGAAGAGAGAGGAGGTGGATGGCCTAGCGCTGAACCTTGTGAATCAGGCCTAGCAAAGTATTTATTTTCATAATCTTTCTGCTTTGTGTTTTAGATTCTGAGAAATACACCAGAGAATTAAAAAATTTTCTGTCTCCCAAAGTGAACCTCAGGGTCAGGGTCAGCCATTCCTTGGGGGGAAGGCAGAGGTCTATTCTGTGTTATCTTCAGACTCCAATGGCTCACTGCCAGCTTCTAGGCTGCCTAGCCACCCGATTGTGTAATACCCAGCATGCTCTGTTGCTGCAGCCCCTAGCTGGCATCTAGCCTTGGTGTACACTGGGCATGCCCAGGGTTCTACCAGGCATGGCTGGAGTCTAACTTATAAGATCTGCTCCCCAAAAAACACTGCACTATTTTGTTCATAAAATTACCCCTCTGAAGTGCCTTATGACATATTAGATTGTGGTTTGGTTTATTGTTGATGTAATTACTTATCTCTGTCTTCTAGAACTTTGTTCTAAAATACAAGTTCATTTTATATTTGAGCTCATGTGAGCTCATGTTGTAAGTCTATTTTTGTTAGACTTATTTAATTTATAATTACTTAATATGTATGTTTTAAAATTATTCTAACATTAAAAATAATATGCTGAAATTATTTGTATAGAAATAATTTTTATGTGCTGGATAAATCTTTAATATTTTTCTTCATCAATGCATGTTATATTTTTTGTTTTGTTTTGTTTTTTTGCTTTTTGAGACTGAGTTTCTCTGTGTAGTCCTGGCTGTCCTGCAACTTGCTCTATAGACCAGGCTGGCCTCGAACTCAGAGATCCACTTACCTCTGCCTCCTGAGTGCTGTTTTTAAAGGTGTGTGCCACCATGCCTAGCTAATTTTTAAATTTTTACTTTTAATACCTATGACTTATATTCTTTTTTCCTTTTCTTCTTTTACATTTTATTTATTCTTTGTGTCTTTCACATCGTGCATCTCGATCTCTTTCATTTCCCTGTCCCTTCGTATCCCTCCTCTGCCTTTGCAACCTCCCCTGCAAAATGAAATAAAATAAAATTTAAGAGGAGGCTGGGCAGTGGTGGCGCACGCCTTTAATCCCAGCACTCGGGAGGCAGAGCCAGGCGGATCTCTGTGAGTTCGAGGCCAGCCTGGGCTACCAAGTGAGTTCCAGGAAAAGGCGCAAAGCTACACAGAGAAACCCTGTCTCGAAAAACCAAAAAAAAAAAATTTAAGAGGAAAAAAAAGGAAAATCAATCTCATCATGGAAGCTGTAGTGTGATGTAGTGAGTCACACAGTAAACCCTCTTATCCATACATCTTTACTTGCAAGTGTTCATTGCAAAGAGTCATTGGTCTGGTTCAAGGCTTCTGGTTTCTGCTACACTACCAATGCTGGGCCCTTACTGAGACTCCTCTTGGATATACTGTTGTTTCCCTATGTTATGGAGATCCTACAGCTTTGAGTCTGCAGGACTGGCTCCTTCACATGCTCCAGTAGATCACAGATGGGGTGAATGTTGGGGTGGGCCAACTCATGACCCTAGTTCTGGGCCTGGGTAGTTGCAGGGTTGGTCTGCCCATCAGCTTTCCCTGTCCTCACCCCCAGGGTGAGTTCTCCAGCATTGCCCTGGCTAGCTCACCCTTTGCAGTGATAAGCAGAGGGCAGGGCCAGCCCTCCCACACCTACACTATCAGGGCCAGCTCTACTGTGTTGCCCAGGTGAGGTGCAGGGACCACTCTCCCACTCTTATGATCTAAGGGCCAGCTCTTCCACCTGCCACAGGCGGTGAAGGGTGGGGCGTGGGGGACATCTCTCCTCTGGCTACACCACCATATGGTAGATGAGGGGTAGGGCTAGATCTCCCATGCCCACTTTCTTGGGGCCAGTTCACCTGCACCTTGGTGAATAGGTTAGATCTACTTTGCTGCCCGGGTAAGGTACAGGGCCCACTTTCCAGAGTGCTGCTGCTGGTAAAGGAGAGAGTCAGCTCCCTCACCCACCACAGGTGGTAGGGGCAAAGGGGGAGGGCATCTTTCCCTCTCTCTCACCACCACATGGCAGACAAGGGGGTGTGGCCAACTACACCCTCAGGGCCACAGGGCCAGCTCACTTGTGCTTCCACCAACAGGGTCAGCTCTACTGTGCTGTCCAGGTGAGGAGCAGAACCCACTTTCCTGAATGCTACAGCTGATAAGGGGGAGGATCAGCTTTCTAATCTGTCACAGGTGGTGAGGGGTGAAGGGTGAGGTGCTCTCCCCCACCCACACCTCTGCATGACAGATGAGTACTCTCCCACATTCACAACTTTAGGGCTGGCTCACCCATGCCTCCAACAACAGGGTAAGTTCTACTGTGCTGCCCAGACAAGGTGCAGAACCTGATGTCACAAGTGCTGCAGCAGGTGAGAGGCAGGGGCAGCTCTCCTGCTCTTTTGACCTCAAGGCCAGCTCTCCCACCCACCTCAGGCATAGAGAGGTAGAGGAAGGACAGCTCTCCCCGACTCATACTGCCATATGGCAGATGAGGGTCAGGGCCAGATCTCTCACGCTCACGTTCTCAGGCAGCTCATCACGCACGCACGCATGCACGCACGTGCACATTCATTCAACAGTCAGCTTTGCTATGCTGCCCAGACAAGATGCAGGGCCCACTTGTTGCAGTGTTACAGCTGGTAAAGGGTCAGCTCCCTCATCAGCTGGAGGCAGCATGGGTGAGCGGGGAGTGCATTTTTCCCTTTGCCCCCACCACTGCACCACAGATGAGGGAGGTGTACTAGCTATGACCCTCTCACGCCCTCAGGGCTGGCTCACCTGTGCCCCTGTCTATAGGGTCAGCTCTACTGTGGTGCCTAGGTGAGGCACAGGGCCTGCTCACTCAAGTGCTGCAGCTGGTGAGGGGTTGAGTGAGGTCCCCCATTCAGTTCTCTCTAGTGTTGCTGTCAGTGAGGGGACAGAGCAAACTCTGTACAGCTCTATCCTCTCAGCCTTCAGTGGCATCAGGAGCCATGGACATCAACACGGACCATGGCTTTATCAGGGCTGTGAACCCAGACATGGGACCCAGCAGCAGCCCAGGTCCAGACATCACATGGCCCTGGGTGGCAATCAGGCCACCCACATCAGCCCATTATACATTGCTTTTACCTCTTCAGGTATGTCTCTGTCCACAGGACATGAACCATTCTGTCTCTCTCTCTTTCTCCCATACCACACCATACATAATAGTGACAATCTGACTAGCACCACAAAGTGCCAGGTGGCCCATGTTTTCTTCTTGGAGTACTGGGCAGACTGCCCTGGACCTGTGTGTGGGTCTCCTTGTCTCACTCACTCTGTCATGGCACTGGCCAGTACTGTGCTTTTTCCTCGGAGCCCAAGGTGGTCCACCACAGGCCTGCCTGTGGGTCTCATCCCACTCAGTCCATCATTGACTTATTTTCTTTTAAAGGCTTACTTTTAGCAAAAGACAGAAAGTGGCTTTTCTCTACACAAGGGAACAAATGTCTAGGGCTTAAAAAATAAGTTCATTTATTATTTGTGTGTGGTGTGATGTGTGTGTGGTGTGGTGTGTGTGTGTGTGTGTGTGTGTGTGTGTGTGTGTGTGTGTGTGTGTAGGTCAGAGGCAACTTGATGTGTTTATCTAAGTTGTTCTATTACCAATAAAGACTCGGATACCAAATATTGGGGTGAAAATCTGATAGATAAGCAGCAGAGGAGTAACCAGCTAACCTCTACACACTTCCCAGATCCACGAAATCTCTAAGTCCTTCCCTGCTCCTTCCTGTATGTCTTCTCTATCCATATTTCTGGCTTCTCTATGGCTAATTCCAGTCAGCTAGTAGCTGGCTTCGCTCCCTGATTCAAGGTTAACTTTATTAACTCCATCTCTGGATGCCACAGTATGATCAAATATCCTGCAACAGCAACAAGTAGATGTTGATTCTCTGCCTATACCTTGTCAATCCTGAAGATGGAACTCTTGTTTTTAGGCCTGGTGGTAAGCACCTTTACGTGGTGATCCATCTCATTGGCCCTGTCTTGGGAATTTGAAAGCAGCCACTGGGGAAAATACATAACAGTGATTTTTAAAGGGAAAAAAAAAACCTTCATTATATATGAAAAAGCATGACAACTAGATTTAAGCAGGACAGAACTCAGATCTTGAGAATCCATCAGGAATTGAGTGTCTGAGGCAGTGTCTAGTTTTTTTAAATTGTTTCATGGTAGAAAAGATGTGCATCTGAGTATTTATCCAAGATTGAGACTCAAAATTCTTTCCTTGATAGCATAGAAAGTCTAGGTTATTCAGCGAAATGAAGGTGTCTATGGTAAGCACTGTCCTTGCTGTCCTCTGAAGATTCCATGTACCCTGTCTCTCCAGGTGGTGATCTGTCATGTGGTGGGTGAGACCCTTCAGTTCTTGGTCAGTGCAGGCCCTGCCTCCACAAGCAGTTCAGAATGCCAGCTGTATGACGTCCAGCTTTCACCATTTCATTTAAAGGTAAGACTGGGTAGATGCTGTCAGTCACAGGAAATCCATGGTTGTAGCAGGAATCTTAGAGAGTCTTATTAATAAAATCAAACCTGAAGCCAGTTATTGGGGTGAACACTGGAAGATCAGAGAGACAGAACAAGCCACAGCTAACCTCACCTGGCCAACTTCTCAGCTGATCTTGTTTCCTCAGACTGGAAGCCTCTGTGTCCTCATATCCAAATGGCTCTCAGCTGAACTGTGCTGCTCAAAACCTAAAAGCTTGAATGCTTAACCAGCCAAATGCTTCTAGTTCCTGGTCCTCACGCCTTATATACCCTTCTGCTATCTGCCATCACTCCCTGGGATTAAAGGTGTGAGTCACCATGCTTGGCTGTATCCTTGAACACATGGATTTCTTCCTCTGGAATGCTAGGATTAAAGGCATGTGCTACCACTGCCTAACTTCTATGTTTAATATTGTGGCTGTTCTGTCCCTGACCCCAGATTTGTTTATTAGAGTGCACAATATTTTGGGGAACACAATACCACCATACATAGTAGATATAACTTTGTGTTCCCTGCCATAGGAGAGACATAGGGAGGATTCATCCATGCTGAGTTACAGAGTTCTGAGTCTCATGTTCTTATTAATTATGAGTTAGGTCATTCTTCATCTTTAAACTGTAAGCCACCATGAACATGACTCAGAACATGTAAAGTCTGTACCCAGCATGGATGATGACTCCCCACAGCTATAAATGGAGAGCCCCCTTCTCTAGTTCCTCTCAGCCTGTATACTCTCTGAGGCCATGTTGAATTAGGACAGAATTATGTATAACTGGTTTGGAGAAGTAACTAGATATTGGGTGAGGGTCCTGAAACCTACCCTGCCTCTCCTATGAGGAAATGTCAGCATTCTGCAAGCCCAGCTTTGATGATCTTTTGCAAGCAGATACAGATGATGAAAATGGTGGCAGCTTGACTCTGAAGATAGCCTTGTTCAATAGGACCTTGAGGGTTATAGGACTGCAGGCTTATGTTCCTGTTGGCTATACATTAGTTGTAAAGAGCTTATATACCAACCACCTCACTCTTTGCTTGGTCCCTGTGCCTTTTTCAGCTCAGTCACCATGGGTGTAGTCCTCAAACCATACCTATTGGACCATTCTCCTGCTAGCCTCTCTTAGTGTTAAGGATGGTTATAATTGCTTTTGGTAATCTGGAGACATTAAGATGTTCTCACCACTTTAAGGTCCAGGCCCTAATCACACCTACCAAGTCCCTTTTACTAAGTCTGGCCCTATATATAAGGATCCAAGATGAAGGCCTGGCCATGTTTCCATGATTCTGCCACCTCTACATGAGTAGGACTATTCAATATAGGAGACCAGCTGAGGCTGCTGGAGTGGCTCAGGTGAGAGGGGCAAGGGTTCCATATATAGTCCCAGAGACATTTGAACATGGGCACCGGCCATGCCCAGCACTGAAGACAAGTGTCCTGGGTCCCTTCTCTCTCCACTCTCCTATGCCTTCATGACAGAAAGAGAAACACAGAGCACAGTGAGTTCCTTATTTAAATAAGGCTGCAGAGTGTCAGTGACACCTGGCCTGGGGGACTGCCTGGGCAGACAAGAGGCTGGAAAGGAGTTTGGGAAGAGGTCTTCACATTCATTCTGAAAGAACAATGTGGACCAAGTCAGAAGCTGAGCCATTGTCTCTAAGAACAAGTGACTAAAGGAACACACACGGGGCTGGGACAGTAGTTAAAAGTCCATGCTGTTATTGCAGATGGTTTCCAGCATCCTCATGCTAGTTTACAATCTTTCATAACTGCAGTTCTAGGGGCCATCTCACCTCTTCTGGCCTCCAGGGGCTCCAGGCATACACACAGGCAACTCATACACATTATTGTAATTACTTTTCTATTGCTGTAATAAAGTACCATGACTAAAAGCAACTTGGGGAGGAGAGGGTTCATTCTAGCTTACAACTCTGTGATCTGAAAAAAGATTTTTCCATCACTTGGCACCAAGCCAAGGAAATTATAAGGAAATGTCCTACTTGTTCTTTGTAAAACTAAACTCTACTAGCTGCAGGAAGTAACCCAAAGGGTACTCAAAGAAATGAAATTTGGCAAATGGATGTGTTTAATTTTGCAGAGTTCAGAAAATTAAAGTATGTACACCATGCCATAGATAGATATTCAGGATTTCAATGGGCAACTCCTTTGAGTTCTGAAAAGACTGATTCTATAATTACACATTTATTAGAAGTTATGACCATTATGTAGATACCTGTACAAATTAAGACTGATAGTACTCCAGCATATGTCTCTAGTAAAATTAAACAGCATTCTGTATATTATAACATAAAGCATATTACAGATATACTATATAACCCTACAGGGCAAACAGTTATAGAAAGATCTAATCTCACTTTAAAAGATATGCTTAATAAACAGAATGGGATAATAAAGACCCCCAGAGACAGATTGAACAATGCTTTATTAACTTCAATTTTTTAATGCTAATAAGAAAGGAACAACAGTTTCAGAGAGGCAATGGATAATAGAAAAAAAACTGCTGACTTAAATCATCCTGTATACTTTAAAGATGTGATGACCTCAGAATGGAAACTAGGATATGTATTACGTTGGGAAAGGGGTTTTGCTTTTGTTTCCACAGGAGGAGAAAGGCTATGGTTATCATCAAAACTGATAAAGATAAGATTTGAACAGGAGAGACCTCTTGATTAAAAGAGGCAATAGTTCATCAAACAGCATGACCATTCAATCTAAACTAATGTATAAGACTAACAAATGCCTTTCATTTGATTGATATAACTTGCCAAAAAGGAAATTTTCCCCAAAGTTAGGGTTGGGACAGGGTTTTGTTTTTGTCTTTCCAGGAAAATAAAGGCATCCAACTAAGTAATTTCATCTCATTACTGAAGGAAGTCAGGGTAGAAGTTCAAGGTAGGAGCTTGGAGGCAGGAGCTGATGCAGAGGCTATGGAGGGGTACTGCTTACTGGCTTGCTCTTCATGGCTTACTAGCCTGCTTTCTTATACAACCCAGGACTACCTACCCAGGGGTAGCACTGCCCATAATGAACTGTGCTCTCCCACATCAATCTTTAACCAAAATCCCCACAGGCTTGCCTATAGGCTAATCTGATGCGGGCATTTCAAAGTATGCCTAGGTTTGGGCCAAGTTGACAAAAATCAACCAGCAAACTCATAAAATAAAAATAAATCTTAAAAAATGAATACACAGAGAGCACCAGTGCACATGTACACAGCACACAGCATATACATATAATATACATGCACACCTCATACAGACATATTACACACATGCAGTATGCACACACATATAGCACATATACAAAAATGTGCATGTACATGGCACATATGCATGCACACATGAGCTAATTAAGGCTCAAGTGAAGAGCTCAACTACCCAATAACTGTTTCTTGGTGGTTTGTTCTCATAGATGGAATTCCACATGGAAGAGAAGAGAGAGGACATTCAGATCAGGTGGTCGTTCACCCATACACCAGAAACAGCCATCAAGATCCAGCCCCAGGCCCCAGGGGAGGTCAGTCCGTAAGTTTTTGTCATTCTTTCACTGGTTTAAGGATGCATGGCTAGAGCATGTCTCAAATTGGGCATCTCTAAGGTGGGCAGCCCCTGCCAGCCATTCTCCCCATGCTGACCTAGGCCACAAGAGACAGGGCACTGTGAGGACAGCTTTGATGGAGAGGATACTTTCCTTTTCACTTTCTGGGGCCTCAGCATATGAGGACAGAAACTGGGGTGCAGTGAGTGTGTGTGAAAAGTGCCCCGGAGGCACTTTCCTTTGCTGGACCTGGAATCCTTCCTCTGGCTTTCACAAAATCCCCTTGTAGTTCTGCTCTGTTTCAACTAGGCCAGCCACTGAGCCTCATCACAGCACAGCTGTGTGGGCCTTGTAGTGCGTTTGCCAATAAAAGAATTTCCTTCTCCTCCTTCGTCTCTCTTTTGTCTTTTTTCTCTGGTGCTGGGAATGGAACCCAGGGCCCTAAACATGCTAAACAAGTGTTCCACCCCAGTCCTGTCAGTATTTTAGGCTTTATGTTTTGACATAGATGTATGCAGTGTGTGGGTTTGGTTGGTTTGGCTTTGATTTGGTTTGGGCTGGTAAGTTTCACACACACACACACACACACACACACACACACACACACACACACTACTGACTAAGGTAAATTAACTACTATCAGATTGGTAACAGAGCTACTGGGGTGGGGGAGGAGTGACTCAAGGAATTTTGAACTCAGAATGGTCCCCTTCTCAGGAGAAGAGATTGAACATGTCAGGGCTTGTCTGGTGGACTGCAGGCCCACAGATGATATCATTGTCTAAGAGAAGCAAATAGCAGAAGGAAGGAGGAGGAATAGAGAATGATTTGGGGTGGGGCAGCCCTTCCTTCTCTTTCTTTTTGCTGTTTGCTTTCTCTGATGATGGCATCATGTGTCCATGCCTACAGTACACACAGGCAAGCTCCTGCTGAATTTCTTAATTCGAAGAAGGACACCATTCTGTGGGATTCCTTGAGTCATTTCTCCCATGGGTAACCATGTTACCAATCTGATATTGATTCATTTGCCTCAGTCAATGTTCAGGTATAGAATTTCCCCATCTTCGTTGATTTACATATTTATTTTATTTTTTATATAATTTGGTTGGCCCACATGTGTGTCTGTGTATGATGTGTGTGTGTACAGTGCTTGCAGAGACCAGAAGGGACTGAATCTCTATGGACTGAAATTAGGAAAGGTTGTGAGCTATCTTCTGGGTGCTGGGAATCAAATAGGTCCTTCAGAAGAACAGCCAGTGCTCTTAATTACTGAGCCTTCTCTTCAACCCCTTGTATATATTTTTGACTGTTGAAAATTTGATGGTTCAGTGGTTAAGAGCACTGGCTGCTCATCCAGAGGTCCTGAGTTCAATTCCCAGCCACCACATGAACCTGAGTTCAATTCACAACCATCTATAATAGAATCTGTTGCCCTTTTCTGGCATGTAGGTATACATGCAGAGCACACATACATAAAATATAAATAAATTAAATTTTAAAAAAGAAAGAAAATTTGATCCAGAGTCAGCACCACTGACAGACTGGGGAAAAGCTGTGTTCCTTCCATTTGGCCTTACTGATACCTGCACAAAGTGACTTATGTCATTGTCTTTTTACAAAGATGACCTCACTCATTCTTCCTCCTGTACCCAGCCAGCAGCATGATACTTGTACTTCCTGTTCTTCATCCTCTAGGCACCCTATAGATTTCTCTATGGAGACTTCTGGGGACTACTTTGTGGCTCAGTAGCAGATCCACAGCTCCCTAGTGAATAAGAATAGCAGTGGGGACGGGGGCTGTGAAAGGAGGTTGCCCTGGCAACCACTCCTGAGATGGCAACCATTAGGCCAGAGTTCCTGTCTACTGAGTGAGAAGCAATTGTGCAGGTCAGACAGAAACAAGAGTCCAACGTAAGGCAAAGCCATACTGTGTGGTATTATTCAGCCAGAAACAGAGTGACTTGCTGGTGCACGCTGTATCCTGATTAGCCTTATAAACGATAAAAGAAGCCTGATTCAAGAGACGTGTGTCTTCATGACACACCCAGTCCAGAAAAGGCAATCCACAAAGAAAGAAAGATGGATGCCAGGGGTTGGGGACAGGACTCCTGATAGGATGGAGTCTGGAGTTCATCTTTAGGGAGCAGTGAGAAGATTGAGAACATATTTAAGTAGTGGGTGCTTAGTACTGTGTATGTACAAAAGAACAGTGAAATGTACATTTAAGTAGTTATTCTATATTGTGTGACTTTTATTTAACTTAAAAATGAAAGCTAGGTTATCAAGGAACCATTGAGGGAGTAGGTGATGGCCTCTTGGTTCAAAGTGCAGGCTCTTAACTATTTTAGCCACTTGGATTTGACTCTTTGGCTCTCCTTTATGGACTATATAGCTCTGTGAATGTTAATTGACTTCTCTATGCCTTCATTTTCTTATCTGTGAGGTGACGGGAATGTGATGTAAAGATCGAACCAGTTAATACATGTGTATATGGGAGGCTGGCCCTCAGTGAGAGCCATAGCATCAGCCATTTGGGTTTTGGCATTTAGAGACCTTATATTTTAGAGATTCAGGTTCACTTTTAATAGATAAAAGCCAAGTTCACTATAGGGATGCCTGATTAAACAGGGGGCAGGCAGCCAGTTGTCTTACAACAACACAGATGACTCCAGTCTGCTTTCTAAAGTCAGTTCCTATTGTACAAGTTGTGAGTGTCCTATAAGCCAGTGGGAACCAGTGCCTATAAGGGCCTTGCCTATACAGCCAGATGGGGTCCACAGTGAGGGGAAATGGCACCCAAGGTGCTTTCAAGCTGCTCAGCACAGCAATTGGAACTAAGGTGTTAGATCTTGGCAGAGCTTGACCATCACAGCTTCTCTTCCAGAACTCAGAAGGATGGCATGGATGCCTGGGCTGCCTGCAGAGTGAGACCTGTCATCTTAGCAAATATCTACCCGGCCCTTTTTCTCAAGAGTGAAAACCAAAGCTATAATACTGAAACAAGAGAGACCAAGTTGTCCTTTACATTAATGGAGATTTTAAAACTTAATTCTTTAAAACCGACTGTGGTGCCATAGATCTGTAAAGCCAGTCTGTGGGAGGCAGAAGCAGGAGGATCATGAGTTTAAGGCCAATCTGGGATACACAGTGAGATGTCTTAAAAACCCAACCTCCATTGGGGATGTATTCCACTAATAGAATGCTTGCCCAGTATGGGGAAAGCCCTTGGCTCTATCTCTAATACTGAAAAATAGAATAAAATCCAAAACCTGTGCACTAAAAACATTTATAGTAGTGGTTCTCAACCTTCCTAATGCTATGACCCTTTTACACAGTTCCTTGTGTTGTGATGACCCCAAGCATAAAATTATTCTGTTGCTAACTTCATAACTGTAATTTTGCTACTGTTATGAATCATAATGTAAATATCCAATATGCAAAATATCTGATATGCCACCCCTGTGAAAGGGTCATTCAACCCCAAAGGGGTCACAACCCACAGGTTGATAACCTATGGTTTATAGAGCTCTGCTGCACATAACAGAACCACGCACACATGAGTGGGTACTGGATCCGCTCTAGTACCCAGCTAGAAATAGTGCAGAACGAATCTCAGGAAGCTTGTTGTGGTCCCTTCACAGGCTCTACGTGGGGTACTGGGACCTTGAAATCTTGAATATGGGAGATATCTGAGCTGCAGAATCTTGATTATTTATTTGTTTGTTTTTCAAGACAGGGTTTCTCTGTGTAGCCCTGGCTACCCTGGAACTTGCTCTGTAGACCAAGCTGGCCTTGAACTCAGAGATCCACTTGCCTGTCTCTTGAGTGCTGGGATTAAAGGTGTGTGCCACCACCTAGCTAAATCTTGATTCTTAATTTGATGGAATCTAGAATCACCATGGAAACAAACTTCCAGACAAGTCAGAGGGAGTTTCAAAGTTAGATTAATTGAGATGGAAGACCCACCTGAAATACCATCTCATAGGCTGGGGTCCCAGAACGAATAAAAAAGAGAAAGCAAGTTGAGCACTAGCGTTCATCTCTCTCTGCTTCCTGAGATTCGCTGTGATCAGCTGCTTCACATTCTGACACCATGACTTCCCTGTCATGAAAGACTGTGCCTTAAAAACCGTGAGCCAGAGTGAACCCTTTCTTCCCTAAGTTGCTTCTGTTGAAGCAACAAACCAGATAACCAAGACATGTACAATCAATAGATCCAACAGCTGAAAGCCGCATGTTTATTGCTGTGCAGTTTCTGGGGTCTGGAGTTTTTGCATACTCTCTCTGCCTGCCATCAAGTTCTTGGCTGAGCTGTGCTTCTCTGCAGCTCAGGGGACTCATCAACCTCACATAGTTGTTGGCACAATTGGTTCATTATAAACTGAGTTCTTCAATTTCTCACTGGCTGTGCTCCTGGAGGCGGCTGCTGCTGTTCCTAGCCTGTCATGGGCCAGCAGGACAGTTGCAGTCCTAGCAACAAGAGCCAGCATAGCCTTCACACCAAGGTTGCTTAATGAGGTCTGATGTTGTAACGTTTAGCATCTGGCGTGCGATGATCTGATGACCTGTCTCTCTCCAGAAACAGGCACTCGAGGTAAATATGCTTTCGGAAGCCCTTGAGGATCTTTTCAAGCACCTAGTTAGTGCTGCTTCTCCATCTGTGTTTCTGAGCACCAAGCCCACACGGGTCAAAGAAGCTCAGGTAAGCCCAGTTTGCAGGACACAGACAATTGCGAGCTTGTGTTTCTGGTGTCTTCACTTCTGATGGTAGGGCTGACATTGCACAGGCAGATACTGTCTGCAATATTAGAATAGAGCCTCAAGATGAGAGCTCCATGGTGAGAGAAGTTGCCAGGCCACTCATTGTTGCCCTTCTGATGAAGCTATGGTCCCTTGCTTTGCACCATTCATCAGACACTCTTAGCTGGTGATAGTGTTTGGTGCTAAATTCTAGGTGACTAGGGTCACAGGGATATGACAAGTCATCTTTACCTTACTTTGCTTACAGGGTGGCAGGCATAGCTCAGCTAGCAGATGAGAACAGCAGGGGATTATAGACTTCCCTCAGGGTCTCTCAGAGGCATAAGGCGTGAGGGGCGGGTTCAGCCTTTCCTAAATACTGGAGTCAGTCATACATCCAGAGGTTGGAATAGCCTCAGCCACTGCATCTCCCAGTAATCCTGCTAATGATGGATTCTTGAAAAGCAGAGGGTATTGGTGACCATAAATGTATCAAAATTGGAGACAGTTCACAAAATAGTATTATATTTTCAGAACCCACAGATTAAAAAAAGGGGGGCCTATGTTATCATATTCAGTCATATTCTAAAATGAAATTGTTCAATTTCATTAAGTACTATACCCATGGCAGGGCTCTCTAGAGAAATTGAGCCCTGGGGCATGGGGGTGAGAGAGATTTATAAGATATAATATTATAACATTGTTGCCTAAAGACCTTAACATGGTCTTAATAATAAAAACCTGGAGCCAGATATTGGGGTAAATGCTGAAAGATCAGTAAAGGAGCCAGCCACTAGACAGACTTTTTACCTCTACCAAATCCTCAGCCTGAAAGGGCCAGGCTCCTGTTTCTACCCTACTTTTACTTCCTGTCTCCACCCAGCCATATCACTTCCTGGTTCCTCCTCCCAAGAGCTGGGATTAAAGGTGTGTGCCACTACTGCCTGGGCTCTAGTGGCTAGCTCCACACTCCAATCTCCAGGCAAGCTTTATTTGTGAGAGCACAAACAAAATGTCACCACAGATGTGACTAATACATACATGGTATGATTCCAGCCCATGTCTGAAGCTTTGAACACCAGGAGAGTTGATGGTTTGGCCTCAGTCCAGACTGACCAAAGGCTCAGAGCTCGAACCCAGGAGGACCAGTGTTTCTGTTTGATTTTAAAAGCAGAAAAAGACTATGGCCTGGCTGATGTGTCTGGAAGGAGGAATTCTTTCTCATTTAAAGGTGGCTCATTTTTTCTACTTGGACCTTCAATTGATGGGATAAAGCCCACTCACTCTATTAGGGATGGCCATCTACTTTACTCAGTCTGTCCGTTTAAATGTTGATCTTTTGGGCTATAGCTTAGTTGGAAGAGTGCTTGCCTAGCATGCAGCATGCATGAAGTCCTGGATTCAATTTCTAAGCCATATACACCAGGCATGGTGGCATGTGCCTGTAATACCGGCACTCAGGAGGTAGAGGCCAGAGGATTTGAAGTTCAAGGTCATCCTCCACTACATAATGAGTCTGAGGCCAATGTGGTTAACACAAAACTCTGTCAAAAAAAAAAAATCTGTCCTGAAAATTGAATTCATCTCAAACCACCATTATAGAAATACCCAGAATGGTGTTTGACTGAGTCCCTGGGTATTTATGGCTCAGAAGTAGAACTGTCATAGCTTAGTGGCACTTGTGCCAGTATGGAGATTGGAATTTGGATCCCTAGAACCCAAAGTCAATGCCAGGTGGACATGGTAGTCTGACTCTAATTCTAGCCTCAGAAGCCTGAGACCAGGGGATCCTGGAGAAAGCTGGCTGGCTGGACTAGCTGTATTCGTGAGCTTTGTGTTCAATGGAAAAACCCTACTTCAGTGAATAAGGTGGAGAGTGATTGAGGATTATACCTGCTGATAGCCACAGGCTTCCATATGCACAGACATGTCCATGTTTACACACACATGTAAACCCCCACACATGTAAATGTTGTTTGTTTTTGCTCTTTTGGGGGGCCCCACCACCCAGCTCCCAAATAAATCACTCACACAGAGGCTTATTATTACTTATAAATGACTGATCTTAGCTTAGTTTATTTCTAGTCAGCTTCTCTGAACTTAAATTATCCTGTCTATCTTTGGCCTCAGGGCTTTTGTATTTCTCTATTCCTGTATACCTTTTCTTTTCTTCTTACTCCATGTCTGGCTGTGTAGCTGGGTGACTGGCCCCTCTAGTCCTCCTCCTTCCTCTCTTATTCCTTGATTTTCCTTTCTTCCAAATTTCTTCTACTTCTCTCTCTGCCTGCCAGCCCCGCCTATCCTTTCTCTTGCCTCACCATTGGCCGTTCAGCTCTTTATTAGACCATCAGGTGTTTTAGACAGGCACAGTAACACAGCTTCACAGAGTTAAACAAATGTAACATAAATAAAAGTAACACACATTAAAATAATATCCCCCAACATGTAAATACTTATATATGTGTGTACACATACACAGGAAAGAAAGGAAAAAAAAATAGTCCCACATATACAACTGACAAAGTATCACATCTCTATCTCATCACAGTGCTTTAAGGATGTTACAGTCCTTCCTGGCCTTTGCCATTCTTCACTCACAGCAGGGAAGAACCTGGTTCAGAACAGTGTTTCCATGAGTGTCTCTGGAGATGTCAGTAAACATCCCCCAAGAAGTAGCTCAAGTCCAATCAGCACCCCGGATAGCTCCTGCATGGCTTTCACTGTTTGTCCATCACCTCTCAGAGACCCTTCTGGGGTCTTAGGTTCTTGTGCTAAATTTAAGAGCCCCTGTGAGCACCATCATGGCAGCCAGTGCTTGGTGCTCTTCTGAGAATGAGATGAGACGGCACCTGCTTTTGTCCCTCACTTGTGCAATGTCAGGGGTCCATAGATGTTCTTCCTGGAACTGGTGGGCTCTGCCTGGAGGCAAGAGGTAATCACAGACTGATGGCCATTCATATCTAGACATTGTTCTGTCAAGCACCACAGCCTGAAGACCAATTCACTATCTAAAGCACCTGTCCTGGGTCTGAGCATGGATCCATGTGCTGGCTAATCTTCACTGTCCTGGGAAGTAGACCACAAGCAGAATTTGAACAGGGTCACTACTATCAGCAGGTTCTTCATTTGGGATATAAAAGGCTCACTATGGGCCTGGAGAGATGGCTCAGCAGTCAAGAGCTTAAATGCTCTTCCAGAGGTCCTGAAGTGCTGGTTCAATTCCCAGCAACATGGTGGCTAACAACCATCCATAATGGGATTTGACTCCTTTTCTGATGTTCATGAAAACAGAGCACACATATACATAAATAAATAAATCTTTTAGGAAGGAATGAATAAAGGAAGAGAAGGAAGGAAAGAAGGAAGGAAGGAAGGAAGGAAGGAAGGAAGGAAGGAAGGAAGGAAGGAAGGAAGGAAAAAAGAAAAGGCTCATTTTTGAGGCAGCAGAACCTTCCCATGAGACAGGAATGTCAATTCTAAGTTGATCCTGGAAGTCAGGTCCCCTGTTCTGGTATCGCTGAAGACACCAGTGTTGAAGATACTGCCCATATAGAAGACAGTACCCCTGGCTATTCCCTCACATCCTCACAACTGTAACCCTGTTTTTCTCCCCACAGACTCTACAGTGTACTTCCTCCACTGCTCAGGAACCCTGCCCTCCCAAACCTCCAAGGGCTCATGAACTAAAACTGCAGGTGAAGAATATCCGAGTCTCCCTGCTAACCCATCCTGGTGCTTCAGGTGGGTGCTGGTGCCACCAGGGCCTCATGGCACTTGCCACTGCTGTGGGAGGGACCTTCCTTGACTCAGCCTGGTGAATTCTCATATGGCAACCTGGTTGGGTCTGCAGTATGACCCCTGCCTTCTTTGGCAGGAATACAGTGAAAGGCTTGGTCTTTGGCTAATGGGCTTGGGATCCAGATGCCACAAGCTGTAACCCCCTTAGGATAGTAAGTAACTGTGGCTGGTGATGGCCAATTATGCATACCCAAAGAACTTGTGGGAAGAATTCTAAATGTTCCAGATGCAGAGAAAGGGCAGATGTTTGAAACAGTGGCAACGCTAGTAACAGAATCTGATCATTATACAGGATAGACATGCCACTAAGTGTCATACTGCACCCCATAAATATGCAAATGTTGTAATCTAAACTCATGTACATGAGAGCAGTGTCATGGTTGCTCTATTTTTTTTTTCAGTCTGACAGATACTAGTGTAGTTTTCTGTTTTAAACTGAGCCAATAAATTCATGTTGAGCACCCCTGAACCTCTGAGCAGTGCCGTTTCTGCTGCCTTAAAAAGTGGGGTTTAGGGTGGCTGATGGGGCATCAGAGAGCTTAGGCTTACTGGTGCCTCTGATGCTGCTGATGGGAAGAAGGCATCTGTGAGCCCTGGCCTTCCTCAGGATTCTCAATGGTCACTAAGGACCCTCAAGCTTAGCAGTCTGAAGCAGGATGTGACTTTTCAATTGCAGCTTGATGTTGACGAGAATAGAACTGAGGTTCTGGTCATTGTTTAAGAAAGTTAGGAATTCTGGTCACTATTTGCAAAGGTTCTTCCTCTCAGTTTACAAAGCATAAAGAGGCTTCATTTGAACTACACAGCTGGCTATCGATACTTGCATGTTGCCTTTCACAGCTGTATCAGCTAGTGGCCAAGTGGGTCCCCAGGACTACCAGACAGGGCTGGGGTCTCAGCTTTGGGGTACACATGCTATGAAATCAGATTCCATTCCCTATGCACACTAAGATGCCCACATCTGGAAATGGATCTGAGTTTTCCCTTGAGGAAAGACTGTGAAAGTTACCCTGATCTGATGCATGGTAAGGAGTCAGGCTCTGTAGTAGTTACTAAACACAGAGGACTTCAGAACTGATGCTGTAGAGGAAACATTTTCTCAGAGCAGGAACAGCTGTGAGATGTCACAGTACCTATACCAAGTAAGTACCTCAAAAGGGCCTTGGATTAGATGAGGGATGAAAACACCTGCTTGTTGTAAGTGGGGCATGGATTATCTGTGAGATTCAGCCACAATTTAAGTTTAGGACCAGCCATCCTTTGAGTAGGTTGTCAGTCTTGACTAGAAGTGCGGCCAAGCCTCAGCACATGGGCATGTTGCTTCTGGGTGAGACTCCATACCTGAGAGTCCTGCCTGCCAGAATTCATGAACTGATGGAAGGAAGTGGGACACTGGGGTCAGTCTAGGGCTGTAACCACTAAGTTATTGCCTCAGCATTGAGAGTGTATAAATGGCAAATGACAGAAAGTTCTCTTAGGTGTAGGTAAGCTGAGATCCTTGTCAATTAATTTACCCTTCCTTGTGTGGGTAAGCAAAGTTTTAATGCAATTCAAAAATAAAAGCCAATACAACCTTGCTTTGTCTCATCACAGGTAGCATTAGCCATGTGTGTGTGGCCCAGCTGAATGATCCTGCACAGCAGTTCATCAGCACCCTAGTAAGAAACACTAGAGACCTCACTTGGGAAGAGGAATTCACCTTGTGAGTACAGCCTGCATCCCCAGGGGCCTGGTGGCCACAGTTGGGTCTACTCAAGATGGACAGATCCTGGAGTCATTGCATAGCACTGTTTATACTAAAAATTAATTAAAGAAATGAAAACAAATTCTGAGTTTTTGAAAGACAGCCATCCTTGTGGCCAACATGGACTTCTTTTTAAGGCAGTTCTGGGGGTCACCTTTCTCCTCTTTCCCGGTTGTGATAAAGGCCTGTTAAGGGATTCCCTGCTTTCCTTAGCAGCCAGCCACACAGCGTGGAAGGAAATCTCCAACTGATGCCAACCTCTGATGAGAAAAAAAAAAGAAAAAGGGGGACATGCAAACCACTTACAAATAGCAATGTACAGATCCTAACTAATATGTCGTCACATAGGATCCAATGATACATTAAAATACATCCATTTGGAAGCTGTGGCTCTGGTCAGGGCACTGGTTGCTCTTGCAAAGGACTTGGGTTTGGTTCCTAGTACCCATATGGCAGCTCATAACCATTCTGGGGGATTGATGCCTGCTGCAGGAACCAAGCATTCATGTGGTATATATACATGCAGGTAAGACATGCATACACATAGAATAAATAAATCTAAAAAAAAGTTTGAATAGCCATTCTATTAAAAATAAATAAACAAATAGGAGCCAGGTGTGGTAGTGCATGCCTTTAATCCCAGTATCTGGGAAGTAGGGGTAGGAAGATATCTGTGAGTTCAAGGTCAGCTTGGTTTACATATTGAGTTCCAGGATAGCCAGAGCTATGTAGAGACCCTGCCTGAAATAAACAAACAAACAGAGAAATAAATAAATAAATAATAAACAAACAAACAAATAAATCCACTTGAGTTTGCATCAGAAATGTAAAGGTGGCTTTATATAAGAAAATCTGTCAAAGAAAGTCCACTTTGTCACTAGATTATAGGAGAAAGTAAACTTCCTGTCTTTACATCTTCCCCAAAGAGAATCAGTAGTGTTTAATACTGGTTCCCAGTTTTGAAACACTTAATTAGGACAAATTCATGGACTCTTGTAATAGGAGTTTAAAATCTCACCGTGAATGATCAGTCCCAGAAGCAGACCACTGGCATCAGGACAGATCCTGATCTAAAATCTTTTAGATTTTGATCAAAAATAACTGGTTAGTGAACTTAAAGAAGAAGAAATGATAGGCAGATCTTGGAAGGGGAGACAGTGAGATAGTCCAGTGGGTAAAGACACTTGCTGCCAAACTTGACAACCTAAGTTCAAGTCCCAGGACCCACTAGGTGGAAAGCACCAACTCTAGCAAATTTTCCTCTGACTTCCAATGTGTGAGGATATTAATCTCAGTTTGTTTTCTGGAAACAATAACTCTATTTTTAAACAGTCCATCTGTAAGGACTTGGCTAAATAAAATTTCTTAAGGCCAAGGCAACAGAGCACTAGACATTTGTCAAAAATGCAGTTGTTCTGCAGTCTGTGATATCTCAAGGAAATCGCCTAAATCTGCTAAAGGTGATGGTGAATATAGCATGGAAACAAGAATAGTACATGCATCTTAAGTAAAATGTATCTTAGGAAGGAGGAGGGAGGCTTGTTAGATATTCTGTGTTCTGTACTCAGTTAATTATACATAGTTGTTTTAAAATGGTAATGGTGACATGTGACTTTTAAGTTAATAGAAATTAACCAAATGAAATCAATGTCTCAGTCTATACTGGCCACCAATCAAATATCTGTCATCGAAGGGTGTTCCATGGATCCCCTCTGAAAGGCTAATCCCTGGATGCATCAGTGGCTATTTCTGAACTGTCAGGCTGCAGGCATTCTGCCTTTAATGACTGACAGCCTTGTGTTCCTTTGCATAATCAAAAAATATACATTGGAGGGGGAACCCAAACCAACAGCATTGAGCTTTGAAGGGTTCATAGGGCTTTATTCTTTCCACAGTGAACTGAACGCCAAATCTAAGGAGCTGCTCCTGCAAATCTCAGAGAATGAGTGCTCTTCAAAAGGTGGGTGGAGGAGTGTTCCAGATCAACAGCCTGATCTGGGCTCTGGAATGGGGAGGGGAGATACTCTGCAAAGGAGGCAGCCCCCTCCTCTGAACCACAGGTCTCCCAATGAAATGTTTGGTACAAAGTCAAACATCAACAATGTCATTCATTTTGGGGACATGGTTATCTGGTTTTTAAATTTTTTCCTTTATTTTTATGTGTGTGAGTATTTTGCCTGCACGTATATCTATGCATTGTGTGCATGTAGTGCCTACAGAGGTCATAAGAGATGCCAGATCTTCCAGGGCCAGAGTTTCCAGGGTTGTGAGCTGCCACATGAGGGCTAGGAACTGAACCTAGGTCTTCAAGAAGAGCAACCAGTACTCTTAGTACTGAGTCATCTCTCCTGCCCCTGTTTCTTCAAATCTAGATTCTTCCCTCAATAATTTTTAGATTAGAGAAACAATTTTGAACTATTTTATATTTAATGAACTTCCTTCAATTTTTTAAATTAAAAAATAGTAACAATCCAGGCAGTGGTGGCACACGCCTTTAATCCCAGCACTCAGCAGACAGAGATAGGTGGATCTCTATGAGTTTGAAGCCAACCTGGTCTACCAATCGAGTCCAGGACAACGAGGGCTATACAGAGAAACTCTATCTCAAAAAACCAAAAAAGAAAAAGGAAGGGAGGAAGGAAGGAAATAGTAACAAACTTTCCTATCATAGCCATGGCAGCTCCTCTCCTAATGTCCTTCTCTGTAAGTTTCAGCCAATGTTTCCCTACAGAATAAGCCCCTTGGCCTTAATTTAAAGTAGATACATGATTCAGACATAGGAACTCAACAGTTCAGGGTAAAGTCACCAACATAAACATGGACTTGAGTGTCCACCTTGGTATACATTGGTAGTGCCAATGTTTGTTAGATTCTTCTGTTTTTACATTTAATCTGTGTCTGTGTAGGTCAGAGGACAACTTGCAGTATGAGTTGATTCTCTCCTTACATCTTGTGGGTCCTGGGAATCAAGCTTAGTTTATCAGGCTTGGTGACAAGTACCTTTACCTGATGAGCCATCTCACTGGCCCTTAAATCATTTTTTCTTTCTTTTTGTGGTGCTGGGCTTCAATCATGCTAGATAAATGTTCTACTACTGAGTTACATCCTCAGACCTCTTGGATGTTTTTAAATCCATGTAAACATTAAAATTGGGAAGGAAGAGACCATTGGCATATCCAGCTATGCCATTGAGTCTCTTTGTGATCTGAAGGGAAGTTGGAAGGCAGGTGACTGACCAGATGATCACGCCCAAGTTACCATCAAGAGGTCTGTGCGAGCCTCTTTGAATCTGCCATCTTTAGATGCATGGGAAAGTAGTAAGAAAAACCTTCTCTTCTTTTAGTGGGTATGAGAGACACCCTGCATCAGGCTACCATTCACTTCTCATCCCTCCTAGTCCTTGCTTCTGCTGGCTCACCCCTCTCCATTCCAGGGTAGCCTGATGGAGCCTGTGAAACTGAAGCTTTACAGAAGCCATGCAGCCTGTGCTTAAATTCTCATTCTGAATATTTGCCCTATTGCCCACAATCTTTATGTTCGATTAGTCATTGCACCTCACCTCTGTCTCCTTCCTCCTTTCTCACCCTATCTCTCCCTCTTACTTATTCTTGCTCTTTACACACACACAGGCACACATTTGAGAGTAGGCCTCTGTCATTATGCCCTTAACTCCCCCATCCTTCCATGTTAGTTTTGCCCAGGACATTCAGTAGCTTCTTCATTTTCATTGATGCCATCCCCCCTTCCATCTCCCACTGTCTGTTTTCCAGTTTCTATCAGTGGTTCAAGGATGGTTGGTACAGTTCCACACTGTGTGGTTTAGTTATTGCTTCTGCCAGGCCTGGCATATAGTTCCCTCTGGAATGCCCGTAGCCTCTTTTTATTGGTGACACTGACACTGTGTAGTGGAGCTAAAGGGACATCCCTTGGGGTGTGTGACTGTGGAAATATCACCATTGCTCTTCCTTGTCTCTAGGTCTATTGGGGACAGCAACCATTCACCTGGACTTATTTAGGAAGCAGCCTAATGGTCCACAGACCTTCAGACTGGTCAGCGGGACAGAGCCTGACAGCTTGGTGTTAGGCTCAGTCACTGCAGAGGTAAGAGGGCATGTTCTCTGCTGCTACAATCCTGTCTCCTGCCTGCCAGGGCTCACTGTCACTTCCCTATGACACCTAAACTCACCCAGGAGGCCCTCTTCTCAGCCTGGGCTTCAGGCTCAGGTGGATACATCTTGTCACAACTGGCTTAATCTGGCTACTGTACAAGATGACCCTTTCCAGTGTCATCTCAGCTGACCCAGCTGCCTCCTTTAAAAAATTCCTCTTATGGGTCATGCTTAGAGTTTTAGCTTGGCTCTTGTGAGTCTTTGTCATTCCAGGTTGATTAAAAACAAAAAAACCACTAAGTAACATGGGTGAAGAAACTAGCAGAAACCAGTGTACCGCTGCTAAGCCAGCCTGTTGCTGTTGTCTGTCAAGTCCATATCTGCAGCTCCACAGCTGCAGCTTGTACCAACCAGCCTGAAAATATTTAAGAGAAAAAAACAAATCACTCAGACTGCATCACATTGACCATGTACAGACCTTTTTTTCTTATCATAATTCCTTGGGCAGTACAGAAAAACAGCTGCCCCTTGCATTTGTGTCATAGTTGGTATGAGAGGTCATCTAGAGGTCATTACTACACCAGGAAAGGAAATGGCCATTCTGTGCTCTCATGACATCATGTTCTGGGAGGGACTCGTGTGGGTGTTGGTCCCCTGAGTGTGGGAAGCAGCCGTCCATGGAAGCCCAGGCTCCACTGTGTTTCAAAATAAATATCTATCTTTGCCAGTTTTCTTACATAGAACCTGGAGAGCCGAAGTCCTGGCCCACTCCTCCCCCTGTTCCTGCTGCAAAGATTGAAAAGGACCGTACAGTGATGCCATGTGGGACTGTGGTCACCACTGTCACTGCTGTGAAGACCAAACCTCGCTTTGACACTGGGAGGGCATCCCCAGTGAGCTCAGGTGAGACCCCAGAGTGCAGTCTCTTTGCAGAAGACCCACAGGTCCCCAGCCTCTGTGGGGTGGGTCTCACCCTACAACACTGAGCACTACAGCACAAAGGTGTTGGAGAGAAGTGTGTTGGCGTGGAAAGAAAGACATTTGGCATCAGGCTTTTGCATTGCACAGTTACCTTTATATTCTATGAAAAAATAGTTGGCAAAGAGCCAGGCATGATGATAATGCCTTTAATTCCAGCACTCGGTAAACAGAGGCAGGTGGATCTCTGTGAATTTCAGGATTGTCAGAGCTGCATAGACCCTGTCTCAAAAAAAAAAAAAAAAAAAAAAAAAAAGAGGAGGAGGAGATAGAGAGAAAAATAGTTGAGGGGCAGAGATGAGGTTCTGCCTGGAAGTTACACCAAAGTCGCAGTCTGGTTCTAAGACTAGCGACATGGGACTCAGTACTCCATCACACTCATGATGGCTAAAAGTCTAGTTAGTTGAATGTATGTTAAACATCACTGATGAAGAGACAAGATGTAGGGCTGAGGATGTGGCTCAGTTGGGCAGCATTGGCCTAGCATGGATGAAGCCCTGGATTGGATCCCCAGCATTGATTGTATCACGTAGGCATGGTGGCACACAATTGTAATCCCAGCCCTGGGGAAGTGGAAGTAAAAGGATCAGGAGTTAAAGGTCATTCTTGCCTAATATGAAATTCAAGGCCAGCCTAGGATATATGATGCCATGTCTCAAAAAAAAAAAAAAAAAAAGTTTGTTTTGATTTGCTTTAGCAGGGGCAGCACAAACCTTTCTATTGCAATGTAGCTGGCCCCTAGTGGGGGGAGAATGAAAAACACATTGCTTTTTTTTATTAGTATATTGTTTCTGTTTGTGTAAAGAAACCATCTCCCCAAAGTAGCTCCCTTGGCACAGGTCATGGACCCAAAATTCACATGAGAACTCCAGTTTTATTGAAGTTGCTCTGAATTTTAAACTCCCAGCCCCACTTTTGCCAACACAGTAAAGGAATTGAGAGGTCTCAAAGCCCAGCCCTGGCCAGTAACAACTGCAGGGCCTTATGGTGCAGCAGGGGCCTCCTCTCACTTTCTAAAATCTTCTGTTCTTGCAGAGTCCCCTGTGAGGACACCCATCAAGGTGAAGGTCATTGAGAAGGACATTTCTGTCCAGGCCATTTCGTGCCACAGCGCCCCCGTCAGCAAGACATTCTCCTCTTCAGACACAGGTAAGACATGATCTCTTCTTCATCTCTGCACTTCTCAGCTTTAGGAATGAAGGCTTCTTTTTTTTTTTTTTTCTTTTTCTTTTTGTCTTTGGGGAGTCTTTGTTTTAGTGGCAATAGAAAATGAAAAAGGGGGGCTGGAGAGATGGCTCAGAGGTTAAGAGCACTGACTGCTCTTCCAGAGGTCCTGAGTTCAATTCCCAGCACCCACATGGTGGCTCACAACCATCTGTAATGAGATCTGGTGCCCTCTTCTGGCCTGCAGTCATACATGCTGTATTCATAATAAATAAATAAATAAAATCATCTTCCATTTAAAAAGAAAATGAAAAAGGAGCTGGGAATGTCAGGTGAAGGAAGACAGAAGACAGAGCTGGGTCCCTACTAGGTCTGTGGAGCACTTTAACAAAACAAGCAGGTGTGGGGGCCCCACTTTGTAACTTTCTGAAAGCTATCTTTCCTATCATCTGGCACATGGGTGATATCATTCTGTTGGATAAGCAACACTGGGGACAGCATGTGCTGATGTGTGCTTGGCCCATTCTGTATGCTCTGCACTTAGGAGCAGTTTTCTGAGATCTCTGGGTGTTTCTTCTAGTTATTTTTGTATAGCTGTAATGAAACAGCTAACAGAAACAGCTTCAAGATGGGAAAGCTCATTTTGGCTTCAGTTTCAGTCCATCATGGGTCGGGGCATGGCATTGTAAACATGTATTAGCGTCAATATCACATTAGCTCAGGATGTAAAGAGATTCTATACCCTTCAAAGGCCTGCCCCTAGTGTCAGATGTCTGCCAGTGAGGTCCCACCTCCTAAAGGTTCCACAGCTTCCCAAAATAGTGCCACTGGCTGGGAAACAAGTGTTCAGAACATGACCCTGTGAGACATTTGATATCTAAGCCATAACAGTATTGCACCCTGGCTCCAAAGGCTCATAGTCATCTTATAAAACAAAATGTATTTATTTCAACTTCAAGAGTCTCCATCAACTCAATAGTTCCAACATCGTTCAAATCTAAGTTTAGAGTTTTGTTTTTGAGACTCAGGGCAGTACTTTAGCTGTGAGTTCCTATAAAATCAACAGGAAAGTCATGTATTTCCAGACTGCAAAGGTACAAAGTAAATGTGCCCATTCCAGAAGGGAGAAATGGAGGATGGAAGGAGAGATTCGACTGGAGGGAGACTGGACCTCAGCAGGGCACTGAATGTTGTAGCTCTGTGTCTGGCATGTAATGCTGTGGTGGAATGATCTGAGTACCAATAGACAGAGAGTTCCACTCCTACAGCGTTGCCATTTGCAGCCCATGTGGCCTTTCTCTGGGGCTAGCTCTATTCATTACCTACAGCTTTCCTTGGGAGATGTCCCATGGCCCAGGGGTCTCTACTGCAACTTAGGCTTCATCCTCCTCACAGGAACCCCAACCCTGAATTACTTGGCCTTACAAACTTACCTTAACCTAGGTGTGCAACCTTTCATGATTTCATAACTCATGTATACTGTATGTCTGAAAACCTAGCACCATGTGGACAACACTAAGTTTCATTGATCGCTTGATATGTAGCTAAGCTTGTATCATGACCACAGTGGCTTCTGAGTGCCTAGGTGGGTGAACCTATGACAACACTTCTTTCTCTAAACAGCCCCATTCAAGCAGGGAACCTCTGCAGCTATGTCTTTTAAAGGGAAACTCTTTCAAATGAGTAGGCAGTTTCATATGCTGGAGCCTGTGATGTCGTGGGTCTCACCAAATCCTGAAATGCACTGAAAGCATCCTTCCTACATCCCACTGCAAACTATATGACTTCTTCCTAATGGTGCTTATCTCAAATAACTATGGCTACCTGTCGCACTTGCTTTGGCAGCTCGAGATGTTCTTCTTTATTGGCCAAATAGTTTGTTTTTCATATCCTTCTGCTCTAATTTTTATTCTCAGACCCCACTGTAAGCCTGGCTAAAACAGCCAGCAGCAACCATGCCATAGCCTGAGTGCTGTGTTGCCTTGAATTACTTTGGAATTTGGCCTCTTTATAATTTCCAGAACATAGTTAAAATATAGGTGAATTCTGTGCCAGAATGTAACACAAATGGCCTCTAGTCTTTTCCCCAGTGGAGTCCTTGTTCCCATCCCAACAGCAGCAGCTTAGTCTCACTGTCTGCTTTTCTCTCAGCACTCAGATCTTCCACACACCCACAAGAATGAACTTACAGTATTCTAGAACTTTTCTTCCTTTTTTAAAACAATATTTTTATTTTTGATAATTTCATACTTATATACAAGATACATCTTAATCATATCCACCCACAGCTCCCCACTGTCCCTCTTCTCAGGTCTCCTCTAACACAAACACCTCCCACCCACATATCTTACTCTTTTTTTAAATAACCTGCTGAGTCCCTGCATATATATAGGACATCCACCAGAGCATGGGTAACCTACCAGTGACCACAACTCCTGAAGAAAAATGACTTCCGCTCCCCCAGCAGCCATCAACTGCAGTAGCCCTTCAGCTAAGATGAACCACTCATCCATGATGAATGTTGACTGGCTTGATCTTGTGCAAGTAGTCACTGCTGCTGTGACTTCATGAGTGTGCTGGCCACTTCATATCCAGAGGACAGCATTTGATAGCACTCTTCCCTAGCCTCTAGCTCTTTCCTCCCCTTCTTTCAGAAGGTTCCCTGAGTCTTGGGGAGGTCACTTATTCTCAGCATTTTTATTAGTTATGATAATTTACTGCATTTACCACTGCCAAAAGGGAGTGGGCTTCACTGAAAAAAGTTGAAATTAACACTCATCTGTTATATAAACAAATATTTGGCATCATGTCCATTTAACAAAACAATAGAGGGCTCCTTTCCAGCCCTGGGTTTTTGACCAGGTTTATAGGATCAGGAGTAAATTTCTTCCCATGCAACAGACTTCAAATCCAATCAAAAGCAGTTGGTTACTTCATAGCAGCCACGCCTCTATTGTGTTAGTAGATATTGTGCCTGTCGGGTCAGTATCATAGATTGCAGGGTCTACTGCTGGGTAAGCCCATTGATTCTTTTTCTCCCCCAGCAGCCTGCATAGCACCTTCCAGCAGGGAGGAAGTTTTCAGGTCAGTTTCAGATTTCTCTGTGTTCTAAACAAAAGTATGTGGTGTCTTCAGCAGTAGGTCTTACCTTCTAGTTATGGTGGGCAGCGAGATCAATGGTGATAGCTTGTGTCATTTGGGGGCTTCTAGAGCATCTTGAAGGGTTATTCTAGTCCACATCTCCAAATTCTCCCATGTTCTTCCCACAAGCTGTTTCCAAAGGCCCAAGAACCACATATCCAGGTTTCATATCCTACTTCTCCCCAATTTTATGGATTACTTATTTTGCATATTTTGCATCACTGTGACCAAGAGATGGTGCAGAAGCAGTGTAGGGAGGAAAAGTCTGTTTTGGCTCACTGTTTCAAGAGTAAATTCATGGTAACCAGAGTGTATAATAGAGCCTACTCACATGATGGCTGACCAGGAAGCAGAGAGGCAGATCTGGAACCAATACCTGGCCTATAACCTTCAAGGGCAGCCAGGTTCCACCCCTAAAGGCATTACAGCCTTCAGAGTGGCACCCTTCTCTGGGGAGCAGGCTCTCTAAACACTGGCCTGTGAAGGGACATTTCACATTCAAGCCATATTGGTATTAATTCTCCAATTTTAGGGTTATTTTCATGTAATCATCATCTTAAAGAGACATCTTCCTATCTATAAGTCAGTGTGGGGACCTGAGTTTGATCTCCAGCATCCACTTAAAAAACTGGCAGTGGCTGAGCAAGCCTATAATCCCAGCTCTGGGGAGGTGGGATCCATGGGGCTTGTGGGCAGCCAGTCTGAGCCAGTTAGTGAGCTCCAAATTCAATAACTCTGTCTCAAAAAACAAGATGGGCCGGGTGGTGGTGGCACACGCCTTTAATCCCAGCACTCGGGAGGCAGAGGCAGGTGGATCTCTGTGAGTTCGAGGCCAGCCTGGACTACCAAGTGAGTCCCAGGAAAGGCGCAAAGCTACACAGAGAAACCCTGTCTCAAAAAACCAAAAAAAAAAAAAAAAAAAAAAAACAAGATGGAGATATGTTAAGAAGAGACCCAATGTCAACCTCTAGCCCCTACACATGTGCACAGAATTGAATGAACACATACACATGCACACACACACACAAACACATGTATATACGCATACATGGACACAGGCACACAAACACACACACACACAAATGAAGATATCATAAATAACAAAAAAATACTCCCTTCACTCCATCACAGAAAATGTCAAGGTTTTAGGAACTATGTGCCAGGCACTAGGCAAGGCCAAGTGTGTCACTGGCTGTGGAAACCAGCCCCCTGTGACCTATAGCCATGGACACTCCTAAAGCAGTTTTGTTTTTTTTGTTCCTTCATTTGCTTCTGCAATCCTGGACATCAAACCCAGGGCCCTGTGCATGCTATGCAACCGCTCAATCATTGAGCTGCACCACCATCCCTCTTTGTCATGTTTAATTTTGCCTTAGCAAAGTAGTGTAAATTATGAGTACAAGTTCTCTGAGGGAGGAACTCCACTATGCATCTCCACTCAGCCACCTGCCTAATGGCCTGGCATCTTTCTCCTTGTCAAGTGGAGATTTTTTTAAAAATAAAGAAAACAGGCCGGGCGGTGGTGGCGCATGCCTTTAATCCCAGCACTTGGGAGGCAGAGGCAGGTGGAGCTCTGTGAGTTCGAGGCCAGCCTGGGCTACCAAGTGAGTTCCAGGAAAGGCGCAAAGCTACACAGAGAAAACCTGTCACGAAAAACCAAAAAAAAAAAAAAAAAAAAAAAAAGAAAGAAAGAAAACAAAAAGAAAGAACTCGTCTCATGGAGCTAAGGAGTGAGCAATGATGTAAAACGTGCAGGCTTTGTCACATACATTTATGACCCAGGAAGGGCCAGCGAGAGCCGGCTCTTAGTCACTTTTATTAGCTGCCTCTGATTACTGTTCTGTGTTGGGGCTTTGGGAGGGAGAAAGAGTTATGTGCCTTTGTGAGGTCAATTTTTCCCCAGTGTTTAAAGATTGTCTTTTCTTCTTTCTTTTACTTTCTTTTTGGTGTGTGTGTGTGTGTGTGTGTGTGTGTGTGTGTGTGTGTGTGTGTGTGTGTCACTGCATGCCTGTGGAGGTCAGAGGACAACCTGTGTGTGTGTGTGTGTGTGTGTGTGTGTGTGTGTGTGTGTGTGTGTGTGTGTGTGTGTGACTGCATGCCTGTGGAGGTCAGAGGACAACCTGCAGGAGTCTGTTCTCTCTTTCCTCCACTGGGTCCCAGGGATCAAACTCAAGTTGGAGCATCAGGCATGGCGCCTTCACTCACTGCACCATCTCATCCACCACAGTTTATTTGTTTATGTCTGCTGGATTTTGCCACTTTGCATAACTTCTTGACAAAAAACATCAGCTTATAAACAGTAAAACACACGAATCTTACACAGACATGCCAATGAGTAGCACATAACTACAGAGAGTAGAGTAGAGTTGTAGGTGATGGTGACCCTTCCTTGTTTCTGAAAGTGAAGTTTTTCAGGAATCAGGCCTTGCCTGTTCATTTACATGTGGCTCCTGACTGCTTCTACCCTATGGGGAGATTAGTTGCAAAACCTCAACCTCTTTCTTTATCCCACTTTCTCCAAACTGTTTGCCAACCACTGCTTATAGACCATTCCTGCCCCCTGTTCTGGGAGTTCCCTTGGAGCCTTTTAACTTTGCTACTGAACTCAGTGCTATCTTCCTCCTGGCAGAACTACTGGTGCTGAACGGCTCAGATCCTGTGGCTGAAGTTGCCATTCGGCAGCTCAGTGAATCCTCAAAGCTAAAGCTGAAGTCCCCACGGAAGAAAAGCACCATCATCATTTCAGGGATCTCCAAGGTAGGTGAAGGCAGCAGCAGAAGGCGGCAGCCTATCAGCACAGCACACCAGTCCCCCATCCATCCAAAAGGTCACTCTACAGATTCTAATACAGTTCCTTCCCACCAGAGAGTTAATTACCTTTGGGACCACAGTAGCCCTTTGTCCTGTTGATAGAGGAAGGTAGAAGCCATCTGCTTAGTGAGGCTTGAGAGCTTGGTAAGTCATTTCTGGAATGATTACTAAGAGAGAAAGAAAAGCACATGTAAGAAACCCCCAGTGGTATAGGCTCCACCTTGCTGCCTCCCAAGTTCACTTTTTCCACATTACTCATTTCTAAAACATTTAAATATTTTACAATAAATATCTGTATTCCTTTCCATTACTGGTAGAAACCAAGATTGTTCTACAGAATGTTCCAGTTCAGTTCCCCTGCTCATCCACTCTGTGATATCTTTTGGGGAGCAGAAGGTGGGTGTGAATTGCTTTTGATTACAGCCATGGCACTGGAGTGCAGAGCAGGCTAGATCTTCAGTGCAAGGGGCCATGCAAGAAACTGTGGTTTTTTTTTCTACATTTCCAAATATGTCGATGGAGGGAGCACTACAACAAGTGACAGATTAGATAGTTGTAGCCATGGCTAGGGAGCATGGGTTGGATCTTGCAGGGTCATTGAGAGGGTGGGCATGAGAGCATGCTGGAAATTACCCTTTCAGTTGCTGGCAGGTGTCTATGGTGAGTCGCCGTAAGTGGTGATATACACAATGTGTGGGTAGCCTGGGCCTAAGACTCCAAAAGAGAGCTCATGGGTGGCCTTGAATACCAAGGCAGGGGTATCTCTTGGGCTGGCTTCTTCAGCCACCAGGGTGTGAGGGGCAGATCTCTGGGGCCAACAAGGCCAAATAGTGGAAGCTTTTATTCAGTCTGGGTTAGATAAGTAAACAAGATGAGGATAACCCATGATCATCCGCTCTCTACTTGTTGGCTTTGCTTCAGAATCATCAGCTAATCTTCATATTTAATATCTGTAGGCCAGTTTGATTATTAATTTTGTTGGCATGCAGATTGTTGTATTGGTAGTCATCATTTCTGTAAGCTGGTACATCTGTCAGCTGTCACTTAGGAAAGCTACTGTGTGACTGCCACCCAGGTTGAGAACAGCATGGATGCTGCCCTTTCAGGCATCCCTGTTCAACCACTCCCAGCTTCCCACCTTACAGTCCTTTAAAGGACACATCATTTTCTGGTTAATCTCTACTTTGAGACAGAAAAGTGCTTAGTAACAAAGGTGTAAAAGACTAAATCTGCTCGAGTTCATGCTCTTTGCTGCCCTATACTTTGTCTACTTTGAAGAAAGTGCTAGTCCTTGCCACTCACCTTCTGGGGCTTCCTTACTGATAGGTCTGCAGTGGGAAGTGTGCTAACTCTTCTCCAGCACCCTCAGCCTCAGGACCACTTCTGAGTCTCAACTAAGATAGAAACCGACTTTATAAGCATTTACCATGTAGCACAGGAGCCTTCTTTCAGCTGGCCGTCCCTGCTACTGCTTGATATTTCAGGTGGTATCGAGCCCTCTCTGCCTACCATGTGCTTGTTACATCCCTGGGCTGACTTTTCATTTGCCCTCAGCCTCTGTTGTACATCTCCCCTGACAGACCTCACTATCTCAGGACCACAACGCTGCCCTCATGCTAGACTATGCAGCTTCTATGGACAGCACCAACCAAGGGGATGCTCCATCCACTCTGTGCCCTCCAGAGGCAGCTGCAGCCTCTGCCACCACCCCACCTGAAGAAGATGAGCCAGCCCAGGCCCTATCTGCCCTCAAGCCTAGAGAGAATGATCTAGACTCCTGGGACCTGGAGAAGGAATCTCCAGGAGCAGTGTGGAGCAGTCCAGCCTTACAGGAACCTGATGGGGATGAACTGTCAGAGAGCTCCCTGAGTGCTTCAGAGCTGGGAGCCATCAAGAAGCATAAAGGTACCTGTTCCCAAGCCCCCAGCTCCTCACTTGGGCTTCCCTCTGTGCCATTGCTCCCATGCTATCCTCGCTCCCTTCCTTTTGTCCTCTGTGAGGCTGTACCAGCTTCATCCCCTCCTTCCCATTCTGCTCAGCCACTGAGAGCTGGAGGCAGGTAGGAAGCTTGCATGTGAGCACCTGGGGCTTCATCTCTTCATCTAGGGGCCACTGTGTTTTCATGCCTCCCAGCACCCTCCTTGTCTGGCTCTCTCCATCTAGAAGCAGAGCTATCCAAGGCTTCAGAGTGTCACCAGGAGCTAGTGTCCAGGGGCAGAGCAAAGTTAGCAGAGATTGGCAGCTCACCTTATTTGCTCCTCTCAGTCTTTTCTCCAGCTAGAACCAAACCAGACCTTACCACCTAGAATCAGCAGGATCTACAAAGAAAGAAACCTCCCAGAATAACTACTCACTGTCTTGTTACACACAGCAATGAAGTCATTTGTTAGCACAATCAGTTCTTTCCCATGAGCAATGAGCCCATATTTCAGAGCCTGGTATTTCTTGGGGGTAGACACTTGGACCCAGACCTTTGTCTTACCTTTGGGAACAGCTCCAGGACTTAGAAACTTCAGACTCACTGAGCCTCACCTCCACGACCTGGGGACCATCCCTACAACCCACATCCTGAGGGCTGAAGGAGGCACCTGAGTCAAACCAGGAGCTGTGGTGGAACTTAGTTCCTAGCTCTGGCTTATATCGGGGCTCCAAGGCCCACTTCCCTCCAGCAAAGTTCTCAGGACCCCCTTGGAATGCAGTGGGCAAAAAGCTTAGCCACCCCAGGTGTTAGGAATCCTGGCCAGCTATTTCTGCTAAGGACAGGTGGGGTCTCCTGCTAGGCAATGTTTGCAGACAGCTGTATCACAACTGGGAGATGGGGTACTATTCGCTCCTAGGGAGTAGAGGTCACAGGTACCACACTCTTTAGAGCACATGGCACAGACACCACCACACAGCGGAACAAAAGTCCCAGGTGCTGAGATTAAGAACATGCCCTGAGTGCTCCACCCTTCCTCTGCCCACACCTTAGCCATTGATGGGTAGCTGCTTGCCTGTGACTTGTGCCCTTTGCCAGTACCGAGTGGGGATCCATAAGGGAGGAATTGCACATTAAAAGAAGAAAGAGAGAAAGAGGGTGTTCCTGGAGAAGATTTCCTACCACCCAGCCTCTGTTTCCTACAGCCTGGCCTTGGGGACCTTCAGCTGAACCCTGTATCCTCTCTTGGTGAGCTGTGGCCCAGGGTATCAGGTACCCTGTGTACACACTCTAACCTGGTCTTTGTCCTGGGAGCAAGGGAGCCTCTAGGAGGTTGCTGGGGAAGTCAGTGAGCACAGAGGAACAGGGGACTGGCATATATCCTGTGCTCCACTTCTTTGAGTCAATAGTCCATATACTCATGTCCAGACAGAACCCAAACCTCCCTTCACACCCACCAGATTTCTCAGAGATGCCCAGCCTACCACCCCTGTGCATCCACCCACTGCTGCTTTCCTTTCTTCCAGCCTTTCCTGCTCCTGCTAGCTCTGGCCTCCTTTGGGGTACCCTCCTTGCTGTGCACCCGCCATCCTTCTCCTCCCCTCACTGGCCAGACAGATGAATGCTTCTTGAGAATCTGGGTGTCTGTTACATCCTCTGGGGGCTGGAAGTAACCTCTGAGCATGGGAGCTTCCCCAGAGGCTGGCCATTAGGGGAGGTGCAAGCATGTTTGACTGGTCTATATGTTTCACTCTTTGCTTCTCTGGGAACCGAGGTTGAACCTGCCCTTGGATCCTTGAAATGCCTTAACCTAAAGTTTTCTGAAGTATTTGGCAACGTCTTAAAAATTATTTTGTGATAATAGCATGATAATAAAGGCATGATAGCACATGCCTTTAATACAAGCACTTAGAAGGCAGAGGCAGGAGGGTCCCTGAGTTTAAGGCTAGCCTGGTATATATAGTGAATTTCAATGGGCAAAGTGTTTAATGTGCAAGCATGAAGAACCAAATTCAGACCCCTAGCACCCATGCAAAAGCATATCCACCTGTAATCTCAGTGCCAGTGGGAGACTGAGACATAGGGATCCCCGGAGCTCTCTCTAGCCAGACTAGCCAATTGGTGAGTTGCAGGTTTAGTGGGGTATTCTGTCAAAAACCATGATGGAGAAAAGTGGAGGAAGACACCCCATATTGACCTCTCACCCACACACAGATGTACAGGTGAATATACCTGCAATACCACGCCCTTCCCGCCATGCTTAGTTTTTATCCTGCAGTTTCTAGAAGCTTTGTATTTAGCTTGAGATGTTGGAAGATCCTAAGTAGGTCAAAACTGGTTGTCAAACCATTTTCATTTCATGCCATTTTTTTTTTCAAAACTGGTGCTACAGGGAATGGCTTGGTGGGACTTAGTTGTTTTGTTTTGTTTTTGTTTTGTTTTTAATTTATGCATATGGGTGTTTTGCCTGCATGTATACCTGGGCACCACTTGCATGCCTGGTACCTGCAGAGGCCAGAAGAGGGTGCCCCATTCCCTGGAATTGGAATAATAGGTGGTTGTGGGCTGTCATGTGGGTGCTGGGAAGGAACCTGGGTCCTCTAGAAGGGCAGCTAGTACTCTAACCTCTTAGCCACCTCTCCATCCCCCAGGTTTGGTTTTAAACTAAGGTTTGCATATGACTTGCAAACCACCTGCTTCTTCTGGTCTAATGAGGAGAGTATTGGTGGCTTTGGAGGGAGCCCATGTAACTGCAATTCTCTTGGGCTCTTGCTGCCTGAGAATTTATAGATTATGATACTTCAGCCAAAACAGAACATTGATTCCCCAAATGCAATTTATTTTAGGTTCAAAAAGCATTGGCAGGACTAGGGATGTAGCTCAGTGGTAGAGTGCTTTGTGTAGCATGCATAAGGTCCTGGGTTTGTTCCCAGCACTTGGAAAAAAAAGTACTGCTGCGTGTGATAATAAGCCCACTGTAACTGTGTGCAGAGGTCTAGGTGGTAAATTTTACCCTATCTATGTTCATTACAAAATCCCGTAGAGAGATTTGAGAATAACTGGAAAGAAAATTGCCAAATATCTTGGATGGCAACCTTGCATGTGTACATGTATGTGCTCAAAAATACATATGCATGTACATGTGTGTACATGTGTGAGCATGAGTGTCCATGTTCACATATGTATGTATGTACATGTGTGATGTATGTACACCAGCATGTATATAAGAGTGAGCATGTGTGTATGAGTCTGTGCTTATGTATACAAGTGTAAGCATGTGTGTGCATGAGTCTGCATTCATGTGTGCATGTAAATGCACATGTGTGCAAGTGTGTAAGCATGTGTGTGCACTGTGATACTATGATTCCAAACTCTGACTTTCATTCTGACTCTGCTCTCGCGTGCTTTTCTTTTTGCCTCTCAACATCTCTGCATTCCGTGCTCGTTCCCTTTAACTTAAGAGGATCACTATGCCAACCAGAATTAATTACCTACACAGTAAGTTATTTTTTGTCTTGCATTTTAAAAAAATTCTGTGTAATTGACTGTGTGGAGAGTGCCCAGCAGAGTGAAGGTTGCCCACTGCCTTTCTCCTTGCTTACTGGCCTGACCTTCCCTGTGGCTGGTTTTCTGTGTTCCTGGTTTCTAGGTGATAGGACATTTCCTCTTGTCCTCTGAGGGTACAAAGCCACCTTGCTGTGATGGTTTCAGCCTGATTGGGATGAGGGAGCCAGGCAGGGGTCCCTTTACTAGTTTCCTGTC
The DNA here is from genome assembly GCF_049852395.1 of Peromyscus maniculatus bairdii. NCBI lineage: Eukaryota > Metazoa > Chordata > Mammalia > Rodentia > Cricetidae > Peromyscus > Peromyscus maniculatus. Next base: position 87,870,547 of record NC_134863.1, on the reverse strand, counting down.
TCTCGAGCTGTCTCTTCATGCACAGTCTGTCTGAGGCTGCTTTTGGACATCAGAGCACACGTTTCCAGGTTGCTAGGGCCATTGTCTTCCTACATGCAGATTTTAATACAGATTCTCTCATTGCCTATTTATATCTGCCCCTCCACAGAAATAAACAGGATAAATTTAGAGATGTGACAGCAGAGCTAGAATTTAGAATAATTTTCAAATTCCTCTGTGTGTTTATTCATGCTTCAGTCTTCTTGGGGGTGTTTTTAAAGGGAGATTAAGACCAGGGAGAGAATTTTCCCCAGGACCAGCTCCCTATTTAAAAATTATGTGATTAACCTCAGATTTCCCATAACCTCACACAAAAGCTTGAAAACACAGTGTGTGAAAGTCAAGCCACTGGTGTCTCCTTGAACACTGAATGTTTTTAACTTATCACAGCCTTATGCCAATCATACCCTCAGGAAGGCCAGTGTGATACTTTAGCATGTGGACACTCATGTAATGATGAGTCGAGAGTTTCCTTGACTTGGTGCATGGAGCCTTCCTGCTCCTGTGTGTTCATATGACTTACTGTGAACTGTGGTCGTTTGCTGTGCACCTCCCTTTGTCCATCTCTCAGCTTCCGGCAGATTCTACCCACTGTCTTCTGAGCCTGCTTTCCTCACCACACTGTGTCTCATCCTGACAGATGTGTACATCTGTGCCCATGGTTCTTCCAGAATCATTTGCCCCTAATGGTGATTGTGGTGAGGCTTAAACACACAGTAAATGTGTTAGTTCGTGACTGGGAGTACAGTTCTGTGGAAGAGGGTTTACCTGGTATCCATGAGATATGGGCTTGATGTCCAGCACCACAAAAGAGAGACAAAGGCAGAGATCTTTCTCTCTCTCTCTGTCAGAGAGAGAGAGAGAGAGAGAGAGAGAGAGAGAGAGAGAGAGAGAGAGAGAGAGAGAGAGATCATTTATTTGAGTTACTCCTCACATGTACAAGTGCACTTTCCTCATTGGAATGTCCCATCCTCCCCACATCCTGGTATCCTTCTCTGGAGATAGAATTCTTCTGGAATCCTGCCAAAGACCATGCCAGTACCTAGATCTGTCCACCCTGTCTGTATTCTCCTCCCTGAGACTGTGAGGCACACTTTGCTTCAGGCACCTGGCAGCCACTTCTCAAGGGTGGGTCCCATTCACATTCAAGGCACAGAAAAGCTAGACCTGGGGACACTGGTTTCAGGAGCAATCACCCTGGGCCCACATATATGTCATCGTGTGATCTGAGTAGTCACTTCTCCAACTTTTATGTCCTTATTTTTCAATGAGGGTTCCCCCAGACTCAGGGCAGTGCAAGCCTGCTGAAACAGGTCTCAGCACCATATCAAAGGAATTCCCTTCAGTCTGGAAGCCCATGTCATCCCCACAGAAGCCATAATTTCCAACAATGTCTTACAAACCAGTGCAGGATTGCTATGGGGTACATAGCATAGCATCCATTTCTGACTCATGCTGGAAAATGAAGTCTAACAAACCAGCAGAGAGGCTGCAGAGATCATGAGGGAGGTTGGAAGAACAGAAAACAACCTTGGTATAGGCCGCAGAGAACAGGTGCAGGCCTGCTGAATGGATGGTGCTTTAACTGGCAGTTTAAACCCTGGACATTTGTACAGATCACAACAAGCACACACTTACAGTCTTCCTTTTTCTGTCTTTTCTCCCTGCTAAATCTTTCTGCAGTTGCTCTTAGCCAAACATCTGAGAAACAATGAAACTTAAGCCTTTCAGGTTCATCAGTCTTGCACTCCAGTTGAAAGTCTTTGACATTTCAGGGCAGGAATTTGACTTTAGGTAATCATGCTACAATTTCTCTTGGGCAAGTTGTAGTGATCATCAGGAAGTGTAAGGATTATCATTATCTTTGAATATAGCCACCCTGCAATGCAGCCTGTAACACAGCCTGGGAGATCAGCTCCCAGAACTGTCCAGCATAGTGAATAGAAGACCTCAGAGTAGCAGGACTTTAGGGAACTTTTTTATCTGAGGGTCTTTAGAAATAAGTTTATGCCAGGTGGTGGTGGCACACACCTTTAATCCCAGCACTTGGGAGGCAGAGTCAGGCAGATCTCTGTGAGTTCGATGCCAGCCTGCCTGGTCTACAGAGCAAGATCCAAAACAGGCACCAAAACTACACAGAGAAACACTGTCTCGAAAAACCAAAAAAAAAAAAAAAAAAAAAAAAAAAAAAAGGAAAGAAATAAGTTTCTATCTATCTGAGGGGAAAATAAGGAAACACACACTTTCTGATGTAACTTTCTCTTTTACTTCATCTTAAAAAAAAAATCCTCTCTCTGAAAATCTGTCTCCACACAGCTACATCTCTTTACATACATACATCTCTCTCCTGCACACTCATATATACAGTTACATCTTTTTTATTTAGATCCATATCTTTCTTCTATACACATTTCTTCTCTACTGTTACATTCTTTCACATACTACTGCATCATTCACTTACTCTTTACTCACTCTCTCACCTCACTCTCACACTCCTGCTGCTTCCTTTATCTCTCACACTTCATCTCTAATACTTTAGTTATGATTCTATAGTTCTAAATCTTTGGTTCCAGTTCTCTTTAGTTCCAATTCTCTCACACACTTCTTTTATCTCTCACTCTTTTCTCTGCTCATTCAGCTACATCCCTCATTCGCACGCGTGCACACACACACACACTCACTCTTACCCTCTGCACACACTCACTCTTACCCTCTGCACACCTCTCTACACAGCAGCTCTCTCTACATGGCTCTACACAGCCCCCTTTTACATACAAACTCCGCACAATTATGACTTTCATTTTCAGGGTCACAAAGTGTTGCTTGAGTAAATAGGCAGGACAGAGCCAAACTGATACATGTAAGGAATCACACAGTTTCTCTCAGGCTAGGAAGGTCACAGCCAGTGAGTAATGCTTGGCCATGCTATAGCTCTTTCCCAGAAAAAAAAAGTGATATTAAAATTCAGGACTTAACAATAACAGTTGGCCAGACCTTGAATGGTTGGGGTAGATGCAGAAAGAGAGTTACTGCAGTGGGTTATGTATACTGAAGCTGCTTAATGTCTGACCTTGATTTATCAATAACACCTGGGGATTTGTCTTTGTGTATGCTCTGCAGGGGCAGCTAGTCTGTTTTGAATTTGTTCTGAAGTCTAAAATTAGCTGTTTTGTGACTGAGAATACTGTTACTTTCCTGTGTCAGTTATAAAAAATATTCTAATATTATTTCTATGTAGCAGAATTATACAGCTTAAGCAGAAATCATCTTCCTGACCACCCACAGCTATATTTGTTCCCAAAGATGGAATATTTTCATAAGATAAACACACAAGCAGTGGGAAAACACCCATAGCAGGTTCTTAGGGAAGAAATGTAATAGCACATGAGAGAAATTATAGACAGGAGCAGCCAGTCATTTACAGCCAGTGACTCCACAGCTTTGCCAAGTGGGGCTCCCCATGGGTGGACCTGTTAAATATAGTTGTCACCTGCTGTATACTCCCACAGCCCTCAGCATGCCTGTCTTCATGGTTTGATTTCCTGCCTTACTATGCTTGTCCCTTGTGACCGAGGCACCTGTGTTGTCTTTATTTCTTTTCCTGTTGCTGTGATAAAATACTCTGACAGAAGCAACTTAAGGGAGAAGGGGTTTATTCTGCTACAGATCAAGGCTACAGTCCATCCTAGCAGGGGAGTCAGAGACAGCAGGAGCTTGTAGCAGCTGTCACATCACATCTGCAGTCAGGCAGCAGAGAGGGATCAATGCTGGTGCTCAGTTCCACAGAGTCTATACAGTTCCATAGTGTTCTACAGTCTGCATGTCAGCGAGGAAGTGTTGTCACCCAGAATGGGCAGGTCTTCCCACCTCACTTAATGCAATCAAGGGAATCCCCCACAGGCCTGCCCAAGGCCTGTTTCCCAGATGATTCTAGATCCTGTCAAGTTGACAACTGACACTAACCATCACATGTGCCCTGCGGACAAGTCACTCTGCTTTGTGTTGTGCACATTCTGTGGTCACATGCGCCAGAGATAGTAAGATATGGTACCGCATAAGACAACTAGTAAAAGGGAGCCAAGATTGTAGGTGGATTTTTTTTTAACTCTTTGGGGGCTGCCACCTAGCTGCCAAAGACTTATTCTTACTTATGAATGCTCAGCCTTAGCTTAGCTTATTTCTAGCCAGCTTTTCTAATTTAAATTATCCTGTTTCTCTTCTATGTTTTGCCTCTGGGCTTTTTACTTTTCTTTGTTCTATATGTCTTTCTTTCCTTTTTACTCCGAGGCTGGCTGTGTGGCTGGTTAGCTGGACCCTGGTATCCTCCTTTCCCCCTCTTTTTCTTGCTCCTCCCTCTTCTCTAGATTTCTTCTCCTATTTATTCTCTCTGCCTGCCAGCCCTGCCTATCCTTTCTCCTGCCTAACTATTGGCTATTCAGCTCTTTATTATACCAATCAGGTGTTTTAGGCAGGCAGAGTAATATAGCTTTACAAATAAATGCAACATAAAAGAATGCAACACATCTTTGCACCATTAAACAAATATTCCACAGCATAAACACATTGTAACAAATCTTAAACTACTGTTCTACAACATTTCCTCCTTTGTGTCTAAATAAAAATGAAAAATTTTAATGTTAACATAGTGAAACTATATACAACAAAAACAGTTATCAAGTAAGGATTACATTTACAATATTCATTCTATTTATATTTAGCAAATTCATAGAAAATACTCCATTATCTATTTTATCTTAGTGATTCCAAAGTTTTATACCTAATTTACGATCTATCATAATTAAGGAAGACTATAACTCTTAACTAGTTAGGCTTTAACTCCATCAAAGATCCAGAAGGATGTACTATTACCTAACAACAGAGACATCTGGCTGCTTGGAGAGTCACCCAAAGTTCCTCTGCAATGTTGGGGCATACATCTTCAACCTGTAGGTCTAGAGTATGTTGCAGACTCTTCTGTGAAGCAGGAATCTTGAAGGACTGTCCTGACTTGTTTTGGCAAAGTTCAACAGTCTTTTTCCTGTATCCTGCTGGTCCAGTCAGTATAGCATACTGTCAGCAGTCAGGGCAAGAGCAGTGTATTGCTCAAATGCCTAGTCTTGCCACACTGAAAGTAAATTCCATATGGAGTTTCTTTGATGCCCACCATCCTTTTATGAAGTAAATTGGTGCTGCCAAGAGCAGATGTGTCTCATTGTCATGAAAAAAACCCTTAGGTTATTAAACATCTTAAATGCTATATTCTGTAGGTCTTTGAAATATTTGAAAATCATCTGTCTAAAATATACCCATTTAACCTTGAAAACATACCTAATGTTACTACAAGTTTGAGTATTATAGATTAACTACTAACCTCATTTCTTAATTATACATTGCATTTTTAAATGAGCTGCATAAGCACAATACCCCAAACAAGACTAGAAACATATATACAGTATAACAAAAATATCTTTAAATTTGTATCACTATACCAAAATCCATGCCAATGCAAAATATCTGAGATTAATAGTTGTCTTCTTATCCTATATTCCTATATTCTCCTAAATGATAACAAACATCCACAACCCACCAAATAACCAACAACCACCCACACCATCTCTTGGGAATGTGGACAGAGTCTTCTCTAGACTGCTTCTTGTTGTCTGTGGGTGAAGGCATCTTTAGGGGTCCCTGAGAAAACTGAGATAATGGCCAAGTCCTGGAAAGACCAGCTGTAAACTTTGTTAGGTATATATCACCTGTAAAGATTCAAGAGGTCTCCCCTGATCAAACCTGATCCATATTAACCCTAAACAGCCTCTCGTTTCCTATGGAAACAATAGCATAACCTCTTCCCCAAAGCATTTTTGACTTCCATTTTAAAGTTAAGGCATTCCTAAAGTACATAGGCTGGTTTATTTTATCAGTCCCTCTTTCAATCCCAGGTCTCTTAGCAGCTGTCATGTGCTTACCAGCAATCAAAAATTCAAGGTCAATACAGCAACATACAGGATCCAGACTCCTTTGTATTTCCTATCTCTACATGGCTTCTTTTAAAAAAATATATTACTTAACTTTTCTCTTTAAAGACTTTACTTCATTATTAAACCATTTCTTTCTATGACCATCTATTATCCATTTTCTTTCTGAAGCCTATGTACATTGTTAAACACACTGTAACCTATTTAGAGTTTTTTTTCCCCATCTGATCTGTCTTTACTGTGTGTCTCTAGTCTTTCTTGTCTGTGTGAACAGAAAAACTGCTAAGTGGCACGACTAGGACTTCTGTCATGGTTTTGGCAGCTGGCTCCACCCACTTCAGGGTCTTTAATAGCTGAGCCTAAAGCTCTTGGACTGGTGAGGTAGGTGACCAAGAACTGCATTCAACCCACCCCCAACTCAGGGATGCCAGTGCCCGTACTGTGGCAGGTGTTTTTTAGGTTCTTGTTTCTACTCAGTGCTAAAAAGGCTGTTTAAGTGCTCTGCTGTATAGCAGTTTCTTAAAGGAAACCTATCCTTTTTTTTTCTTTCTTTCTTTTCAGCTTTCCCAGGTCCTACATGGAAATTTGGGCCCTCACCTTGGTATACCAAAATGTAGTTGGCTTTTTTTTTTTTTTTTTTTTTTTTACTCTTGGGGCTCCCAAATAATACACGAAGACTTATTCTTACTTATGAATGCCTGGCCTTAGCTTGACTTGTTTCTAGCCAGCTTTTCTAACTTAACATAAATTATCCCATTTCTCTTCTACATTTTGCCTCTAGGCTTTTTACCTTTCTTTATTCTATATGTCTTCCTTCCCTTCTTACTCTGTGGCTGGCTGTGTGGCTGTGTGGCTGGCCCCTGGTGTCCTCCTCTCCTTCTCTTTTTCTCAATCCTCCCTCTTCTCTAGATTTCTTCTCTTATTTATTCTCTCTGTCAGCCCTGCCTATCCTTTCTCCTGCCTTGCTATTGGCTGTTCAGCTCTTTATTGGACCAATCAGGTGTTTTAGGCAGGCAAAGTAACACAGCTTTACAGAGTTAAACAAATGCAACATAAAAGATTGTAACACATCTTTACATCATTAAATAAATTATTCCACAGCATAAACAAATATAACACATCTTAAACTAATATTCCACAACACAAGACAGTGCCTGTCTGTCCCTTGTCAACCCCTATAAACACTGCAGCCTTAGGGACTTAATACTTGAGGCAGGACAACAGCCATCAACCCAGCCACATGAAATGCTCCTTTTCCTAGATGTACTAGACCATGATACCTCAGATGGCCCAATGTAAACCCAAGCTTCAACAGTTTGGACAGATGCTGACTGATTTTTGTTTGGAGGATGTGTGCATGGCCCCAGTGGTGACCATTTTGTTGTTTGTGCCTCTGCCTGCTGGGGTTGTATGAACCAAGTGGAACACTGTACAGTGGTTTCTGACCATCATCTTCATTCAGATGCTATTGCCCTCTTTCCTGGCTATGTCCATGTTCCTGGGACTGGAGCAAAGTGCCATGAACCTAGTGTCTTAAATGATAGCTTTATGATCTTTTATTTCTAAATGCAAACCTGACATGGGAGTGTCCATTGAACTGGCTCCTTCTGAGGCCAGGAGGAAGAAACTGCCCCTGGCTGTTCCTAGCTTTAGGGGTTTGCAACAATCCTTGGCTTTCCTTGCCTTATAGGTATCTCTTTATTTTGCCTCCTCTGTCCTCCACATCATTTTCCCTCTCTTTGTCTCTTTCCAAATTTCCCTTTCTCATAGGGCCACCATGTAGGCAGAGTTTTCCTGTCCTAGCAGCCCACTCCCAAATTACCATACAGAGGCTTATATTAATTATAAATGCTCAGCCAATGGCTCAGGCTTGTTATTAGCTAACTCTTACATTTTAATTTAACTCATATTTCTTACCTATGCTTTGCCACATGGCTTGTGGCTTTACATTCCTCCAGCATGACTTGTTTCCTCTGTGTCTCCTGGTGACTTCTCTGACTTTGCCCTTCTTCTCATCATTCTCAAGTTGGCTTTCCTGTCTAACTTTATCCTGTTCAGCTATTGGCCAGTCAGCTTCTTTATTAAACCAATCACAGCAACAAATCTCCACAGTGTACAAAAGGATTATTCTACAGCATCACCAGGCATCAGGAATGTTTTATTAGGCCCATCCTAATTATCACCTTTTAATTTGATCACCTCTGGAATGAGTCCATCTCCAAATAAGGGTACATTCTGAAATTGTGTGGGCTAGGAGTTCAACACAAGAACTTGAGGAGAACATAGTTCAGCTCATAGCACTATCCTGACCCATAATACAGTCCCTACCCCAGGCCAAGCTTCAGTTCAGGGACATATAGGAGCCCTTCCTACCACTGGGGTCTACAGTTGGCCTAGGGCATGGATAATTATATTCCCTTTCTCAAGCTTCCATTTATCCTTCACCCTCTATATTTCAAATGTGAGTACCCTAGCTGCTTGTGCTCTTTGGGAACTCTGAAGCTAACCTAGAACAGAACCCAGGAGGTGCTTGTAGGTCTGAAATCTTCACAAACCCTCCTTCCCTACCTCCAGCTCAGGTAACCTAGGACTTGGAACCCCCTCAAAGCCAGGAGGGCCTATGTCTAGAGTTCAGTCCTCTGCCCAGCTGATGCATTTGATAAGGCAAAATTACCTACACAAGTGTCTTTGTGTTCACACATGGGTCAACTCCAGTCATATCCAGCTAAAAGTTAGTACCCAGTCATCCAAACACTAACTGGTGGTTGGCCACTTGCTCAGAGATGGGACTGTCTAGGAATAATCCCTCCTACCAGGCTGTGGCTTGGAGCCTGACATTTGCACAACTGTACTTACCTCCTTTTCCTTCTCTTTCCAGCATTGCCCAGACCCTAGTAATTTCTCTGGAATAAATGTGAAACTCTGTCCTAACTGTTTGTTAGGACAATTTGTTTGTTGAGGGAGAGGGTTTTTAAACATTTTCAGGCAAATTTGTGCAGATTAAATTAGCTCACACTTCTGGGACAGTCCAGCTTTTCTGCTTCTGCCAATAGAACAAGGCAAACTCATCATTAATGTCAGTCTGCCAAGGTGGCTTTTTGTTTGTTTTGGGGGGTTCTTTTGCTTGTTTTGTTTTGTGTTTTGTTTGTTGTTTTTTGATTCAGTGTTTCTCTGTGTAGCCTTAGGTGTCCTAGAACTTGCTCTGTAGACCAAGCTAGTCTCTTAACTCAGAAATCTGTCTGCCTCTGTTTCCCAAGTACTGGGATTAAAATTGCATACCACCACCACACCACCACCCAAGGTGGCTTTTTAAAGCAACCAGTTTCTTTCTCCATTGCGAATATGGATGCTAAGGAGATCCCTACCAGCTCTCCTCCCCCACCCTAACATGTTGGCATGTGTTTGGTGTACAGAATGCTCTTCCCCCTGTCCATGAGCAACATAGGAGGCCATGTGTGTATGCCATGACTGTTGGATATGGCTCACATGCCAAATAAACTTTCAAATTCAGGACAGATCTCCCTGGCTCCATGGCCAAGCTTCCCTTCTTTTGAGCTCAACTCCTTGAGGCAAATGGTAATGAACTTCATGGGCATATCCCCTGGCGTTGGTAGGCCTGGGTTAATAGGATGCTAAACTAATTGGTGAAAAAGTGATGTTGAGCTACTTCTTGTCTACATTATGCCTGCATTCAACCTTCAGTAACTGTTTTCACCCCAACAAGGGCAACCACTCTTTGCTTTCTGTTCCATGCTTGGCATCTGTGCTAAGGAGATGAACCATACAAAATCAAGGGCTTCTTTTCATTTTGTCTTGCCCACTTCTTTTTCTTTCTTTGTTTTTATTATTTTCATTGTTGGGTGTGTGTGTGTTTGTGCTGGGAATTGAATCCAGGGCTTTGTACATGCTAGGCAAGTACTTTACTACTGAGCTACATTCTCAGCCTAACATGAGGCTTCTAGGTTGAAAATGATCCACTAACAAATATCATATGGCTTAATCTAGTATGGGTGAGTAGATGAATAGACTGGTAGATAAAATAGATATAATATCCTAGTGTAAGTGTAGAGGATGATCTAGAATTAATTTTTAAAAATACACCTTATTCCTTGAAGAACAATACTGTCTGTACTAAAGAACATGAGTATGATTTACAGGGCTCCAAGCTTGCTGTTAGGAGCATGTCCTTCATTTCTGGGCATATAGCATAGCCTTGCTTATCACAGAGTTCCTAATAAAGGGGAGGAGTCATAAGGGACCCCAACCCACCCACTCGACAGTGCAGGCTTGCCAGTCTTGCTGTTGGAAGGTTCTTACTCTCACTATGAAAAATGGCTTCCCACCAGCTTGGCTGTGGTGTTTGCCTCTGTGGGCAGTGACCATTCCCTGAGAGAGCACCTGACTTTTTGTCACAGGTGTCTGGCAACTTTGCTTCCTTCTTGGCCTGGGCTCATCTTCCCCACAGCCCTGATCATTCCTGTGCTCCCCTCTTGCAGAAGGAATTCTAAGGAAAAGCGCCAAGCTCTTCTTCCGCCGGCGACACCAGCAGAAAGACCCAGGCATGAGCCAGTCCCATAATGACCTGGTATTCCTGCAGCAGCCAGAGGGGAGGCAGAAGAAGGGGGCAACCCTCAGCCGGCTCCTGAACAAGAAGTTGCTTACCAGGCACAGAGGCAAACACACCGTGAATGGAGTACCCAGAGAACCCTGCACATAGCCCGAGTCACCTCCTGTCCTCAAAGCTGGAGGACGGGACCACAAAGGTCTCCACGAAAACAGCAGGAACCAGTGCCATCAGATGCGTGCATGTCGAGCTTGGTTTTTTCCCAATAATCTTGTTTTTTAAAGGGAAAAAAATCTGCCTGTTTGGCCAGGAAGCTTCCCCAAAGACAACTGATGATGCAGTCCAGTTTGCCACCAGATACTCAGTGGGAACACCCGACTCCAGCTGTCACCATGCCATCTAAGTGTTAAGGTCATAAGACAGATACTTGCATCAGTAAAGTCATCTGTGCTCTGATAGATTATGGGTAGTAGGCAGGAGGGATCCCAGTCTACCTACTTCTTCCTCTCTCCTTCTGTGACTATTGGTGTTCATGTTTGGACCATGGCAAAAGGGAGAGGTATCTCTGTGGGCTGTTGCTATGAGCAGGATGTACCACCTCACATGTCTTGCTGTTTAGAATTAAATAGTGCATCTGGCCTTGGGGACAGGGGTATGGATATAGGTGGGATTTTTGAGCCATGAAGAAATTATAATAGGAAAAAGATGTGCTTTGACAAGTGTGAGAAGGTGTTCACCTTTGATATCAGCCATAGAAGTTAAAAACGTATGCAAACACTATATGTGTCCTATGCAGATTATGCTAGATATTTCAGATTTACTTGAGCTTTCTTGCAAGTAGAGGTGCAGAAATTCAGATATGTTTTTTTTGTTTGTTTGTTTGATTGATTGATTGATTGATTGATTGTTTCTCGTGCCAAGGGCTCTGTTTTTTCCCATGGCACAGACAGAACACTAAGTTCAAATATGCTGAGGCTGACATCAGGAGCAATGAGTGACAGCTTGTAGGACATAACCACACATATATGGTTCTTGCCAAATACAGCCAACAGCCAAGACAAAGAACTTTTAGGGAAACTGAGGTAATTATTCTGTATCTTGGGTGCCAATTGGTCTGAGGCATAGAAGTTTCATAACAATGGGCCAAACTTGCAGGAATTCTTTTTATGGGGTCTTCAGAATTCTACTGTGAACAGGGACTTCTGGCCATATTTTGGAGTATCCTGATTTTGGTTTACTGTGGGAAAATTATGAAGTTGGCACCTGGGTTCAATATCCCCATGTATCCACAAGGTGCTTTCCTCATCTGTGTGCCTGGCACTGTAGATTCACAGGGTCTCACAGCCCTCCATAGTCACTGTCCTTGGGAGGAGGTGTTTTGACATGTCAGTAAGATCCTTTTTTTCCCATAACATTGGAAAGGCTAACAGGAAGACCTGAGTTCTGTCACTGATACAAAGTCAGGAAGCTCCTTCTGGCCTCTTTTGTTCATTAGAAACAACAGGGGCAAAGTCACTGTTGTTGACCAAATGTCTATGAAAGCCAAAATTATAATAATATGTTTTAATTTTTTCCTGTTTTAGCAAGAGATTGCAAAACTACATTAGTAATCCTTTTTTCTTTCTTTCTGTTCGTTTACTCCACTCTGGGTATTAAACCTGTGGCTTTGTACATGCTGGACAAGCCCTTGTCCAATGAACTGTTTCCCTGGCCCTCTTTTCACTTTATTATTATTGAATTGGGTCTCACTAAGTTGTTGACTGGGCTGCCCTGTAATTCATTCTGTAGCCTAATCATACCTTGAAACTCTGATTCTCCTGCCTTCATCTCTCAAATAGCTGGGGGTACAGGCCTGAGCCACTGGGCCCAGTGAATTTTACTTCCAAATAAACATAGGATAAAAAAGAATTTGAAAATTCTTGATGGGTGTGGTGGTGCAGGCCTGTGATCCCAACACTTTAAAGGTGGAGAGAGGGGGATGTTAGCTTCCAAGCCAGCCTGGGCTACATGAGACCCCTTCTCAAAACAAACAACAAAAATACAAGTAAAAAACCTGGAAGAATCTCAGGTAGTTTTCAGGTGATGTTGAAGAGACATTTTGGAATACTTGGTCTTTAAAGATCACCTTATGTTAAATCACTGCAAAGTTCCAGAATGAATCCATCAATACCAAATTTGTTCCCAAAGCCAGTAATCACCACTACTCTTTTTGGGAATGATGTGATTTAAATGCTGTGCTTTATCGAAGTATTGTTATTCCATACAGTGTACAGAATTGTGACACATAGCTGCTGTCAATTCCCAGAGACTATGGTGTGCCAGGATTCTGATTCTGATGCTGTATTTTTAGTGTGGGGCAGTAGCCCTCATCTAACATGGGTGGGGCCAAAAGTGTTTCAGACTTCTTTGGGATCTGGGGACATCTTGATAAGTCTTTCCCATCTGAGCATCCTTGAATCCCAATTATAATTTTTTTTTTCAGAAATATGAAACTCTTTGGACACTATGGTACATGCAGAGTTTTGAGTTTTAGACTTTTGGATTAGGGATGTTCAGCTTATGCAGGTTTGTTGGTTTGATTGGTTTTGACATTTAGGTTCAGTTTATTCAAGTGTGAAGGCATCAGAATTTTAGGTTATACTTCCTTTCTCTCAGCAACAACAACAGAAAAGAACAAATGGTTTTTAGCCATCCTAGCCTCCAAATGACCCTGTGAGCATCCTATTCCTGGGTTTCCATCCACATCTAAGACCTGTCCTCTAGGGTCTCCATTGAGCATCCTTTGCCAATTGAGAACTCCATCACAACCGAGTGTGCAGAGATGGGGGACACAAACAGCTGGCCTTGGGGCCTTCCTCATACTGTGAAGTCTCTTCTCCAAGCAGTTTGCCCACTTCTGTTTCTTCACTAAGATTATACACCAGGTGCCAACAGCACGCACGTGTAAGTCACCTCTGTCACACTATCTCCACTGCTTTCTTTTGTGGCTTCAGATTCTGTCTTGAAATTTTGGCAGAGTGCTAGTTTTAAAGCAATTTCTCATGAACACTAATCCAGGTGTCTGTGAATCTAGACGCAGATCTCAGGTTGGCTGGAGTGAGCTGGCCACATTTCCCCTCTCCTTCATGCAGGGACTAAATAGAGCTGTTTGTGTGTGATGTTGGTGAGCGTAACAGAACTAGGACTCTCTTGCTCTGATTGAAAACCTACTTTGATCAAGAGGATTTAGACAAAGCACTTTATTTTCAATTTTAGCTTAAGTTTAAAACCAGTCCTACTTCCTGGCTGTGGAAGGAAGTAGGCCATTTACTGTTGAACAGTTCCAAATCAGATTTTTGCTTGGGTTTTCCCTGGCCACATTTACAGAAGAGTTTTAATTTTTCTTCTCAAGCAGAAAGGGAAAGATTAATTTACATTGCTGCCACCCAAAGTGGTGTTTTTTGGTTAATAAGCTCAGGGCTGTCAATCTTAAACTTTCAAAGTACAAGCTGATAGATGGTGGCAGGTAAAGTGTGTCTCCGTCACACAGAAACAGGTGTGGTACTGATTCTGATGACAGGCACTGTCCCCACTGTCTCAACGGGCCAACACCTGAGGACCAAAGCATCTGCATGGCGACAAAGACACTGTTCAAACCAGCAGTGCAAGCTCTCGTCACCTCTGGCTCTCTGTGTAAAATGTCCCTGTTCTGTGTATAAATAAGTATAGGAATCACCAAGCTGCCTGGTTCACTTTGCTGATGGTGGAGTGAAGATGTGATTATCCCATGGGCTGTAGGCTGTGGTTTTCTGCCCATTGTCATATCGAACCTCTACTGCAAAGAGAATAAAAGTGAAGTCTTCCCAGGCGTGTGGTGAGCCTGATGCTGGTGTGTGCCAACTGGCATCTGTGACAATGATTGTATTTGTTGCAGCACTTTAGACGTGGCTGTCATCCTGCACCACCCTAGGCAGGGAGACATGGCTGCAACTTTACTGACCTCTCAAGAAATAAATGTGCTCATAGAAAACATTGAGCTGAGTTGTTTCCAAGTCCTGGGTTGTCCCAAGAGTACCGAGGGGCTTCAATGTTTGAAGTACTGCCATCCTTTGTCCCTTTGTATGACTGGCCATTGCAGCCAGCTGACCAAAAATATGTACTGATACCTTCTTTGACCTTCATTCCTGTCAGTGGACTTTCCTCCTCATGTTCCTATATTTTGTGGGCTATTGAGCACCACCAAGGCTGGGGCTAAAATTTACTATAGTATTTTTAGCAGTTCCAGGGATCTTCTGGGGAATGATGAATTGTGGGTGCTGCAAGCCAGGTCTTGGCCCGGGTCCCCCAAAGCAGTGCCTGACATGGCCTGTAGGAGACATGTTTGGGGAGTGAAGGCAGGGAGCATTCATCAGTCTGGGTCCCTGCTATCAGTGCCCCACCCCAACAGGTGGTTCAGATGAGTGCAGAGGGAATGAGTGACAGCTTAGCCATGGGTATGCGCCAGCATTTATGCCTGCACAGGATCTCACAATGGTTTCTGGGGTGGGATTGGGGCAGCTTTGCCCCCTGCTGCAAGCATCTCATCCCCTTTTTGGTCTTCAGTTCCTGTGGTCTCCTTCCCTTTGCCCTGCCATGTGCACAAACAAAAGCATTGCATTTGGAGATATGCTGCAATGAGGAACCACCAGGGAAACCACAGGTCCCACTTGCAGACTCTCTCACTCTTCAGCTCTACTTTCAACCTGCTTGCCTATGGGACAGCATGTGGGGTAGCCAGCCATTACCATATGCCCTTCAGGATGAGTCACTCCTGAGCCAAGCCCCATACATTTTCTGCATCAAAGGTGGCATCTATTGTGGAGATGTGTTACTTTTTGTCACTGTGATAAAAAATAAATAAATAAATAAAAATTAAAAAAAAAACCTTGACAAAAAATTTAGAGAAGGGTTTATTTTGGCTCATAGTTCCAGGGGGATTTATAGCTGGAGTTTTCCTGCCTTGTCCACAATCAGGACAAATCTCTCTCACCTGCCAGTCCCACAGCCGCTCAGACCCAACCAAGTAAACACAGGGACATATTGCTTACAAACTGTATGGCCGTGGCAGGCTTCTTGCTAACTCTTCTTATAGCTTAAATTAATCCATTTCCATAAATCTATACCTTGCCATGTGGCTCGTGGCTTACCAGCATCTTCACATGCTGCTTGTCATGGTGGTGGCTGGCAGTGTTCTCTTCAGCCTTCCACTTCCCAGAATTCTCTTCTCTGTTAGTCCCGCCTGTACTTCCTGCCTAGCCACTGGCCAATCAGTGTTTTATTTATTGACCAATCAGAGCATTTGACATACAGACCATCCCACAGCAGGGATTCGAGTCCATTATGGCAGGAAAGGCATTACAGCAGTCAGGGAAAGCATAGTAGATAGGAGTAGGAAGCTGGTTGATCACATTTTCATTCACACAGATATCTGAACAGGAAGTGGGGAAGGCTGTAACCCTGAAAGCCCAGTGGTGTACTTCCTTCAGCAGGGCTGCACCTCTTAAAGCAGCGGTTCTCAACCTGTGAGTCACCACCCCTTTGGGGGTCAAATGACACAGGTATTTACATTATGATTCATAATAGTAGCAAAATTAGTTGCAATGAAAGTAATTTTATGGCTGGGGGTCACTACAACATGAGGAACTGTATTAAAGGGTTGCAGCATTAGGAAGGTTGAGAACTGCTGTCTTCAAGGTTCCATGGCCTCCCCCACACAGCAGCATCAACTGGGGATTAAGTGTTCAAATACTCCTCAAGATCCTATAGGAGGACTTTTTCAAACAAAGGTCTGCTTTGTGCTGACATCCCAAGAGAGTACTAGAGGGCCAAACTGGTCACAATTTACCAGCTGTCCAGGCTGATGTCTGCTGGCACCTCCAGAGGAACTCTGGGTTCCTGACAGTTCATCTTCCCTGCCCTGGGTGCTCCATATCAGCCACCCTTGGTCATTCTAGAATGTACACCTTCATTCCCCATATCATTCCTATTCTATTAGACTGGGCAGACGCAGGCCCCTACTTCTCATGAAGTTAGTCCCCCATCTGTCAGTCTCTGCTGCTGTGCACTCATCTTTCTTCCCACCACAAGCATGATTGGCATGAAGATGGGCATCAGTTGATGACTCCTCTGTACGGAAGCTTGGCTTCTGTCCATCCTGTCCCATTCACCTAGTGCTCAGGACTGAGTTAGATGTTGGAGGGAACATAGGTAACATCTTATTTGGGCATCAGACATACCTACAAGTACAGGGTGTTGTAGGTATATGTCAGTCAACCTGTACTTCATAAAAAAAAAAAAAAAAAAAAAAAAAAAAAAAAAGGAGCATGCAGGGAGGCTCACAGATAGATTAGACATCAAGGTGAATGACCACATAGTGACCTCACTGAAGAGAAACCACCAGGCCAGACTCCTAAGGGTTTACCTTCTGACCACAGCCCAGCTCAGCTCTGTGCCATAGGTGTCCACAATATACATTTCCAAGTCATCCTGCAACAGATTCAAAAGTGTGGCTCTCTACATTGACGCCATTAACATACTATGGCCTCTAGTCCCCAACTCTGCCTGTGTTAAATGCAGAGATGACGGACTGTCGTTTAATCTGGCCTTTTGTGCACTCTATCTTGCCTTTGAGCTGTGGATGCTATCAAGTGGAATTCAGTGTTGAGAACATAGTTGGAATTAACTTACTTCGTGATTAGATTTCCCTCTTAACTTGTATAAAATTAAGCCTGATGTTTTGTGTGTGCGTGTGTCCACACATGCACTTATGCATACTTCTTGGCTTGTGTTTATGGAGGCCAAAAGAGCATGCTGATGTCCTCTATCACTTTCTGCCTTATTTCCTTGAGACAGGGTCTTACTGAACCTAGTCCTGGGCTGGTGCCAACAAGCTCCAGTGTTCCTCCTGTCTCCAGTTTCCCCCATACAGACCCCCAGAGCTGGGGCTACAGGCATGCACGGATCTGCTTGGCTTTTTACCTGGATGCTGGGATGCAAACTTCTGCCCCAGGTTTGCATTGCAACCACTCTTACCAGCTAAGCCGTTTTCATAGCCCTCAGTGAACTTCTTAAAGAAATAAAACATTAGAGGTGGGAAGAGGTGGCTGGGATGTTTGTAAGGCCTTGCAATGAAGGATATTATATATGTTTGGTTTTTTGAGACAGGGTTTATTTGTGTAACAGCCTTGGCTGTCCTGGAACTCACTTTGTAGACCAGGCTGGGCTTAAACTCACAGAGATCTACCTGCCTCTGCCTCCCAAATGCTGGGGTTAAAGGCGTGAGCCACCACACCTAGCTAGGAGTTTTATATTTATATTAACACAAAAACCAGAACTGAGGAGGTATGTTTTCTGGGAAAACACACATCTCAGGTATTGTATTAGCCTTTCTTTGTTACTGTGACAAAATGCCTAACAAAGACACTGTGTGTGTGTGTGTGGTGGGCAGGAGAGGGGGTGGGGTGGGGGAATGGGCAGTGTTTTGGGCTCACTCATTCCGGTTCCATCCATAGTTACTTGTTTCTGGGCCAGTGTTGACGGTAGTATATCATGTCAGTGGAAGCTTATGGGAGAGATCACCTCATGCCCAACATGAAACAGGAAGAAACCTGGGACAGGTATAACCTTTAGAGGCACACCTCCAGGGGCCTCCTTCCCCCAGGTAGGCCCTACCTCCAGAATTCCCACTTATCTTCCACAAACGGCATCATCAACTTGGCACCAAGCATTTGACACAGGAACCTGGGAGGGCATGTTGTGTTTGTCTTGGTTGATACTTTTGTTGTTAACTTGACACAAGCTAGAGTTCTCTGAGAAGAGAGAACCACAATTGAGAAAATGCCTCCATAAGATTTACCTGTAGGTAAGCTTGTGGAGATTTTCTTAGTGATTGATGTGGAAGGCCCTTAGTCCAGTGGTTCTCAGCCTTCCTAATGCTGTGATCCTTGAATATGGCTCTTCATGTTGTGGTGACCCCCCCCCATAAAATTAATGTCATTGCTACTTCATAACTATTATGAATCATAATGTAAATATCTGTGTTTTCTGATGGTCTTAGGTAACCCCTGTGAAAGGGTTGTTTGACCCCAAAGGGTTTGTGACCCACAGGTTGAGAACTGTTGCCTTAGCCCATTGTGGGCCTGGCCATCCCTGGGTAGATGGTCCTGGGTGGTATATACCATGAGGAGCAAGCTACTAAGCAGTATCCTCCATAGCTTCTGCTTCAGTTCTTGTCTCTAAGTTCCTACTGTCCCCTCTGTGATCCAGTGTGCTCTGAGAGCTGTAAGCTGGAATATACCCTTTCCTCCCTAAGTTGGTTTTGGTCATGGGGTTTTATCAAGCAATGGAAAAGTAACTAATACAATATTTAATCCTTAATTTCCTATCTCTGGACCCCAAAGGCTATTGGCCATCTTACTAATGGAAAATACATTTAGTCGACCTCCAAGAGTCCTGAATATCTTAGTCTAGGTTTAAAGTTTCTTCTAACACTCAATGCAAACTATTAGCTATAATCCCATTCAGAGGAATGGATGCAGAGAAACAAAGGATGGGATCAAACCAAGACCAAAACTCAGCAGAGCAAGCATTAAGTTCTGTAGATCCATGTTCCTGTATCCCAAGCACGTTGTGGCGTAATGTGAGCTCCACTGGGCTTGCACAGCTCACATGTCCCTCTCTGGGCTTAGCTTGCTGAACATAGATATTTGAGCAGGTATCCCCACACTCTGGGCATCTCTTAACTTCCCAGCTCCTTCAGCTTTTACTCTGTTGGTTTCAATTGTCCACTCAGGGGCTCTTCACAATTATTTTGACCCTATGACACATTGCTTGGCCTCCAAGATCTTCCTCTGAAATCTGGGTGAGCCCATAACTTCTTTTATTTTGCATGTATGCAAAACCAGTATTATGTGGACACCACCAAGGTCTCTTGCCAGCTCAAAAAAATAGCTGGCCTTTTGGGTCACCACTACAGTGGCCTGGGTGCCTAAGCAGCTAAATATGAAAACAATCTTGAGGTCACAACTTCCTGGGGGCAGGGCGAGTGTAGGAGCAGGGTGGCCTGACAGTGAGAGCTCTCTTCATAATGGAAAGTCTTCCAAGGAAGTTTGCTTTCTTAACTTTCTCCAAGGCAACGTTCATAGCCTAGTAGGTGATAATCCATTCCACCTCCATGTCTTCCTTAGTCTCAAATTTACACCGGCTTTTCTTGCTACGGCCTGTCAATTTTTTTATTTACATATAAACAGCCTGATTTTATGTAAACACTTAGTACTATTCATGTGTAGAGGCCGAGAGAACTGGCCCTCTGGGCACTTTAGAATGAGTAAAACCAATGAAAGTGGATATGGAAGAGTGGGGTTGTGTACCTGTTTTAAAGGTGTCTTGAAGGTCAAAGATGTTTTTTGTCCACCCACTCATCACTGCACTACCTCCCTCATTTACACACAGCCTGTCTGCCCAGCTCCTCAGTCCACATACCGTCTGGCCAACTAACTCATGGATCACAAAAGCCTCTCTCCTCAGCTTTTCTGTCTACTCAGTCCCTTCCCCTGGATCCTCGTAGCCTGCTCCACCATCTCTCCATACATTCCGTTTCCTGTTACCCATCCACACAGCCAGTTAGTTACCAGCTCCCCATGCAGGAAGGCAATCATCTTCCATCTCTGCAACCACGCATCTCTTGTCCCGGGTTCATCAGTACACGCCGCCGTTTCTTAGGCTGTCCACAAAACCCCTGCCAGCTCCCACTCCACACAGTCCGTCCCAGGTTCCCCGAGTACGCCGCCAGTTATCCCAGACTCCTTGTCTAGGCAGCCGGTAGTCTCCAGCTCCGGGTTCCAGCAGCCGGAGCCCTAAGGCCCGCCCCGCCTGCCCGCGCTGTGCACTACAACTCCCACGATGCCGCGCTACCGCCCCCCCGGCTTCCGGTGCTGCGCAGTTTCCGGAGCGGATCACAACCCGGAGTCCGGATCCGACCCCGCTCTACACATTCCACAGGCAGGTAAAGCCCCGGGCCCGTGCCCACCGCGGCCCCACCGCGCGCCTCCCGCCGCGCCCCGCGCTCCGCGCCCGGCCCCGGCCTGGCCTCCACCCGCGTCCCCCGCGCCCGCCCCGGTCCGGCCGCCGCGCCGCCTGTTCTTTGTTACAGTCGCGGGCGCCGTGGGCGATCGGAGTCAAAACCCGGCTGGATTCCGGAGCCGCTCCGGGATCGCCCTGCGCCCGCCGGGTTCCGCCGCCGCGGGCTTGGCCTCCGCCCTGGGTGCCCGACCTCGGTCCCGCGCGCACGGCCCGCGCCAACTGCCCGCCACGAGCCCGGCCCACGCAAAACCACGCCCGGCCGCCCACTCGTGGGCTCGGCGTACCCCGGCCCAGGCTCGGGCGCTGTGCCCCTGGTGCGTCCAAAGCCAGGCCCGGCGTGGCTGCGGGCTCAGGTCCCTACAGTCCCTTCCCGGCCACCCGGCCGCCTTACCCGGTTTTCGGGCGCAGCCCAGGGAGGGGCCTTGGTCTCCAGCTCCTTTGGTGTTTAAGAAAGTCCGAGGCTGCGCCATGGCTTCCAGGCCCAGACGCTTTACTAGCCTCTACCTTTTGGTGGCCCAGGGACCACAGTGGAAAGAGAGGCTGGAGACGTGCCCGCCTACTATCTGGGAAGAGGGTGGACAGGAGGGGTCCAGGGCCAGGTAGAGCCTGAGTGCTCTCGAGGTGAGTTTTGAGAGGGCAGAGGTAGGACACCAGCCCATGTTGGATAGCTAGTGCGCACTTGTCCAGCTAAGCCCTTCTTGCAGTGGATGGAGGGCCTCTTCACACATGCTCACAAGCATCCCCCTCCTCCGAGGTGGACTAAAATGGTAGAATCAAGTGTGTGAGCTGAAGACACATGGACCTGTGCCTGAATTTAAAGCTGCCAACGCTTCTTTCAAAAACACATATGCTAGAGCCGGTCAGAACCCTCAAATGGAGGTGCTTGTGCAGATCCCCACTGGGGTCCTGAAGGCGATTTTAAGGGTAAAACCTAAAGAAGTCTCTGGCTCTGTGGGAACCTCTCAGAGGTGGCAGGGACAGTACTCCCTGGAGAGTGCAATGATGTGGTTGGTGAGACATGATCCCCTACACACCCCGACCATATTTTGCTTCAAACCTATCGGCTTTCCACATCTTACCTGCTGCAGCTGCTTCCTCAGACTTCCCTGAAGTCACTGCCTTGCTCTGAAATAAAACCTATACATCAGATTATTAAAGGGAAAAGTGCTAAGTTTTCTCCTTTTTTTCCCCTTTCACTTCTATGATTCATGCTTTTACACAAATGTCGGCAAAGAATATACTAATTGTTCTCTTTGGGGAGCAGACAGAGTAGTTTATTTCTCCAGAAGACAAATGGGTAAATTAAAACATCAACCACAGCTAGGCTGTTGGCAAGTGCTGTAATCCCAGCACTCAGGAGTCTGAAGCAGGAGGGTCTTGAGATGTAGGGAACCCTGGACTACATATTGAGACTGTCTAAAAACAAAATCAGCTACAATTACAAGCTGTCTTAGATTACCTTTGAGAATTACCACTGTTCCCATGTTCTCCTGTCATTTTTTTTCCTGTATGGTTATCTGTGCCGAAGGTGGGGAAGAGACTGATGCATTTTGCAGGTGTAATGGAGCTTAAAACTGGCTACCAGCAGTGGCTTAAAGGCTGTCCAGATTCAGTTTCTCATGTGTAGGCTGACACTTGTTCAGAGTACCTTACCCAGATTCATTCTCCAGGCCACTTCTGTGTTTCATACACCCAGGGAACAATGCAAGAGGTGCAGGAGGCAGTGTAGACCATAAGTAACAATGGTTAGGCAGGCATGGTAAGGACATGAAGGAGGAAGGCTGCTGGGTGTGCAGGGGTTGGCACACTCAGAGCTGGGACAAGAACCATCTGTCTAGGAATGGGTGGCTGAGTGGGAGACCAGTGCTATGAGGAAGTCAGGCAGACGTGGCTAGTGTATGGAGGCCTGGGTGGGAACATAGTTGGATCTCAAGCTGGGAAAGGCCAAAGGACCAAGGTTGAAAAGCAGCAGGATGATGCTCACAGAGAGCTTTGATCAGGGATGGCACAAGGTCCCTGTCCTTAGAGCTGAACCTGCAGCTGTCTTGGGGAGCCAGGGAATCACAAGAGTACAGGCCAGTAGACTGCACCCAAAATAGAAGGAAACACTGATCTGGCCATTGGGGTGTCTCTAAAAAGTACATCGCTACTGTCCTGGAGGCACCAGCTGGCCCACATCTAGGCATCCTCATCTGCCCTTCAGAGGCCATGGCATGAATGGGACCTGGCTGACTCTAGGGCAGGTCTCCCCTTGCCCAGAGAAAAACACCACACTGATCCATCCATCCTCTGGCTTGCTGTAGTTATGGCCCTAAAGAATGGGTGTCTTCTTCCATGGGTATGGGGAATATGGAGTCACCGTGGGTGCCCACCCTCCAGCAGCTTGAAGCCCTCTCCAATCGGCAATTTTGTTTCCTAATTCAGAAGGGTAGGCATGAAGCTGTGCTGTTCCCAGCCTCCTGCTCCATCTCATCCATGTGACTCTGTTCTGGTCTCCCAGAAGAAGAGCCATAGTGGTCATTTATCCTCTGCAGGTGAAATAATAGGGAACCATAATATGCTTGTGTACTTCCTTGAGCCAGCTTCTCAAAACTAGACCTTTCTTTTGGTGCTCGGTGACAGTTCAGTGAAGCCTGCCACAGCTCACTCAGAAGAAATGAGCGCAGCCTGTGGTCCTGTGAAATCATGTCTGATTCAACGAATAGACATACTTGTGTTGCGAGAAGTTACAACAGGGGCGTCAGGAGAGCAATTGCAGGCAGCAGTGTGTAATGGACGGTTTAGGATCTCCAGGGAAGGAGGCAGGAGGGTACAGAGAAGAGGCGGGGTCAGTTTGCTGATGCTTAAAGAGAAGCTGATTCCTGTGAGTTGGAGGTGACTGGGGCCATCCCATCATAGGCCTTAAATTTTAATAGCTGCATTTACAAGAGTGACTTAAGGATCTATTTTAGAGGTCAGTGGAACTTTCATCTCTTGCTGCTCTTTAAACCAGGCCTGGTCAGGTAAGCTGGTACTGAAGTACAGGGAATGGAGAATGGTAAAACACTTTTTGTGAGGATATTGGCAGAGAGTGTTGTGCCTGGTACCAGGCATTATGTAGCTTCAGAGGTGGGTCCAGACCTAGGGAGGGGCAAGAGCTGCACCAGAATCCTGGCTTACAGGTGGCTTTCTAAAATATGCTGAATCTGGGGGAGCTGGGACGGCCGAGGAGACACTGCAGGGCCACTGCATGCGGACAGAGATACAGGCATACAAATGGCATGGGGTGTCCAAAGAGGGAAGAAAAGCATCTGGGGTGGGAGGGACTTGATATTGATGGAGGGGGATGTAGGCAACAGAGAGAGTATCCTATGGAGCTGTTTGCTGGACCCAAGGATGGTTCTCCCATTCCAGAGCCCATAGAAGCGGTTCTCAACCTGTGGGTTTCGACCCTTTTATCCTGCATTTCAGATACTTATATTATGATTTATAACAGTAGCAAACTTACAGTTATGAAGTGGCAACAATAATTTTATGGTTGGGGGTCACCACAACATGAGGGGTCACCGCATTAGGAAGGTTGAGAACCACTTCCCTAGGGGGTGAAAAAGCCAGCAATTTCCCCAGGACTTACACAGTGGAAGGAAAGAGAAGGTCACACCGGTGACCTCCAGGCAAAGCCTTTTGTTTCAGTTTATGAGCTCTGGGTGTCCATAGAGGCTGCCAGAAGAGGTACAGTGGGAATGGTTTCCGGGGGAGGTGGGGAGCATCCTTTCCGTGTGTGGCAGTCGTGGACTAAGTGGACTTGCAGAGAGAACAGTGTTAGGATAGATCTTGTAAAGAGTAGGTAGGAATTTGATAGATGCGGGGAAGGTTTCTGGCTTAGTCTGTTTGCTGGTGAAATGACAGAGTTCCCCAGACTAGGTAATTTATTAAGAGCAAGACCATATGGAGGCTGTCCCTAGCTGGGTTAGAGGGCACCAGGGCTGGGTATCCTGGGGTTACCTTTCTGGGCCCAGGAGGCTGGGCACTGGGGCCTAGCTTTCAGGCATGGACCATCTTGCAGTATCATGTGGGAGAGCATCACTAATAGGGCAGGATGGGGAGGGCCATGAGAGGGGACAGCATCTTGTGACTCAGTCACCTTTCAGGCCCACCCACTCACCTCCTGATACCATCATAGTGACAGCCATATCACAGCCAGAGTTTTGAGACCACATAGTTCTGGGAGAGGAAAAAGCAAAAGGTGACATAGAGTCTGGGAAGGGGACCTGACTAAATCCCTAGGAAACCTGTACAGGTGGATGCCTTGCTGAAGTCCGTCATTCTCTTCCAACCTCTGTCACATGGGGTGGGGATAGGCACTGAGCCCCATGGGATCTTATGAGCCTTGTTGGTAAATTGTGTAAACTAGACCTGGGGTGCTTAAAGACCCTGTGACCCCACTTCCTTCTGTTGAGAGATACCCCCTGGTCCAGGCTCTGTTTGGCATATTTTTCTGTCTACTGTGGTCCCGGCCTTCATTCATAGTTCTGAGGGCTGAGAAAGTGCCAGTATCACAGGATCCCTTGGATGAATGACATGGCTTGAGGGACAGTACTGAAGCCAAGTGTGTCCTGAGTCCTTAGCAGTGCCGGGAGTGTGCAGGGGTGACGCGTTTGGACTTTTACTGCCTTCTGACTGGGGAAAAGGGACCATACCTACTGTGTCAAGAGACTGCCTTGATTGTTCTGCTGTTTGAAACATGAATGCCTGGGCTGCAGAAGTGTGCAGAACCACTACATCCAGCTAAGAGACTGCCTTTGAGAAGCATATTCCCTGTGTCTAGTTCTTTCTGCAGGTCTTTGGCAGTTTTTAAGTTTGATGAACACATGCTAAATAGTTATGGAAGTTTCTCTTTCCTGTGATGGATCTCAGTGCTGTTTAGCTTAGTGCGATGTGTTAAGCAAGATGCTTCTAGAACTCTGCCCTCACAGGCTGCCACAATTCTGCCATTGTAACTGTTAAACACACTGCCTCATTTTCTATTTTTGTGGACTAGACTGCACACCTCTCTTTTGCCCAGAAACCCCTTTGCAAGAACCAGAAGTGAACATTGGAAATACAACCTCATTGTAGATGAGCTAAGAAGTTCAGAAAGGGTAGAGAAGTTAGGAAACAAACAAACAAACAAAAATTAGGCAACTTCAGAGCTGAGGACTCCAAGCTGCCAGAGTGGCAAGCCCAGCCCTAAGACCTCAGATAATAGGGGCTAAACCAGATCTGGAGGTGGAGGTTGCACACAAGTGCATTGCTGGCTGGAAAGAAATCAGACATGGTGGTGTGGTGCTGGAAGCTGTAGGTCAGAAGGGTTCTGACTGCAGTATCTGGCATTATGAGTGAGATTGCCATGCCCTGACAGCTTGCTGTGCTTCAAGGTTCCAATAAGCACACTCAGACCAGAACCAGGCTTTCCAGGGAAGCCTCAGGGTATGTGTGTGTGTGAGGGGGAACCCAGGAAGTAGAGGAGAAACATGGGGAACAATGCACTTGAGAAGAGCAAAGCAAAATTCTAGTGGTGGGAAGAATTGGAACATGCAGGCATCTGAGAAGGGGGCTCAGTGAAATGGGTGGACATGGGGCCCACCTCATTGGTCTTCTAAACAGCTAGACGATGCTGTGGAGAAAGTGAGGGTGTGCAGCCTCCCCTCCTCCAGCAGCAGAATCTCCACATAGGTATGCCCATAGCAAACCCTACACACACACTCTCAAAACAAGAAAGTCAAGTGGAGGAGCAGTGTCTGATCACAAGCCCTGTCTGTAGGAGCTGTTGAGCAGAGAGGCTTGTATGGAGACTCTGGGCTGTGGGGTCCATGAGGCTAAGAGGAGAGAGGCCCAGCAAGGCACCGTTGTGCTCTGACTCCAGGCCTGGATGTCTGGTAGTAAGCATGGGACCTTCTGAAGAGCAGCAGTTCAGATTACAGGGAGGAAGCTATTGCTTGGCCACTGTGGTTACATCAGAGGACCAGTGTACCCTGCCTATCTCTGACCCTCTCACATCTGTTTGCAAGGACCATTTTCTCTGGCAGAGGGTCAGGTGGGTGACACTGTGCTCAACTTGTGGGTGTGGAGCTGTGCGGGTCCTGCTGTGCATCTGCTCTGTGATGATCACTTGGGCAAGAGAACAGTCTGAACTTTAAGAATGGGTGAAGAGGTAGGTGAAGAGAGTGAGATTAACAGAGGGTGGTGAACCCTGGGTGAGAGCAAAGCTGTGCTGCTGGTTAATATTAACTGTCAACCTGACAGAATCAAGAATCACCTGGGAGAGGGGCCTCTGGGCAAGCCTGTGGGGGCTTATCTTGATTGTACTTACTGATGTGGGTAGACCTATCTTGACTGTGTAAAATGGAGGAAGCCAGCTGAGCATTGGGAAGTATTTATCACTGTCTGCTTCCTGACTGGATCCAATGTGAAGCATGACTTCAAGCTCCTGCTGCCATGACTTCCCTACCAAGACTGACTACCCTTGAACTATAAGCCAGAATAAACTCTTTCTTTCTTAAGTTGCTTTTGTCAGAGTATTTTATCCCTGAAGCAGGAAAAGACACTAAACAGGCAGGGAGTCTAGAAAGTAACACTCATTAAATGGTAGAAAGCATTGCATTCCATAGGAAACAAGCTTAGAAGAACTCACAGAACCCACAAGGTCAAATATGGGAGCCAGAGCTCAGGTGACCAAGAAGTGTAAAGGGTACCTTCTGGGTTGGTTATGTGTAGCTGGAAGTTTTCCTGTGTCCTGGCCTGCTGGTGGCCGGGACAAATCTCTCCCACTCATATCCCCCAAGTAAACACACAGAGATTTATATTAATTATAACTGTATGGCCATGGCCTATGACTCAAGCTTCTTGCTAGCTAGCTTTTATATCTTGAATTAGTCCATAACCATTAATCTGTGTATCGCCACATGTTCCGTGGCTTTACCTGTGTTCCATTACATGTTGCTCCTTGGGTGCCTTGCTGGTGTCTCCTCCCTCCTCCTTTCTGTCTCTCTCTTTGAATTTCCCACCTGCCTTTAAGTTGTCTTGCCATAAGCCAAACAGCTTTATTGATCAACCAATCAGAGCAACACATATTCGCAGCGTACAGAAAGACATTTCCCCCATCAGTCATGCTGATCATCTGGCATGAACGGCATGCTGGAACCATTCTGCATCTGCATCTAGTTATACAGCTGCTCTCAGGTGTCTGTCTTTGCACAGGAATAGGCAGGGCAAGGTGGTAGGACTAGGAAGGCCTTCCTGCAGTTGTTTGGAGCAGACCAGAAAGGAACTCAGAGTGTATAGTCCAGTGAGGAAACCAAGGCCCAGGAAAGGGTAATACTCACCCCCCAGGGTCAGCAGGGGCAGACGTGCTGAAATCTGGCATCTAGCCCTTTTGTACTAGTACAGGGCTGATTATAATCCTGTGGCCCCTCGGTCTCTACCCAGCTAGGCTGATGAGCTGTTGCCCTGCTTTGATCTCAGCAGATGTATTCTGCGAGATTCCTTAGACTTCCAGTGCCTGGTGTATCTCTTGAGTGGAGTTTGTAGTGCTCCAAAGTGTTCAGCTCAAGATTCTCTCTGCCTACTCCAGGGCCCCTCCTTTATTGAACCTAGATCACAGTACAGAGTTTGGGAAACTGTTCATTTGCTTTTTCCCTGTAGAAATTTCTCCCCTATTGCTTTTAATATAGTCCTAAAAGCCTGTGCCAATGGCAAAGATGGTCCTTTTGTTTCAACAGAAATCCCTAGAGCCTTTAGATCAGAGATGGCTTCTAAATCCTTGAGCTGTGACTGTTCAAGCTAAGATCTGTTGTAAGTGAAGAACATGCCCAAACTGCCTAGCCTTAAATGTGAGAAAGTTCCTTAAATGTGAATTATATATATGAGGATGCTTGGGGTATGAGAGTAAGCGAAGGCAGCTAAGTCTGTATGCTTGACTCTTCCAAGATCTTTTCACAGCTATAAACAGGGTTGTCCTAAAATTTCCATAGAGAAGCCCAGCATGGAAATGCATGCCTTTAATCCAGCACTCAGACAGATGTCTTGAGTTCAGGGCCAGCTTGGTTTCCATAGCAAGTTTCAGAGATACATAGTGAGACCCTAGCTCAACAAGACAATACCAAAAAAAAGAAAAAAGAAAGAAAAAACAAAAAGAGGAGGAGGAGGGGGAGGAGGAGGAGGAAGAGAAATTCTATGGAGAGGCAAAGAACTAGGAAGGCTAAGTAAGGCAGAAAATAATATCACCAACCAGTTAGATTCAGGAGGTCCTTGACAGAACCTCAAAACACGTTTGGTTTCCTGACAGTGCCACAGTGGCCCTCTGTCACTTTGGTCATGTTTAGTTGGTGTGCTATAGCTATGGACCAGGTTTGGGCTGCAACTGAGTCAGCTGGAGGATGCAGAAAACCTGCTGGGCCCCAGCTAGCTGCTGGCCAGGTGTTTGAGCATCCAGGCAGAACAAGCACTGCTGCTGCTTCCTGGTCCATGGAACACACTCTTGAAAACTGGTGAGAGGCAGTTTTCTCTCAAAGTTTTAATTCTTTCCCCCTCTAATTTTTGCATCAAATAGTACCCTTTTCGTTTTTTGGTTTTTAGACAAGTTATCCCTGTGTAGCCCAGGCTGGCCTTGAACTCACAGTCCTCCTGCTTCAGCCTGCTTAGTGTGGGGGGTCATAGTTGAGTGTCACTACACCAACACTGTTCTGTTAATGTGGGAGGGTCTACAAAGGAACACTCACAGCACATTAATGGATGAGAGCAAACTTTGAAAATGTACATCATCACTTCATGTGACTTCTGCTTAGAAGATTCTAGAAGCTGTACTTTGAGGACCAGATCCTACTAATAAAAATGCCCAGGATTCTCATGTTAAGCACCATGTAAGCTTCACACTTCCTGTGTTCCACAGCAACATCTAAAGCTTCCTGGCTTAGGGTTCCTGTCCTTGCACTGCTGGGAGGGGTGGAACTGGAGGCTGGCTGCTACCCTAGGGAGAAGCATCCTACCACACCTCTATGTGCAGATTCCAGCTTCAAAACAAGCAGAACAGAGCAGATTCTTTTTCGTCCGCTCTGCTCTGATTAGCTTTGTTGGCTGTGTTCTGTGTCCTGCTGGGATCTAGCTATGGCTTGGGGTAGCCTCTTGTTATCTGTTCTGATTGCAGAGCTCTCTGACCTGAGTGTAACTGGTATGTAGAGTGTGTTCCTGCTGTGGTACACAAACCCTCAGGCTCTTGTGACACGAGTGTCACCCTGATGCTGCTTCTTGTTATAGTTATGAATCTTACACACCCCACCCCACCCCTGTCCCGAAGTTTGTAGGTTAAAGTTTGGGTCCCAGCTAATGGTACTAGTGAGTGATGGCAGAACCTTTAGGAGGAGGAACCTTGTGAAAGAAAGTTAGGCCATTAGGGAAATGCCTTCCCAGGGGGCATTTGCTTCTCAGCTGCCAGGAAGAGGATAGCTCTGCTTCCCACAGGCCTCCAGCCAGCAGCACCTGAAACAGCCAGTTCCTCCTTGCCTTCTGTTCAGTGACCAGCCACTATCCCCATCCTGGGTTAGCACCCACTCCACATGGGACCCACCTGCCAGGAGTCCTGAGAGGCCAGGCAGAGGTGTGGATGTAGCATGAATCTTAAAGAGTCTTATTAATAAAATCAAACCTGAGCCAGGTATTGGGGTGAACTGGAAGATCAGAGAACCGGAACAAGCCACAGCTACCTCACCTTGCCGGATCCTCAGCTGGTCTTGTTTCCTCAGACTGGAGGCCTCTGAGTCCTCATACCAATGGCTCTCAGGTGAACTGCTGCTCGAAAGTCTGAAGCTTAACCAGCTAAAAGCTTAACCAGCCAAATGCTTCTAGTTCCTGGTGTTCACGCCTTATATATCTTTCTGCCTTCTACCATCACTCCCTGGGATTAAAGGTGTGAGTCACCATGCTTGGCTGTATCCTTGAACAGATGGATTTCTGCCTCTGGAATACTAGGACTAAAGGCATGTGCTACCACTGCCTATCCTCTATGTTTAATATTGTGGCTGTTCTGTCTCTGACCCCAGATAAGTTTATTAGGGTGCACAATATTTTGGGGAACACTATCACCTCATGTGGAACTAGGTTAGAGTTAGTAGGTCCTTGAGCCCTTTTCTAGCTTAGATGCTGATTCCAGAAAAAGAAAATGTTTTGCTGAGTTTGGGGTTTAATGTGCCTGGTTGTTTTTTTTTTAGCATTTTAAAGCAATGTGGAAATTTGAAACTTGGAAGCTCATCTCCCCAGATTGTGTATAGCACCTTTCTTCTCCCATCATGGCGCTCTCAGCCCTTCCCTTCTTTTCTCAGTAAAAATTTGTTCAAGCAGTCTGAGTTTTCACTGCAGCTTTTTGCTACCTGTTTTTTAATCTTCAAGCTGCTGGGGTTGAGATGGAGGGCAAGTGAGACTAACATTTAGGAAGTGTGTATCCGCTTGCATCCTTTCCTGAGATGATAACCAGCAGTGGACACCATGGAGGCAGGGTGATCAGACAGCAGGAAGGATGTGGGGATAATATTTGGGTGGGACATGCTGGGTACACCTCATTTTGTGTTTCTTCCCAAACTGCATGAAGTAGATGTTTTTATATCTATCTTATATCTTATGCATCTGATATCCCAGAATGAACAACAGCTGTATCACTCTGTCTGAAATGTATGTGTGGTACAGTATTGCTCTGTGCTTAACTGCCTACTATGGTTGCTTTTGAGGCACCTTCAAAGGATGCGTGGGAAATATAAATAGCTTGAAGAGGTCTGTATGGGAAGAGGAGAACCCACCATGCTGTGTGTCAGACACTACTTTTTTTTTTTTTTTTTTTGGTTTTTCGAGACAGGGTTTCTCTGTGTAGCTTTGCGCCTTTCCTGGAACTCACTTGGTAGCCCAGGCTGGCCTCGAACTCACAGAGATCCGCCTGGCTCTGCCTCCCGAGTGCTGGGATTAAAGGCGTGCGCCACCACCGCCCGGCCAGACACTACTTTTTACCCACTCGGGATGATGAGGACATTGCACTAGTTAGATACTGAAGGACAGATTGCAGTAGCAATGTCTGTCTACGAGGAATTCACAGCCTGGAGAGGGCAGAGAATCAGTGGCAGTAAGAAAAGTTCTTCTAAAAAAATACAGTGTATATTTTATAAATGGCAGCTTCTGTGAAGTAGTGGAAATCTGAGTTCATGAAGACCCCCTTGTCATGAGGGCATTCAAATCTATTGCTCTTCCTAAGAAACAATATTACTGTAGGTGAGAACATGTTTAAAGTTAAAAATAGGGATTCCAGTCGTTGTTCTCTTGAAAGCACTGTGTTATATCCCTGCACAGGACCAAGGAACCTTAGAAGAGATTATCTCTAAAAACTGCTAGTGGGCTGAAGAGATGGCTCAGTCAATCAAGTGCTTTCCAGGCAAGCACAAGGGCCTGAGTTCGATTCCCCAGTACCTACATTTTAAAACCTGGGCTTGTGGTATGTGCTTGTAATTCCTGCACTAGGGAGGTGGAGACAGAATCCCTGATGCTCCCTGGCTATCCACTTAGCCTAAGTGGCAAACTCCAGATCCCAGAGAAAGTCCCTGTCTTGGAGAACTAGCTGGATGGCTCCAGAAGATTGACACCTATGGGTGACTTTGACCTTCACACATATGCACACATAGGTGTGTGTGCACCTATACATACAGGAAAGCCCACACATAAACTGTGTTGTAAAAGCTCACTGTTAATGGGTCTCTCTTATATCTTGACAGGTGTCAGCAATGGCTGAAGATGGCAGTGAGGAGATCATGTTTATCTGTAAGTGACCCATAGGCCTCTCTGTGGCTAGTGTGATGTCATAGAACACAGATGGGATTGACACTCTGTGTCTAGGCAAAGCTACATCCACATTTTGTTTGTATCACACAGACGTGCACTTTTTTTGAATCTGTAATTTGCTGAATTGCTCTGAGAGCCTGGGTATTACCTGTCTGCTACAGAGCTGTAGCCTCAGGCCACTTCTCTTCAGGACTCCATTAGGGGCACACGACTGGGTGACCTTTAACTCAGAAAGTCACCTAAGGTTTAGAAAAGAGTGAAGGGTATGAGACTTAGGGTAATGGGTTAGTACTATCCTGGATCCTGATCTTCCTAACCATAGAGTTGATGTGTGAAAGTGTCATAGACTGGTGCTCTTGGGAAGGGATTCTTGATTGGCATTCTGTGCTTCAGGAGCACTAAGAGGTGACTTTTGTGGCCAGGCCTCCTGTATCTGCTATACCTTTGCTTGTCTTTGTGTCAACCTACAAGTCTCATGAACTCCATGGCACTAGGGTCTCCTTTTCCAGGGTTGTGGTCTTTGGGTTTCTCTTTCCCTGGACATTGTCCCCTCTGACATTCAGCGTCTGTTTACAGGGTGTGAAGACTGTAGCCAGTACCATGACTCGGAGTGTCCTGAACTGGGACCTGTGGTTATGGTCAAGGACTCCTTTGTCCTGAGCAGGGCAAGGTGAGTGAGTGCCTACACTTCCACAGCAATCCTGTCTATGAAGAAGGGCTCTCTGCTTGTCTACTGTGGCCAGAGTGCAAAGGCCCCAAGTGTCTACAGATAGAAGGAGGTTTGAGGGGCAAAGTGAGAGACTGTGTGTGTTGGGGGGTGGTCCATCCCCCAGGGAGCTGGACACACTCCTCCTGGGATGAGTCCTAACAGTTTCAAAGCATGAGGGTATGTTTCCTTGGTGTAGTCAGGGACCTCGGGATCTGGGCTGTGCCAGCCTGGACTTTATCAATTTATGAATTGAACAAAAGTGGCCAAACTCACCAGGTAGTGGTAGTGTACATCTTTAATCTCAGTACTCAGGAGGCAGAGGCAGGTGGATCACTGTGAGTTCAAGGCCAGCCTGGTCTACAGAATGAATTCTAGGACAGTAAGGGCTGGTATACAGAGAAACCCTGTTTTTTGGGGGGAAGGAGGCAAACTATAGGTTTGCCTGTTGGGTTTCATCTGTATTCTGAATCTAGACATCTGCGAACAGGTATGCACTGTGGACAAAATGGGCTAGAGTGAGAGTTCTGGATAAGTAGTCCAGGGAACAAGTCAAGTTGTAGCTACCAAGAAAAGCAAACCTTGCAGATGTACTGAGGCAGTTTAGTAGCCAAGCATTGCTCTGCAGGCCCATGTTTTCCCATGAGGCCCATGCCTTCAGAGATCTAGGGTAAGGTTCCATAAGCTACCAGTAGCTTGAGATGTGGAGAACCTAAGTTACCCCTATGAGGCTCTGACAGTCCCTGACTTAGTCTGATGCTAAACTAATAATGCTCAATGTCTTATTATTGTTTCTAGAAATCTCCCAACTGGTACCTACTCCCATTTATTTATCTTTATTTGTGACTTAGGTTTTCAAAACATTTTTGCTCAAAGTAGAGAGCTCTCCTGTGGGGGTGAGGTGC
This sequence comes from Peromyscus maniculatus bairdii, assembly GCF_049852395.1. Lineage (NCBI taxonomy): Eukaryota > Metazoa > Chordata > Mammalia > Rodentia > Cricetidae > Peromyscus > Peromyscus maniculatus. The sequence goes on along the minus strand of NC_134863.1, from coordinate 87,836,425 downwards.
CAACTGTCCATCAAAATACAGTTGAAGACATTGGGTGCAAAACCAGAGCCCTTGGCCATTGACTCTTCCTTCTTAGCCCAGCATTTGCTCATCCCCGGGGAGATGGTTCACCTCTGCTTCGAGACATGTCTCCCACTGGCCCAAGCTTCATCCATCCTCAGGTCCCAGCTCTGTGACTTCCTTTTGCAGCATTTTCTTTGACCTTATAGTCTGGCTAATAAAGCCACATACTTAATGAAGCTGGTCCACCCCACCCAGTCCAGAGCCCCTTTGCTGGTCTTCAGCCTGTACAAAACACTTTACCATGCTCCTTCTCCCTTCATCCAGCCTTCTCTACAACCTTGAAGGTCATAACCTTCTCTGATTCAGTTCTTGTACCCTAGCCCCCTAGGAACACGGCGTCAGCATTGTCTTGTGGGGCTTTAAATGTGTCCCTTAGTACATGGGCTCTGGGTCCTCACAAGCCTAGCCCCAGTCCTGTCCCCTTTTAGGGAGAGCTTCAGTTCTGCTCTGTGACAAAGTGCATCTTTGGAACACGATGGGGGCATGCAGACATTGCACTGCTCTGACCAGTGGGAAGGGTAGCAGGACCTCTTTGAAATTTCTACTTTCAGGTCCTCCCTCCCCTCTAACCTGGAGATCAGACGCCTGGATGATGGGGCTGAAGGTGTGTTTGCAGTAACCCAGCTAGTCAAGCGCACACAGTTTGGTCCATTCGAGTCCAGGAGGGTCGCCAAGTGGGAGAAGGAATCCGCATTTCCTCTGAAGGTAAAAGCTACATGGGCCAGAGCTTCATGGCCCCTTCAGAACCGCATGACTTCTGATGGGAATGGAGTGAGGACTGCTGAGTGGTGACGGTCTGTAAATGCTGAGAAGTCTTTCCTCCACTTCACTGTGTTTACACCTCAGTATGAGGCAGTGCCTACTTGTGGATGTTTGGGGAGTGCACTTAAGGACAGACAGGAGTGACCCCATGCTGGTGTGAGCCCTCTCCTCCCCCAGCAGGTGCTGTGCCTACAGCATAGCAATGGTCTCTGTAGCTTCCTGTACCAGTGTGGCAGTCTCACTCACGTGTGTGAGTTGCAGGAAGTGCTTGGAGACTGAGGGCAGCATGGGGCTTGGCTGCACAGAGCACATCTGGCTGAGGGAGAATGGGTATTTCCAACTTAGATACATAACACCAAGAAAAACAAAGTCATGTCGGTTACAGGGATGGCTGAGGATCTAAAGTGAACCCCAGGAAGCCTCTGAGACTGAGGAGGCTCACACGTGGGACCAACCTTCAGAAATAGTTGGGACATAAACAAATGAAGGCTCGGTTGCTTCTCAGCCCTAGGGACAATGTGCTTCTCTTTAAGACCTGAAAGAGGTAGCCACCAGCCTTAAGTGTTGTAGCCCCAGAGTTTGGCACTCTTGGGATATTGAGCTTATGGGACAGACTTCAGTCAAAGGAAAGACAAATACCTGTTGACAGATACTTACAGGAGGAAAAGTGTACGGAAAGCAGAAAGAAAGGTTCTGTGCTAAAAAATGATGGGAAAGGCCTAAATCTGAGCCCAGAAAGGCGAGTAGCTTAGTATCTGCCCTCTGTGCACCCGGGTTATGGATTCACACTGGTGTCAGCACATGGCTGGAGAAAGTCCTTCATGCCTGTTTGATTTCTTTTCACCTCCTCAATTCCAAAGGATGTTTTCAGGTATCAACTTGTTCTCAGCTCTGAGCACCTGTGTCCCCCAAGGGAAGCCCTGTGCCCCTGAGAAGAGGGTAGAAGTGTGCCTTCCATACCCACTAGGAGTCACTGGGCACCTGGTGGCCTCCCAGTTTGCCCCTGCGTTTCTGAGGGCCCTACACTTGTAGGGATCTGTTCAGGAAAAGCTTGGCAGTGGGGCAGGATCCCTAAGGAGGCTGGCATCATTCCACAGATAGAGAACAGACCCTACACCTGCGCTGACTCAGAGTCACTAAAGGCTTTCTCTGCCCTGCTCTCTAACTCAGAAGCTGTACTGACCTGCAGACCAGGAACAGCTCACCTGGACTGAAGAACTCTGCTGATGCCATGCTTGGAGCAGAACCAGGAGGAGAGTTCCAATGTCTGGATACCAACCTGAGTCATAGGGAGAACTCATGTGTCCCATTCCCAATGAAGCTGGGATTGTTATGCTGGATAGGAGAAGAGCTCAGGGTCTCCTTGATGCCTAGAGAGGAGAACTCAGGGTCCCCTTGATGTCTGCACAGTAGGAAAGCTCAGGGTTCTCTTGATTCCTGAATAGGAGGAGAGCTCAGGGTCCCCTTGATGTCAGAACAGCTCAGGTGTCTTAACTCAGGTACTTCAGTGATGCGGGACCTGTTGCCTGTCTTCAGCTTCCTCTTTCCTGTGACCAGCCTGACCCATCTAAGGCCGAGAATCTTTCTCTGATCCCCTGGCTATAGTAAACAGCTTATTAACAGGTCTTATCAGAAGCAGTGTGGTCTCCCCCATGGTCCCAAGCACACTGATAGACTGGTCAGTTACCAATCTGTGGCCCTCTCCTCAGGTATTCCAGAAAGACGGACATCCTGTGTGCTTCGACACTTCCAACGAGGATGACTGCAATTGGATGATGCTGGTGCGGCCAGCACTAGAGCCAGGGCACCAGAACCTGACAGCCTACCAGCATGGCAGTGATGTATATTTCACCACCTCAAGGGATATCCCTGCAGGCACTGAACTTCGTGTGTGGTATGCTGCCTTTTATGCCAAGAAGATGGACAAGCCCATGCTGAAGCAGGCCTGCTCTAGCATTCAGGGTACATCCTATTTATTCACTACAGTTTGGCCCCTTGACAGAGATGCTAATGTAGGTGCCAGCAGCTGAGATGGGAAGGTGGGATGGAATAGTGCTTGTCCCCCATGCCTGGGCCTATGGGGTGACAGACAGTGCCTACCCAAATCTTGGGACACTTGCTGGTAAGAGATGGTACCTCTCTGTCTTTAGGTGATTTGAGGCCCTTGGGTATAATACAGGTTGGCTCTTGCTCTGGTCTCAGGGCTCCCACAGTGACCTACCCTCCTGATGCTGTAAGGAAACAGTTTATTCTTATGAGCACAGAGGCCCAGGACAGGCCAAATCATAGAAGGTGAGGCCTTGGACAGGCTGAGTGACAGTATAGAACAGTAGTTCTCAACCTAGTGCTGTGACCCTTTAATACAGTTCTTCATGTTGTGACCCCCAACCATAAAATTATTTTCATTGCTACTTCATAATTATAATTTTGCTACTGTTAGGAGTCATAATGTAAACATTTGTGTTTGGGGTGGTCTTAGGCAACCCCTGTAAAAGGGTTGTTGAACCCCAGCAAAGGGTTTGTGACCCACAGGTTGAGAAACGCTGGTGTAGAAGGTGAGGGAACCAGGCTGAGTGACAGGTAAAGCCCAGGGACAGGCCAGGTGACAGTGTATAAGGTGAGACTCGGGGAGGGGGGAGCCCACATCACAATGCAGAAGGTAAGGGAACTAGGACTAGACAACAGATCTGGCCGCTATGCTGTCAGTGTGCCAGTGCTGACACTGTAGTGGAGAGCAGCTCTTGCCCAAGTCTGGTTCATGCACATGTGTGTATGTGTGTGCCCAGGCAAAAGTGTGGTGTGTCTGGACAGTTGCCTTGGTGTGTGCATGTGATTATTTTAAGCTGCAGAGCACATGCTCTTGTATATTAATAGATGCATGAATCTTCTCATGTGTGTACAGATCCACAAATGTGTGCATTTGTCAACATGTGTACAATACACAGTGCACATTTTGTTTTCTTATAGATGTATAGGTTTGTATATGTGTTAGAGTGTATGAATCCATCGGAATGTACATGTGTTAGTGTATGTACAGACATGCAAGAGTCTACATGTGTGTAGATACAGAGGTATGTACCTATGTTAGTATATGTGTAGATTTATAGGTATGTGCCTGTGTGTGCTCAGATGTACAGATGTGTGCGTATACTTGTCTGTATATACAGATAGGTAGGATTGTGCATGTGTATACATATGCAGAGGTGTGTGTGCGCGTGTGTGTGTGTATCCTGATGCATATGCATTCAAGAAATGTAGTTCTGCATGTAGGAATCATCTAAGTGAGCCACCAGGTTCAGGATCTCATGATGGAGAAGCCGTCACTGTGTTAACATGGATCCTGGGCCTCTCCCAGGACAGCAGCCTTGCTCATTGTTGTCACAAAGAGTTTTCATCATCAAAGTGGGATAGTAACTCTGCTTCTGACCCCCAGATATAGTGACCTCTCATGAAAATGGTTTCTTGCTATGCCAAGTGTGGTGTGATAGAAAGGCTTCATGGGGCAGTTCCTAACATTTTGCAAAGATCTCACAGGTGGAGGTTCCTAAATGAGAGGGCTCTGGCCTGTCCTATGTTTCTAGTCAGTTGTGGTTTTGATGAATGGAAGAGCCTGGGTGCATGTTTTGGAGCCAGCCTCATAAAGCAGCACACAACAGAGCTAAGTACAGATATGGATGGCTTCTCCCAGCTCTGGAGCCCAGAAACACTTCACCCTGTCTTGGGACAACTTGTAAGTGGTGCAGGTCACTGGCTACTGTCAACCAGATGGAATCTTCATGTCTTTCTCTCTGTGGAGCACTTGCCTGGCCCTCTCAGGCTGGCTGCTGCTGGCATATGCTTCCCTGGGCTTCCCCACTGGCTGTTTAAGTGGCAGCTTCCCTCACACATTGCTGCCTGTCTCCCTGGCCACCTGTCTGCCCTTTCCTTATACCCCACTCCACAGTACCCATGCAGAACTTGGGCTGTGTGCTGAATGTATCCCCTCAGTAGAAACCAGGCATTGCAGCCCTCCTTGCCCACATCTCAAAAGCCCACAGACAGCAAGGCCTCTGAAGAGAGGTGTGAGACATCTAGAAAGGAGTACTAATTGATTCTAGTTCCCTGGTTGGAACTGAGAGGCATGGGCTTTGCATTCTGCTTAGCTCTGGTCCTTGTGTATGCACTGGACAGTTTGCCACCCTAAGGTGGAGTGGGCAAGTCCTGTGGACATCACTTTGACCTCAGCCTAGGTGGGTGAGACCTCAGGAGCTGTACTGTGGCCCAGGCTTTCTGATGAGCATTGGCCAGGAAGGCTCATTCTCTTCCTGCCCCTTTCATATTTCCTCTAGATGGGCATCTTTGTTATACAAGTCAGTCAGTCAGTTTGTAGATCTCTAGAATCAGGTCTGAAATATGATGGTTCAATTTAATGATTTCTTTCTTTCTTTTCTTTTTCTTTTTTCTTTTTTCTTTTTTTCTTTTTTTTTTTTTTTTTTTTTTTACTTTATGATGGCATGAGTGGAGAGCATTTGCTAGAAAAGCTTTACTATAAGCTTTGCTCTTCCCTCAGCCTGTGATGGATGGTAGGATTCTCTTGAGAATGGGCAGCTGCAGCAGCTGGGGTGCAGCAAACTTGGTATTTGCACTTAACAGCAGCTTCACCAGGCAGCACTGTGAGGGACATCTGCTTAATGAAAACAAGTTTCAGCCCAGGTGTGGTGGGTGGTGCACACCTTTAATCCGAGCACTCAGAAGGCAGAGGCAGGCAGATGTCTATGAGCTCAATGCCAGCCTGGTCTACAGAGTGAGTTCCATGACAGCCAGGGCTGGTATACAGAGAAACCCTGTCTCGGAGGAGGGTGGGGAGGTGCAGGCGAAGAAAAAAGAAAAAAAACAAGCAAGCAAACAAGCAGGTTTCATTCTGCTGCAGCTGTGACACTCTAAAAAATGGACTTGAATTCTTTGTCCTGCTGTGGACTGCTGTTCTGGTTACATGTTTGAGCCCACATTAAGTGTGGCTTGCTTTCCTCCCAAGGGCATGAACAGGTGAGTGCAGTGGGGAGCATGGTCAGAATCACCCTTCTAATGAGAAAGACAGAAGGTAACATCTTCTAGTCCCTGGGAAGCCATGTTATGCCCAGTCTGGCCACTCTCTCACTCTGCTTCTGACTTTGTAACAAGTGTTCTCTAACTTTCAAACCAATTTCCATGCATTCAGTTGAGCTCACCATGTTGAGCGCCCACTTCAGGGGCTGTATGTATGCAAGTGTGTGATTCCACCATAGTCTCCTACAGAGTAGCCTGTCCTCCCCTCCCGATTTCACCGTTGGTGACCCTCTGACCCGAGCTGAGCTGCTGTGTGTCCTGCTGGACTTCTCACAGTTGGTGTGTGCCTGCCCTGCTGTTTCTTGGTTTTGACCTGTGCTCACACCTGAAACCTCCTTCTCGAGCTGACAGTGCTGCTGTGGGCTCTGTCGTGTCATTTGGCTGAGACATTTCCCTATGTTTGGAAATGTCAGTTGGCACTTAAGGACTCATCTGCTGGCTATTGGCTGTTGGGTTTTTTCCTTAAAAATTCTTAATCTTGTACAGTTACCTTTTGGCAAATCTTGTGTTGTCATGACTACCTGGTTCTTCCGATGAGAAGTCTTCACTCAGTGCCAGAGCAGCAGGTAGCCAAGCTTTAGGGGTCTGTTTGGGGCAGTACAAATTCTCATGGATGATTAGTGTAGGAGCTGGTGGGCCACTTAGATGAGAGGAATCCCAGCTCAGTGTCCCAAGGGCTCCTTTTTGAAAATGACATTTAAGGGCTGGAGAGATGGCTCAGAGGTTAAGAACACTGCTTGTTCTTCCAAAGGTCCTGAGTTCAATTCCCAGCAACCACATGGTGGCTCACAACCATCTGTAATGAGATCTGGTGCCCTCTTCTGGCCTGCAGGAATATGTGCAGGCAGAATAAATAAATCTTAAAAAAAAAAAAAAAAGAAAATGACATTTAAGTGTGTAAGTGTGTGTGTGTGTTTATATGTGTGTATGCCATGGCACACATGTGGATTTGGTTCTTCCCTTCATCCTGTGGGTCCCATTGAACTCAGGTCATTGGGGTTGGTGGCAAATGCCTTTTTCTGCTGAGCCCCTGCCGGACCCCACGGGGTCCTTTGTTGAACCCCTTCTTGGGAACCTCTGTATGTTTGGGAACCTGGGTGAGAAATGGGAATTTGGCTCTTATTTCTGTTTTTCCCCATTTCCTGGGAGTCCCTAACCAGCAGATTCCTAGAAAGTGACAAAGAAGAGTTCAGACACTGGGTGGGACATTCAGGATGCAGTTCCCACCTGCCACCTTTTTGTGACCTTTTCCTGTCTTTGATTTCAGTCTAACAGGTTCCATATTGCATGTTTCTTCCCTAGCTATGATGGTCTGCATCCTCATCTCTATTCTTCGTGTTCTTAGCACTAGCTTGGGATGCAGACAGATGGGATGTGCTCTTTCCTGGTGCATGGTGGGAATATAGATGTAGATCTGGGAGACTATCTAGGCTCAGGCGCTTCCTCTGAGTGGCCTCTGGAGTGTTAAGCTACATGGTGATGGGTCTGGATATGACAGGCAGGAATGGTAGCTGTGGACTGGCTCCACAGACAACCTGGCTAGACCAGATCCCAAGGCATGTCCAGTGTAGGTCCCAGAGAGTGCCTGTGACTTTTTCAAAATGAGCTCACAGTCCCCTTCTGCATTGCCAAGGTCAGTCTGTATTTCTTGAGCCCCTGTCCTTGTCCCTCCTCGGGTTCCTGTGTGTCATTATTGGAGGACTAGAGGCACTGTCCAGGTGGCAGCCACCTGCCCCAGATGGGGATTTTTAAAAATTGAACAGTTTTTTTTGTTGTTGTTGTTGTTTTTTGTTTTTTTCGAGACAGGGTTTCTCTGTGTAGCTTTGCGCCTTTCCTGGAGCTCACTTGGTAGCCCAGGCTGGCCTCGAACTCACAGAGATCCGCCTGGCTCTGCCTCCCAAGTGCTGGGATTAAAGGTGTGCGCCACCAATGCCTGGCTAAAATTGAACAGTTTTAAAGGCCACTCCTATCCAGGCACCCGGCTCCACTGCCAGACAACAGTTACAAGGTATAACCCTATCACAAAAATCTCCATGGGATATGTTGGGCCAGGGCCACAGCCATTCCATTCTCAGGAGCACTGTGAGATGGCTGTTGTGGGTCTGACCATACCCTGTTATGTGAGCCACTGAAGATTTAAATATGAGTCTCGTGTGTGTGTGTGTGTGTGTGTGTGTGTGTGTGTGTGTGTGTGTGTCTGTGTGTGTGTGTGTCTGTGTGTGTGTGTGTCTGTGTGTCTGTGTATGTGTCTGTGTTTCTGTGTGTGTCTGTGTGTGTTGTTACAGGTAGAATACAAGTAAAGCATTCTACTCCTAAACTACATGCCCAGCCCTTCTTTAAAAAAACAAACACACACACACACACACACACACACACACACACACACACACACACACACAAAACAACAACTTTGAGACAGGGCCTCATTAAGTGGCCAGGTTGTCCTTGAACTTGTTCTATGACCAGGTTAGGCTTTGGACTTCTGGTCATCTTGTTCAGCCTACTACGTAGCTGTTATTACAGGTCTGCATAACCAGGCCCAGCTCAAGTATGGGTCCTGAAGGCTTGTTTTTCTCTTAGAGAATATGAAGGACTCTGGTCCCACAGGGCTGGTGACTGGGAGGAAGAGGGCACATTATACAACTGATGACAGGGCTGAGCCTGTGGTAGTAACAGGGATATCACATCTGCTCAGCTTTCTCATCTGTAAAATGGGGATGAACTTGGTCAGTGTGTGAAACTGAGGACCCTGCCTAGAATACAAGTGCTCATGAGTCTGTGGGCATCTCCATTCTTGTCATCAACACCTGGGGAGCAGGCCATACTCTGCTGAGGTGGCTAACCCTTATGTCTTGTGTCTTGCAGCTTCAGGTACCCCTGAGCCCAGTGTCCCTGCAGAGCCTGAGCGTGGCCAATGGGTGTGTAAGGTGTGCTCCAGCTCCTTCCTGGAGCTTCAGCTCCTGAACGGTAAGGTAAAAATGGCAAACGGGGGTTACCCAAGGTGGGCAAACTGTTGTGCTGAGCTTTCTTTCTTTCTTTCTTTCTTTCTTTCTTTCTTTCTTTCTTTCTTTCTTTCTTTCTTTCTTTCTTTCTTTCTTTCTTTCTTTCTTCCTTCCTTCCTTCCTTCCTTCCTTCCTTCCTTCCTTCCTTCCTTCCTTCCTTCCTTCCTTCTTTCCCTCCTTTCTCTCTCTTTCTTTCTCTCTTTCTCTCTTTCTTTCTTTCTTTCTTTCTTTCTTTCTTTCTTTCTTTCTTTCTTTTTCTTTCTTTGTTTTAGGGGTTTTTTGGCTTTTAATTATTTATTTTTATTTTATGTATATTGGGGTTTTGCCTGCATGTATGAGGGTGTGAGATCCCTTAGAAGAAGAGCTACAGACAGTTGTGAGCTGTCATGTGGGTGCTGGGAATTGAACCCAGGTCCTCCGGGAAAAGCAGCCTGTGCTCTTAACTGCTGAGCCATCTCTTTAGCCCATGTGCTGAGCTTTTTCATCCATGTTGGCACATGCCTGTGGTTGTCAGGATGTCCCAGGCTTTGTATTGTCTGCCCCATGGGCCACAATGAGCTGCTGCTCAGAGCTCCTCCCCTTGGCCTGACCCTTCCTACTGTCCTGCTGACTAAGCTCTAGATATGGTAGACTCAAGCAAGGACCAGAAACCACCATGACTTGCCTCTTGTAGTCTTACCTAGTTTCTATATCTGACAGTCCTCCTATCTGTCTTCAGGGCATCCCATTACCTCAGGCTCCCTTACTAATTGAAGGTAGCCCAGAAAAAATTGACTCCATCCCCTAGTTAACTAGTTACACTGTGTCCTGGGAGCCTTTCTGTTGGGTGGTAGAGAAAGATGCCAGTCACATAAGCTACAAGGAAGCTAGGTATGAATATTGTGACCTTTATCACATGCAGAACATGCTTGGGGGCCAATCCCCAAGGAGGCCATGGTTTGCAAGTTCAAGGATATGACAGAGACAGCTGGGTTCTGCTCTTGTAGCCTGAGCAAGTCTGTGATTAATATGTTCTAGAATCTATGAGAAGGTTCTTTCTGGGCAGATTTTAGCAACAGAAAGGCTAATGCGAGCATTTCTGGGAGACATCTTGGTTACTAGGCAGGGCTTTATAGCCAGGGAGTCAAGGGGCTCTTTGTGTTGAAACCCTTGTGTGGGTGTCTGGTGGGTAACCTGCTAGTTGAGGACCTAGGTGCAAAACTGATCAAAAGAAGAATACAGAGCTGGGTCTCTGTGAAACTATGCTGCAGGGCAGAGGTACCTTTTGCCCCCCACAGACTGGCTTTGAGGACCATCTCAGAGCTAAATGATGTGGCTGTGGTACACAAATCTATGGAGAACAGGCTTTGTTGAGTAATACTTTGTCCAGTAGGAGAATGTTAATCCATGATCCCCATCTTAGTCACACTGTGCCTGAAGCTGCCTTTTGCAGAGCCTTGTCTGAGAGGCTTACCTCAGGCAGAAAGGCATGGCTTTGTTGTTTAGGTCTAACCTATGATGTCTGCTTTCTGTGGTTGGCTAACTTCCAAACCAGATGAGTCCTTTGAACTTGAACTTATTTCATGCATTTATTTGTGATTGAGCATAGAACATCCATGACTGCAGCCAGGTAAGGGTCAGCATGTGCCTTTTAAAGTCAGGTCCACCACTTAGAGCACCAGGAGACCAACTGAGGTTGTTGGACAGCATGGGAAGCACGGGTTGTTCTTGACCTTTCACCTGATGCTGTCATTTCCTATGTCGCCTTAGGGAACCCTGCTCCTGTCTCAGGAGGCCACTTAGGGGTGTCTGATTAAACATGAGGCAACAGTGAATGTACTGGCCTTGGTGCCCTCCTGGAATTCTACTCCACTTAAAAGCAAAGACAAAGAAAGGGAAAGTGGAGAGCGCATTGAGCAAGGTTGAAAAGATGCCAGGATGTGTTTGCAGCAGCATTAACCACCAAGCATGCCAGAGAAGCTGAAGCCAGCTGTGGGATACCCAAGAAACATGTCTGCTCATGCAGAGCTTGGCAAGTGAGGAGCCTGGGAAGAGAGGACAGGGAAGCACAAACTGGTGGCCTGCTTAGAGCCCTGGCCTCCTGGTCTGCCCCAACCCTGCCCTGGTCCCACCCAGCTACATCTCTGCTTCCATCAGCAGAATGATGGGTCCCTTGGGAGAGACTTGAGACTGAGGACCCCAAGGTACATAGCACTGAGGACAGGGACTCAAGGGTCAGATGTTAGAATTTGGGCAGCTTTGGGCTTCTTCATTTCTTCTCCTTAGAGTGGTAGAGCTGGCTCAAGACCCGGATAGGGAGGAAGGATTTCTCTGTAGAACTAACCAGGGAGAGCAAGGACCCACCAGTGGGACTGCTCAACCCTTACCATCCTGCAGAGTGAGGCTCTGGATGCTGGAAGAAAGCTGAATGTGAGCAAGAAACCAAACAACTTGTCTGAGGAATCTGAAAACAACCCCAACCCCCACCCCCAAAAAACCCCTCCAAACTGAAGTCCCCACTTGGGTGAGAGATGTCAGAATGGCACCGCATCCTTCAGATAAGAGCAGGCCACTGCTGAAGAAATCAGAGGACAGTAGATGACTGAAAATGAAAGCTATGGTAGCAGATATAAAACTGATGGAAGAGTGTCCAAAAACACTAGAGAAGTTTTTCATACAGAGGAGCATATGGAGGACACAAACAGAAGAGATACAGAAACTGGAGGATGGTCTAAGACTCTGCAGGTGGCCAGCAGTGTTCCATAGGGAAAAGGGAAAGGCAGTAAGAATCAGTCAGTGGACTCAGCATGTAGCTCAGTTGATTGCCTAGTATCACAAGCTCTGAGGTCTGTCTCCAGCATCCCCAAAACTGAGACATGGTAACACATGCTTGTAATCCCAGTCTTCAAGAGCAAGAGGCAGACGGATCAGGAGTTCAGAGTTATCCTCAACTACATAGTAAGTTTAAGTGTACCTTGGGTTATACAAGATCCTGTCTCAAAAATAAACCAGATAGATAGTCAGCAAGGAAACACTAAAGGATGCAGGTTTAAAACCTAGAAGGGCCCAACAGGCCACCAGTATGATGAATGCACAGAGATGTATGTACCTGTGCCATTATGGGACCTTATTAAAGGGAAGAAAAAAAACTGTTAGAGGGTAAGCCATTAGAAAAAGGGCACAGTTAAGACAGGAAGACAGACTTAGCAATCAGATTCTTCACTGTCAGGAACCTAGTGAAGATAGTCAACAAATCCAGAAATTACCAAATAGTACCAAGAAATCTAGTGAGGAAAAGGGCACAGTTAAGACAGGAAGACAGACTTAGCAATCAGATTCTTCACTGTCAGGAACCTAGTGAAGATAGTCAACAAATCCAGAAATTACCAAATAGTACCAAGAAATCTAGTGAGGAGAACCCTGGAATATACAGGCTGTCCCTGTCAGACTACTTGATGAAGACATTGCCACCCACACAACACTGGACTCCAGAGCCCAAATGCATGGCTTCTGAGATCCCAGTACCTCTATTGAGTTTTACAGTGCTACCCTGCCCAAAGCAACATGCATGTTCTCTATACATAGGGAACGGGAAGATAGTCCTTTACTGGGAATGGAAAAAGGATGTGCAGGTCACCAGTCCAAATTAGAGAGAGCAGAGAACTCTGGGAAGAACAGGTGCAATTAAAAAAAAAAGAGAGAAATCCAAAAGGCCTGACTGCAAGAGAGGAGAGAGGCAGGGAGTGTACAAACTAGTACAGACATGGGACAACGATTGATGGAAGGCTGTAATTAGCTCCAAGAGAAAGAATGCTAACCACAACTGCTGTGTGGTACAGCTGTGGATAAATCTTTATAACCATGGTCTTGTAAATACCAGTTGTTGGCTTACACCAAAAGTGTGATCTGAGTGTGTTGGTGGGATTGGGAGGAGTGTGAGTTCTAAGAAGGAAGTAGCATGTATAAGAAAGCAGAACCCCCATATTTCATTTTAAATTGTCAGTGGACTCTAATATAGTCAGACCTCTTTATCAGTGGCATCCTCGTGCCAGCGTTTAAATGGAAAGTACTTTTAAAGTACTTGGAAAACTTGAGTCTGTACTGAATATGTACAGTGTTTTTTTTCTTGTCATTATTCCCTGAATGTAGAGCAGTAACCATTGGCATAGCATTTTTACCGCATTTTTGTATTTTGAGTGATGATGTGTATGGCATGCGTGTTGGTATTTTGCAAATACTGTGCCATTTTATGGAAGGGGCTTGGGTGTCTGTAGGTATTGATAACCTCAGTTCCTGGAATTATCCTCTATAGTTGTGGATGGGTGACTAGAGAATGCAGAGGAATGGATGGGCAGAATGGGGCAGGAGACTGCTGTTTTCTGTTATGAGCCAATTACAGTTATTTTTCACCTTTCTTGTTGGACTTACCAATATTGTGTCTTTTCGAAGCAGCAGCTTTGGGCTTCACTTATTTACTATATTTTTATTTTCAAAAGTTAACTTCTGCTTATTTATCATTTTTTTGGTTTTTGGAGATAGTTTCATATAGCCTAGACTGGCTCTGCACTTGCGCTGTAGCTGAGGATGACCTTGACTTCTACTTCACTTCCTAAGTGGTGGGATTACAGGCATGTGCCACCACATCTGGCTCCTTTTTATGCTTTGTTTTGTTCTTTTCTCAGTTTTAAGTTGAAGACTTCACTCAGTCATTCTTAAATATTTTTTAATGGAAGCCCTGATATTTTCCTTAAGAGCTGTGCTAGCTCCTTTTCACATTTTATTCTATATTGCATCTAAATTCATATGCATGCCATACATAGACTAGAAATTCATAAAGCAAAAACTGGCATGTGTACAAGGAGAAATCACACTATCTCCTCTTATGGTAGAAGATTCCTATTTGTCCACTAGAGCAGTTAGTAAATCAAACACTGTTGTTTGAATCTTAGATGGTCTTTTTAATAAAAAGCCCAGAGCCAGATATTGGGGTGTAAGCTGAAAGATCAGAGAAGCAGAACAGCCAGCCACTTGTTCTTATCTCTATGAAATCCTCAGCCTAAAGAGAGAGAGTTCCTGTTTTCTCATGCCTTATATACCTTTCTCTGCCCAGACATCACTTCCTGGGATGAAATGTGTGTGTGCTTCCCAAGCAAAGGCATGAGATCTCAAGTGCTGGGATTAAAGGTGTGTGCTACCACACCTGGCTCTCTTTCTCTCCTATACTGGATCAATCTCACATGACCAGTGTGGCCTTGAACTCACAGAGAGCCAGACAGATCTCTGCCTCCTGAGTGATAGGATTAAGGGTGTGTGCCACCACTGCCTGACCTATAGAATTAAGGGTGTGTGCCACCACTGCCTGACCTCTATGTCTGATCTAGTAGCTGGCTCTGTCCTCTGATCCTTAGGCAAGTTTATTAGGATACACAATAAAACACAAATTTGAAGAGCGTACTGTGCAGACTTGGTAGCCTGTGTGAGTGCAGCATCAGAGTTGGTGTGCCTCTCATGCATTTTTAAAAATGATATTTTTATTACATGTGCATTGGTGTTTTACCTGCATGTATGTCTGTGTGAGGGTATTAGTTCCCCTGGAACTGGAATTAGTTGTCAGCTGTCATGTGGTACTGGGAATTGAACTCCTGTCCTCTAGAAGAGCAGCCGGTGCTCATAACCACTGGGCCATCTCTCCAGCTTCACTTCTCATGCATTTGTTTGCTGACTTCTGAGATAAGGTCTCACTTTGAACCTGAGCACTTGTCCCTCTGCTTTAACCTTCTGAGTTCTGGGATTAGAGGTGTGTGACATCACACATGTTTATGCAGTGCTGGGTGTCAGACCCAGGGCTTCATGCCATCCAGGCAAGCACTCAGGGGGCTGCACTTATTCCTAGCTCCTGCTATCCCTTTTATTTACTCTCCTTATTTTGGACCTTGGGCCTGAAGAGTCACAGCTTCCATCTACTGTGGATGTCTCTGTGACCAGGTCTAACACATTGCTTCCCAATACTTTCTATTCTCCGAGAGCTCTGCATACCTACTTCAGACCATTTTCTAGTGTTATGCCACATCTCCTGCCCTCCCTCTCCTGTTTCTAGGTACTTGTCACGTGTCCATTTTGCGTGTGTGTGTGTGTGTGTGTGTGTGTGTGTGTGTGTGTGTGTGTGTGTGGGTTCTGCTTAAGAGATTCCTTGTTCAATAGTGTCTAAGTCGTGTTTTTAATTTGTATCTCTGTGTCTTAGTCTTATAAAAGTTTTCTTTGCTTATTTTTCTGACTTGTTTGCTATTTTTCAGTTATCATAGCCTTTTCCCCAAACTTTTTATTCTTAACTTAGTTATGTCTGCCCCTCCACTCCAGTTTGCCCTTAGCTTGTGCTGTGATCTTGGAATTCCAGTTTTCCTGGTTTTTATGTTAGCTGATATCCTAACATGATACCCTAACAGTTTTGTTGCTAAGCTTTCTGGGGTGTGGTGGGTCACTGCTTTGGGTTCTGTTGCTTTGATGATGTACTTAGCAAGAATTCTTCCCTTTTTCTTCATCCATTGTGTGCTTTCCCTGTAGTCTGGAGAAGTGTTGGCACAGGGTGGTTTTGTTTTGTTTTTTGCTTTCCTGAGCTTCATAGTTGCGGCTGCATTTCTCACTAGAATGTGAAGAAGTTTGGTTGATTTGTTTTAGCTTCTGTATATTTGTGTCATATACCCCCACTGGGGCTTCGGTTCCTTATGGGAGTCATTTTATACCACCTGCCTTCCTCTCTAAAATCTTAGAAGGCGGCAATAGTTGGCTTAGCAGGTAAAGGTGCTTGCTTCCAAGCCTGACCACCTGAGTTCAATCCCTGGGACCCATGTGGTGGAAGCAGAGAACCACCTCCCACAATTGTCCTTTGATCTCCACTTTTATACCATGGCTGCAACACACCTGCACACAATAAATAAATAAGCATGAAAGTAAATGAATGATAAGACCATTGCAGAGAACAGCTTTCTTTCTGTTTCCCTGGATCACTGAACCTGACACAAACCAGGCTTTGTTGACTGGCTCAGAACCTAAGCCCTGTGTAAACTTCAGTCTCTGTTGCCCCAATACTTGAGCCTAGTGTAGAATGAATCCACGTCTCCTACCCAGACTCCATGTAAACTTTAATCTGTGTTGCTCTGTGCCTGGATCCAGAGTAGACCCAAGTCTGTCTCTCAGTCCCCAGGCCCTGCAATGATTTGTTATCCTGTCTTTGCCGCCCAATGACCTGTGAGACCCCAGGGCGTCCAGTCTCACTCACTCTTGGTTTAAGTTCCTTGTGAGTGGTTGGCAGAGTCTTGTTTGCTTCCCTTAATACTGCTCGGCTTGTGTTTTCAGGGTGTGCTGTTTTGTCTCATTCTCCCATTCATTTTCAACCAATGAGCTCGGTAAGCTTGTTCTGCTGGGTGCCAGATCATGTTAACTTCCCTCACAGGTCTGCTCCTTGGGGCCACCCACCTAGCATACAGTCTCTAAGGAATCAGAGATAATGACTACTTGGCTTGATACTGGTGCTGAACGACTCACATTTGAGAGGGAGGAACCAACTCTGCCTCTGTGTGTGTGTGTGTGTGTGTGTGTGTGTGTGTGTGTGTGTGTGTGTGTTTGTGCTTAGTCACTCACTTTCCCTGCCACCTCCTCTTCCTGTCACCTGGTGCCCTGTGACCTAGCCATATTTTCCCGTTACCTCCCAAGCTTACCATTCCATGTGGCACCCTGCCTGCCTGGTTGCTCCCGACATCTGTCTCCATTGCCTTTTCCTGGTTGGTCTTAGAGGCTTGCTTTCAGCTATAAATAAGCAAAGCCATTTCACTTGCTTGTAGGGTTTATAAAGAATTGTTTAGCTGGGCAGTGGTGTGTGGGAGCCCGTTCCTCATGGCTTTACCCAGCAGGTCCTCATAGAGGATGATTAAGACCATGTGCCTGAGTGCAGGTGTCTGAGATGGTCTGCACTTGGCTGTGCTGGGGGAGGAGGTCTTTTGCTCCACCCCTTGGCATCTCTATAAAAATCCTGGGGAAGAGACAATTGGGGCCCATTGGAATAGGTTCCAGGCCCTCTGGAGGCCATCCTTTATTTTCTGTTTATCTCTGCAAGATTCTCCGCAATAAATCCTTCTATCTAATATTTCCTGCTGCTCACACTCAAGAAAACTCTGGGGAACTGTGGGGGTGGTGGGTAAACACCCCATAGTGGTGGCACAAACCTTTAATCCCAGCGCTTGGGAGGCAGAGACAGACAGATCTCTGTAGGCAGGTCTCTGGGAATCTGTTCGGTCTACAGAGCGAGGTCAATCTTGTCACATTCTGTGGAAAAGTTAGAAATACAAACTATCAAGGAAGCAAGTTGAAGTTGCCCAGTTTCATCAAGTCAAACACGAGCTGCACAGCATTGGACATTGCAGAGGTGCACTGCCCTTCTGGATTTATAGACTGTCTCATGGTAACATCATACCTTGCCTGTGTCTCATTTACTGCTAAGCATAGTTCCAGGATGGGGTTGTGACTCAGGTGGTAGAGTGCTTGCATGGCATACGAGAAGCCCTGGGTTTGAGCCCTAGTGCTGCATAAAACCAGGCATTTGGGATTTGTCTAATTTTGGCACTTGAAGGTGGAGGCAGAAGGATCAGAAGTTGAGGCCAGCCGGGCGGTGGTGGCGCATGTCTTTCATCCCAGCACTTGGGAGGCAGAGGCAGGTGGATCTCTGTGAGTTCGAGGCCAGTCTGGGCTACCAAGTGAGTTCTAGGAAAGGCGCAAAGTTACAGAGAAACCCTGTCTTGAAAAACCAAAAAAAAAAAAAAAAAAAAAAAGAGGTTGAGGCCAGTCTGCAAACATGATTTAAGCTGATTGGCCCCATTTGAAAGTTAGCATTATACATTTCTAAAATCACAGTTCACCGTGATCCAGAACCATCTGGTCTTGAACATGTCAGATGAGGGAAACTATCTGAAGCTATATGTAAGTGGTGGAGCCATATCTCTTTAAAAACAGTGAGATAAAGTTTATTTACCTGTGCAGAGGGCACGCTCAGCAGATATAACAAAGAAAGCCAACACATGGGGCAGGTGGTGAGCTGACAGGCGTCCGATCCCTACTGTGTCATCAGCAACCCTTCTCCTCCTGCAGAGCATCTCTTGGGCCACCTGGAGCAAGCCAAAAGCCTTCCTGCAGGTGGCCAGCAGCATGAGGCAGCTTCTGAGAAGGAGCCTGATGCACCCAGGAGGGAGCCTCCCACAGCAGCTGAGAGCAAGAGCATCCAGAGTGCTGTGGCCACCAAAGAGCCAAAGAAAAAGCCTCGAAGAGGAAGGAAACCCAAAGCATCCAAGGTTGAGCAGCCTCTGGTCATCATCAAGGACAAGGAGCCTGCAGGTGAGAAGCTGATGCGTATGTGGCAGAGTGCGTGGTATGTGTGCCTCCTCCTCATCTCTTAGTTTTCTGGGGGACCATCTTGGCAGGGAGGGCTCATGAGGTAGGGGCTTATCTCCTCTCCAGTCCCTCAATCAGCTGTTAGGAGTGTGATTATCTTGCAGAGTCTTCCACATTCGAGTGTTCAGAGAGCAGATTTTAAAAATAGATACCTGGCTAGCTTTTGTCTCAGCGGGACTGGAGCCCTCAGTCTGGTAGGTTTTTGTTTGTTTGTTTTGTTTGTTTTTCTTTTCTTTCCTTTTTTTTTTTTTTTTTTTTTTTTCTGGCTTTGTTTCCTGACAGTCTTGCTATGGCTGGTTTCAAGCTCAGTATGTAACCCAGGCTGACTTTGAACTCTTGATCCTAGCCACACAGCCTATTGAGAAATTGGGATAACACACCTGTGCCACCATGCCTGGCTTGTGTCTGTGTGCTTCTCTATCTCAGGTGTGTGTCTTGTCCATGCTGTGCTTGTCGGTCATAGCTCTTCTGTTTGCCCAACAGCACTTAATCCGTCAAGTGAGTTCCCTGTAGATGTAACCAATCGTCTTTTTAAAATAAGAAACACAGAGCCAATGTAAAAGAGAAAGCCGAGAGGTCAGAGCTCAGAGATAAAATCTTACCTCCTGCAGTGCTCCTAGCTTCCCTGAGAGAGAGGGAGGTACTTCCTGTGTCTCTGTTTAAATAATCTTTCTGTTCTGCCTTCTCATTGGTTGTAAACCCAACCACATGACTGCCTCATCACTGCCTGTAAGTACCGCCCTCCAGGTCTTAAAGGCGTATGTCTCCAATACTGGCTGTATCCCTGAATACACAGAAATCTACCTAGCTCTTCTAACCACCACGCTCTTACTATGGCTCTAATAGCTCTGACCCCAGGGCAACTTTATTTATTAACATAAAATTAAAATCACATTTCAGTACAAATAAAATATCACCACATTTCCCCTTTTCTATTTTAATAAAAAGAAAAAAGGCAAAAGGTTATAACTAACAAAAGAAAAACTATATACAAAAGTACAATAACTATATACAATATATACAAGTAACAAATACCTAAACGATGTCTAGTCCATTTGTATTTGGCAAATCAGAGAAAATAATTCCCTTATCTATCCTATTTTAGTAAGTCCAAAATGTATCTAATTCACTTTCTATCCTAATTAATCTTAAACTATAACTAACTAATCTTCAACTCCCTCAGAGACCCAAGAAGGAAATAATATTAGCTAACAAAAATAAAAACAGGAAGTGCACAAAAGCAACTTCCAAAAATTTTGTGAGTTGACAGAAACAGCCAGCTGCCTGGACAGTCACCTGAGGTTTCTTCACAGCGCTAGGGCATCATCATCTTCAGCCTATAGGCCTATTGTATCCGACAGACTCATCTGTGAAGTAGGCTGTACACAAGGTCAACAGTTCAACCTCACATTGGGTGAGAGAGAGCAGTCCATGTACCAGAAACACCTGAATTCCACTAGTGTCTTGTCATGATTCAGGATTTTAAATTCTGGAAATTGTTGATGGTTTTTGAATTCAGCTGTCCATTCTTCTTGGCTGTGTATATATGGCTTCATCTAAGCATCCCCTTCTCCACATCCCTCTATTAAATGCCAGTCTACTATTGAGAGGCATGAGCTTTCAGTTGCTGTTCCATTGCACAACAGAAGCCATCGGCCCACTGCCTGTTCAGCTGCCTTCAAAGAAAAGGACACTGTACCTTTTCCAGATTGTGAAGGCCACTTCAGGGATGGTGCCATATTGTCCTGGCCTCAGAAGATGCCGTCTGATAAAGCCATAACCACACTTGTTTTGGCAGGAATCGGTAGTCCTTTGTTTCGTGTTCTGTCTGTCCATTTTGTCCTGTTGATACGAGGATACTTTGTTGTCCAGTGGCTAACTTTTGCCACAATGAAAGTTAACTCCATATGCAGTTTCTTCAATGCCCATATTTTCTCTGAAGTAGATTGGTACTGCCAGGAGCCGACATGTCTCAAAAAAGAAAAATTTCTAAGTTATTAAAACATTTTAAATGCCATATTCGGTAGATTTCTGAAGGGTTTGAAGATGACCTGTCTTATCTGCTCAATTTTTAAAACATATCTAATATGACTACAATTTCTATTATAATGTCTAACTACTAACTTTCATTTCTTTATATCCTAATAGTTGGTAATAATGTAAAGTATTTAAAACTAGTAATTGTCTTTTTCTTTTCTTTTCTTTTTTTTTTTTTAAACAAGAACCTTAAATCTAATCTCCTTTGCTTAGCCTTTTTCCTAACCCTTGACAACTTGTAACCTACCCCCCTAATTAATGAAAATTATCCCAGACCCAAAACCCATTAAAAGAACCAAAAAACCACCCGCCCCACACCACTTCTTTGGCAATGTGGGTGTCATATTCTTAAAATTGCTTCCTGCTGGGTATGGGCGAAGTTATCTTTATCCTGAAAGAAAAATTTAGGTTAATTGTCAAATTCTAGGAAAGGTAACTATATCCTTCATTATTATCCAGTCTGTGTATAAAGCCAAAGTTCAGGGTTTATCTCAATTCCTTATTCAAGTAGTCTTTGAGACTGGATCATCTCAGCTAGTCATCTCAAAATTGCTCTGAGCACCTTGTAGTTCAAAGCTGATCTATAGATGATGTTTGTCAGTTCAGTGATATTATTATTGTCCACGTGGAATTGTTGTTGTTGTTGTGGTTGTGGGGCCCCATCTTCTTTCCGGAGACTTCAGTTGATGTTAGGCCTGGCCGTGATTTCCTGCAGAAAACTGATAAGAGACTCGAACACAAAGACATATATATGCAGCTAACTGAAGCCTTTTTTCTAGAATTAGTTAGTACTCTATATGACCATTCATATCTTAACAAAGTTTAAAATGTATATATATATATATATTAATCTTGTAAATTTTGATATAAATTTATACTTTAAGAAAAGTTTAAAGAATCAGAATAGAATCAAAGAGTTGAGATTAGTAATAGAATAGTCCCTTAATTAATTTGGCTTTTGTCCTGTCCCATAGCAGAAAATGGCTCTTTCTGGCATGATACAGGGAGTTTGCATTTTCCTTTTAACAACATGCTTGAGTTTGAAGAAGGAGAGAGCCATTCTCCAACTCCAAAGTCAGCTTTAAATTTTAATTGAACTGGGACTATTAGAAAACCAATAGTGTTAAATCTTTAGAGAAAAGCAGAAACAAACATTTAAGAAGACATAAATTTTTTTAGATTATATATACCCATACGCCGTTTCACTTTGTTTCCTGGGATAGATGATTTGTCCCTTTTCTTCAGTTGTCTCATTTGTCTTGTGTTCTTCAGATTCCTTAACCATCATTCTCCTAAAAGACAAAAACAAAAACCTTCCCCCAAGACTAATTTTTGGGGATGTTCCTTTTTGGCAAGTTATTATCTGATTAAATGAAAAGACATGTGTTACAGGTACAAGTTAGTTTAAATTGGATGTTCATGCTGGTTGATGAACTATCACCTCCTCTAATTAAGAGGTTTTTCTTGTTCAAATCGAACCTTTATCAATTTTGATGGTATCCACAGCTTATCTTCTCCTGTAGAAACAAAAGCAAAACCTCGTCCCCAACGTAATACATACCCTGGTTTCCATTCTGAGGTCAGCACATCCTTAAAGTATATAGGCTGATTTAATTCTGTCGTTTTTTCTATTACCCAATGTCTCTCTGCAGCTGTTGTTCCTTTCTCATTGGCATTCAGAAAATTCAAAGTTAATAGAGCATTATGCAGTCTATTTCTGGGGGTTTTTGTTACTCCTTTCTGTTTATTTAGCATATCCTTTAGAGTTCTGTTTGATCTTTCTATAACTGCTTGACCTGTAGGATTATGTGGTATACCTGTAATATGCTTTATATTGTAATAAGCAAAAAACTGTTTCATTTTAACAGAGACATATGATGGAGCATTGTCAGTTTTGATTTGTGCAGGTATACCCATGATGGCCATAACTTCTAGCAAATGAGTGATTACAGAATCAGCTTTTTCAGAACTCAAAGCAGTTGCCCATTGCACTTAATCCGTCAAGTGAGTTCCCAGTATTTGTTGCCCACTTCTTCTGAGTGGACATGTAGCTGGTCATGGCCCTGGCTGTGTGTGTGTGTGTGTGTGTGTGTGTGTGTGTGTGTGTGTGTGTGTGTGTGTCTGTGTGTGTGTCTGTGTGTGTGTTTCTGTGTGTGTGTGTGTCTCTGTGTGTGTCTGTGTGTGTCTCTGTGTGTGTGTCTCTGTGTGTGTGTCTCTGTGTGTGTGTCTCTGTGTGTGTGTCTCTGTGTGTGTGTCTGTGTGTGTGTGTCTGTGTGTGTGTCTGTGTGTGTGTGTGTCTGTGTGTGTGTGTGTCTGTGTGTGTGTGTGTCTGTGTCTGTGTGTGTCTGTGTCTGTCTCTGTGTGTGTAGCATATACAAAAGCCAGAGGATAACTTTGTAGTTCTCTTTCACTTCTGTAAGGGATTCAGGGATGGAACTCAGGGGCCAGGCTTGCATAGTAGTTATCTTTACCACTTAAAAATTCAATCTCTTTTAAATTCAATGTCTTTGTAAAATTCCAAAACCTCTTTAAAAATTCAGTCTAAATTGTAGGAACCTGTAAAATCAAAATCAAGTTAAATACTTTCTTACTTTGAGAGGGAAGAGCCAAGGCACAATCATAACTCCAACAGTGTAAATAGCTCAGTGTCCAATATCTGGGGTTCACTGACAATCTTCTGGGCTTCTGCCCTCTGTGGCACACACAGCTTGTCGTCCAGGTTCCAGCAAGCTCCACTCTATGGCTGTTATTGTTCTTGCATCTCCAATGTGGTGGGGTCTCTTGCTGCAGCTGGGCTGCACTCCCACCAGTAGCCTCATCTTCTCTTCATGACCTACCTCTTCAGTCCTGGTGCTTCAGCTACTCCTGAGGCTGCACCTTCACCAATGGCATTTCCTGGTGTCTCACAGTGTTAAACTCCTGGTCAACATATAATAGGATTATACCACAGGACTGGCAGGAGCTGGCACAGGCTGTTCTGGAACCTTGACAACACCTCCAGTGGCAACTGTGGTTCAAGGAGGAGGCTAAAAATATAGAAAAACAATGGAGGGATAAAGGAACATAAGTCTGCCAGGATCAGCTTATTGGAGAAAGCCAATATGCTTCAGTACAAACACAATGTTTATATGATATCCAAACCCTAATTCTATGTCAAACGGCAGCCTTGAATGCATGGGATAGAGTTGAGGAACCAAGAAAAAAACTGAGTGATTTACAAAGGTTATACAGGGCCCAAAAGAATCCTTCACAGATTTCTTACAAAGATTGACTTCAACAGTAAAGAGAATGGTCCCAAATTCAGAAGCTAGTCAGATAATAATTGAATCTTTGACCTTTGAGAACACAAATGCAGCATGCAAAGGAATAATCAGGCCATTAAAGGCAAGATCTGCACCTTTGGAAGATTGGATTAGAGATGCGGTTAATGTTGAGGCTCATGACCATGATATGTGGGTAGGAGAAGCAATTTCAAAAGGTTTGAGGAATGTTAGATGTTTGGGATGTGGAAAGCAAGGACATTTGAAAAGGGACTGTAAACAGGTCATTCCTAGAAACAATGTCTCTTCAAGGAACAATGGCAACAGAATGCCCCTTCCTTCTGGAAAACACTGGACCAATGAATGTAGATCAACAAGAGACAGGCAAGGTAATCCTTTGTCCTGGTCTTCAGGAAACTCCCAGAAGGGCCTCAGGCAGGCCCCCACAGGAAATCCAGTTCAGACCTTTCCTGCAGTTATAGAGGAAAACCCCTACTCAAAGCAATTAAATAACCAAATGCCTATGGTAATAAATCGTGCTGGTTGGGATGATGAAACAGAGAGAATAGAAAATTCAGGAAAAAACATAAAGAAAAATTTTTGGCAAACTTCTATTAATGAACAAAGACCAAAATTAACAATAAAAATAAATGGTCTGGTAGAGACGGGTGCAGACTTTACCATAATTGTACCAGAATTTTGGCATCCAACTTGGCCTCTTCAGTAGGTAAACGTTCAACTGTTAGGAATTGGGACATTATCTCAAGTGAAACAGAGTGCAAGATGGCTGGAATGTATTGGTCCAGAAGGACAGAGAGGAAAATTAAAACAAATCATAAACTAGCACATGTTTCTGAGAGAAATATTAGAAGGCATTATTCTGAGTGGTCACTAGCCATCCATACTATACAAGAACAGGGCACAACAACTGATGATCTTCCAAAGACACAAACAGCTCTACCTTTAAAATGGTTAACAGACAAGCCTGTATGGGTTCAGCAATGGCCTTTAACAACAGATAAACTCCAGGCTTTAGAAGATCTGGTAGAAGAACATTTAAATGCTCAGCATATTGAAGAATCAACCAGCCCTTGGAATTCTCCTGTATTTGTTATTAAAAAGAAATCTGGTAAATGGAGAATGATAACAGACCTTAGAGCAATTAACAAAGTAATTCAGCCAATGGGCTCTCTACAATCTGGGATGCCTTTGCCTACTCTGTTACCAAAAGGATGGCCTCTCAGAGTTATTGACTTAAAAGACTGTTTCTTTTCAATACCCTTACAAGAAAAAGAGAAAGATTTGCTTTTATAGTGCCTACTTATAATAATTCTCAACCGGTTAAAAGATTTCAATGGAGGGTCCTCCCACAGGGAATGTTGAATAGCCCAACTCTGTGCCAATATTTTGTACAACAGCCATTGGAAGTGATACATAAAAAATTTCCTAAATCTATAATTTATCATTATATGGATGATATTTTACCAGCTGACTCAAATGCAGATACTTTAGAAAGAATGTTTGAAGAAGTAGAGAAAATTTTGCCTTGCTGGGGATTACAAATTGCTCCTGAAAAGATACAAAGAGGAGATTCTATTAATTATTTAGGATATAAAATAGAGCTATAAAAAAGTTAGACCCCAAGAAGTGCAAATTAGAGATAGACTACAGACTCTTAATGACTTTCAAAGATTATTTGGAGACATTTCTCATCTATGAACTATTGTTGGGGTACAAAATGATGAACTGAATAATTTGTTCAAAACCTTAGAAGGTGACAAGGACTTAAATAGTCCAAGAGAATTATCACCTGAAGCTGAGAAAGAATTGGCCTTGGTAGAAAAGAAAGTACATGAAGGGCACATGGATCGTATTGATCCAAAGCTGGATTGCATTTTGGTTATTTTACCTTCTAGGCATTCTCCTACTGGAATATTAATGCAGAGGGAAGATATTATATTGGAATGGATATTTTTACCAAATATACCAAATAAAAAATTAAAAACTTATGTGGAAAAAATCTCTGACTTGATTTGGAAAGGAAAATTGAGACTTTGTCAATTAGCAGGAATAGACCCAGCAGAAATTGTGGTACCTTTAACTAAGGGGGACATTGAAAAATTATGGACAGAAAGTGAACCTTGGCAAAGAGCTTGCAGTAATTTTTTGGGAGAAATTAACAGCAAATATCCCAATAGTAAAGGTTTAAAAAGGGATTTTTCCATAACCTGGCAACAAGCCAAAGAAATAGTAAAGAAATGTCCTACTTGTTCCTTCTATAATCAAACGCCATTACCAGCAGGATGTAACCCAAAGGGTACTCAGAGGAATGAAAGTACTTCAGCGGTTCTCCATGACTCCTTCATATCTTCAAAACCAATACCACCTGGGTGACTCTTACACTACCCAAGTTTGGCTGATAACAGGAGGTTCAGCCTTGCCTGTCTCTGAAACACAGCTTGTATGTGCTGACTCTGAGGGAACACTTCCCAGATTTCACCTCAGTGATGCTGGTGTCTTCTTAATTGCCACTAATTTCTTTGCTGCAGCTGACCACTATTATTGTTCAGTAAAGCAAAGTTTTATTTCAGAGATTCTGGTCTCTTGTTAATTATAGCTGATTCTTGAACCACAGATTCCCAACTCAAAATAGCTAATAGCCCTGATAAAATCTTTAAGGGACTCTAAAACTCCATCCTCTGAATTACTCTCAACATTCTTCCAAGCTCCCACAGAAAAGCTCACCAGTCTTTGAACACTCAGTGTCTTTTCTAGCCCAAAGTTCTAGAGTCCTTTCGCACTCCTCCCCCAACAACATGGTCAGGTCTGTCACAGCAGTACCCCATGATCCTGATACCAGTTTCTGTCCTAGTTAGTGTTGCTATTGCTGTGATGGAACACCATGACCAAAGCAACTTGGGAAGGAAAGGGTTTGTTTGGCTTACATTTCCACATCACTGAAGGAAATCAGGACAGGAGCTCAAACAGGGCAGGAACCTGGAGGCAGGAGCTGATGTAGAGGCCATAGAGTGGCTTGCTCAGCCTGCTTTCTTATTGAACCCAGGACCACCAGTCCAGGGATAGCACCACCCACAATGGGCTGGGTCCTCCCTCATCAATCATTAATTAAGAAAATACTCTACAGCTGGATCTTATGGAGGCATTTTCTCTTTTGATGGTTCCTTCCCTCAGATGACTCTAGCTTGTGTCAAGTTGACATGAAACTAGCTAGCACACCACTTGAGCCATTGCACTGGCCTGAGCTTGTTCTTTGAGTATGCAGAACCCTCAGCTGAGTTTGAAGGAATTCACTCTGTAGCATGTACATGTCTCTGGAAAACCATTGTCTCTGTGGTCCTCATGCAACTCCTGCCCCAGCTGCCTGGCCCCTCCTGCCTGTGTTACTGGCACTGGATGCTCTTTAGTCTTGCCATTGTGGAAATGAGAAGCAGGCTTGAAATTAAAGAGAATAGAAGAGCAGCTTCCGTGGAACAGTCCCCACTTTCCTGTTTCCTGCTCTTTGGCCAGTGCATGTTCTCTGAACCATGTGGAAATATCTGCACATGAGCAGGAGTGGTTTGAGCTCCTGTGGGACTTCCCTGCCTCTATAGACAGGAAGGGGCAGAAGGAACTACTTCCTGGCTGTCACTTGCAATTGGTGATAGTAGATGAAACAATAGAAACCAGTGGTTCCAATTATCATCAGAGAGGCTTTCTCCAACAGCTGATGGGAGCCGTTGCAGAGACCCACAAACCAAACATTATAATGGGTAGAGAGAGAGCCCGAATTGGAGAGCTCCATTGGCTCCCTCCCGTTGGTACTTGGAGAACCCTGAGGAAGAGAGGGAGGAAGAATTGTAGGAGCCAGAGGGGTCAAGGACACCAGGAAAACAGCCCACAGAATCAAGTAAGCACCACAGAAACTAAGCATGGTGGTACATAGCTAGAATTATAGCTCTTGGGAATAGAAGGATCAGATATCCAAGGTCATCCTTGACTACATAGTAAGTTCGAGGTCAGCCCTTGGTACATGAGACCCTACTTCAAAAGACAACACCAACAAAGCCCACAGTGGTTGAAATTTTCTTCTGTATAATCTTCCTATGTTTCATTTTATCACATTTCTGACATGGCTGTGAATAGAATGTTTACTCACCTTTGAATATCCTCAAGATGATTTATCATACTTGTAAATCTCTGTCAGAACTCATTTAATAAGCTACAAGATCTGGCTGCATATCCATCTGCTGTATATCAATAGTGTCCTAGACAGGATCAGGAGAGATTGAAGTAACATGATGCTTGGGCTTTACAAGGTATGGCATGTAACTTTGGTTTGCATTAAAAACATATTTTCTTTATATAATAGATAAATGCTTAATTTCTAAAATGTTCTACTTCTATCCCTATTACATCCACACTCAGGACATGCTCCCAGGGGCAGTGCTTCCCCTGCATTTGTCACAGTCTGTCCCCTACACCAGTGATGACTCTTTTGTCATACTCTTTTGCACAGAGCACGTGGCAGAGATCATTACCGAAATCCCCCCAGACGAGCCTGTGAGTGCAACACCAGACGAACGGATAATGGAATTAGTCTTGGGGAAGCTGTCCACCCCCACAAATGAAGTCAGCTCAGTGCCAAAGTAAGTTCTGCTTGTATGTGGCTGGTGCTTGGGGACGGAGCACAGGGAATAACTAATTGGTACTGAAGGGAATGCGCCTCCCACCTCTAATCCCAACCCCCCTCCCCCCCACAGCAGAGCCAAGGCTTCATCTTTTCAGGCCAGAAGTGTATGTTCTGGAGCCCAGGGGTTTCATAGTTCATTCACTGTGAAAACTTTTTTCTTACCTTAAAACACACAGGACTCTTTAAGGACACAGTGCAGAGACACTATAGCTATCTTATCTCCCAAGCCTTTACACAAACTGAAACTGCCCCCAGTGCCCACCATTCTGCTTTCTGTCTGCATTCATTTCTAGCCTATGCCCCCCACATCAGTAGGGCACACAGTACTTGCCCTCTGTGAATGGCATATTTTACTCAGCCCTGTCCTTCTATGTCATAGTGCATGTCCAGACCTCCTCTGTAAGCCTGACTGATGCTACACTGATGTATGCACCTGCTTTGTCTGCTCCTACAGGGGATTCCTGGGGGCTCTGCCCCAGCTCTATGAGCAGTGCTGCTGTGGTTCAGCAGTTGCTTGTATCTGGATTTTAGTCAGTTTCACACCTTGTTCTGCAAGGGAAAGCAATTTTTATGCCGTGTTATGATTCCCTGGTGAGTTTTTGCCCTGAAGTTGACTCAGCTGCTGGTGTTTTCTATGCCCTTTGGAGTTGGCAAAATTCACCTGATGAACCTGTGAAAATGTGGACATGTTTATTATTTTTTTCCTGTCTTCCTGCCCAGAGGATTCCAAGCACTTACCAGAAAAAGCACACTTGGCAGGATGAAGAAATGTTTAGAAGTCAGGTTCAGAGTCAACATAAAGCAGAGTAGAGTTGAGACCCAAGGACGAGAGCCACAGACAGCTACCTGGTTTGGGACACAAATGGAGCTCAGGCTGAAGCAAGTGAGCTGCACAGCTGTTAGATGGCACTGACGCCACCGTTCATGCACTTAGAGTGTCTA
The DNA here is from genome assembly GCF_049852395.1 of Peromyscus maniculatus bairdii. NCBI lineage: Eukaryota > Metazoa > Chordata > Mammalia > Rodentia > Cricetidae > Peromyscus > Peromyscus maniculatus. The sequence goes on along the minus strand of NC_134863.1, from coordinate 87,807,167 downwards.
TGCTACCCAGAGGGTGGGTGATACTGAGTTCTGCCTTCCTTCTTCTTTCCTCATGGACCAAGTGTAGCTGGGAAATATGGCCAGAGAACTTTCCAGGTGACTATGATCAGAAGCTTTCTCTGTGAGGACCCAGCCACCACCTTTCTTTGACCTGCTATCCATCTCCTGGGCAGGTTCACGCATCATCCAGGCAGCACCATTGCCCTCAAGAGGGGCTTGGTTCTGTCCAGCAGACATGGTGTCCGGAGGAAGCTCGTTCGGCAGCTGGGTGAGCATAAACGAATCCATCAGTGTGGCACCTGCAGCAAGGTCTTCCAGAACAGCAGCAACCTGAGCCGGCACGTGCGCTCGCACGGTGAGTGCGCGCACGGTGAGTGCCTGCCCAGCCCACAGGGCAGGGCCAGGAAAGTGTGTGTCCATTGTTAGGTCCTTGCTGCAGAGCTGCTGCAAGGGGTGACCCTGTGGCTGCCTGTGCCCTTCAGCATAGGAGGTACCCAGCCCGGCAGAGACCTCGTGTTTCAAAGATGGGTGCAACTTGCTGAGAAAGGCCAAAGCAGTGAATCTGCCTTCTGTTGGCTGGTTCCTTAGGTGACAAGCTGTTTAAATGTGAGGAATGTTCGAAACTGTTCAGCCGTAAAGAAAGTCTAAAGCAACATGTCTCCTACAAGCACAGCCGGAATGAGGTAAGTAGGCACCCGGACAACTGCCTGAACTAGTGTTTCCTAGAGGAGGAGCCATGGTAGAGGAGAACTCTTAGTCTCCAGAGGGAGGTTCCCCAATGTGTTCTGAGCCCAGCTTAGGTCAGTGCTCAAGAAGCAATAGGGACGAGGGAGAAGATAGGTGACTGGCATTTGGGGTACACTCACGTGAGTGTGGGATTCTCTTTCTCGGGCAGTTGGACAGCAAGAATAGTCCCACTAGAACAGGGAGGAAAGCTGTGGTGTAGCTAGTCTTGGAAGTTACTGGGACAGCATGCACAGGGGTGGGGGGCACCTGTGTTGAACTCATGCTGTCTTCCTTGCTGACTGTACCCCTTTGAGCAGGTGGATAGTGAGTACCGCTACCGCTGTGGCAGCTGTGGAAAGACCTTCCGCATGGAGAGTGCGCTGGAGTTTCACAATTGTAGGACAGGTGAGGCCCCGTCCCCAGTCACCGCCCTGCCTGTTAGGAGGAAGGGTCCCACTGAGCACACAGCTGCCTTGGCATCTCCCTGATCCTCTTTCCTCAAGGAACATGAAGAATAAAACTGTTCAGCCATTAGAGAAGCTGAAAGCAACTTTCCTTTAGTCAGAAAGGGATGGGTTGTCTCATGTTAGTATGCATTCTCAGACCCTGTCTGAGGCCACTGTAATGCAGGACTTTCATCCTTGCTAACAGGGTGAGCAACACCGTTCGGTTTGTTCTACAAGCGTGTGAGTGAGAAATGCAATGGCAAGGCTTGAGATGGGAATGCCCACCAGGCTTGTTGGAGCTTTCCTCCCACCGTCAGCCTCCTGAAACTGTCCACTGTTGGTGCCCAGACAGGGATTTTGTTGCCATCTTTGATAGCTGGCAAATGTAAGTGAGCAAGCAGCAAGTAGGCTGAGGGGTGGCAGCTCCCTGAGGCCTGGATGCCCTGTGCTCCAGAGAAGCCCTGTGTCCACTAGTTCCAGGCATTAACCATGCAGCCAAGTCACCAGAGGGAGTGTAGAGGGAAGATCACCAGTGTCTTTGTGTTCCCCCTCTTTCTAGGACTCAGAGAAATCAGGCAGTGGCAGTTACCTTAGAGACCTACAGTCAGCCCGAGACATTCTCTACTCCTGTGGTCATGTTTCTCTCAATGCTTTTGCTCACCTGTGGATATCAGAGTCTCTACCAACTTGTCCTGTGTCTGTGGTTGGTTTCTTCTGTCCCCAGCTGTGGCTCATGCCTGTCAATGACATGAACCACCTGGGGGAATGTGTGCCTAACCAGAATTGGTAGCCTATGTCCTCCACCTTCCCTGTCTTAGTGTGCCTATAAGAATCTGGGCATACTCTTAGCTGTTCCCATTTAGTGCAGCCTCAGGAATGAATACTCTTTGTTAACTGGGATTGGTACCACCTTCCTATTGTTCCTCAAAGAGATGCAGAGGAGGGTAAGAGTAACCCCAGCCTTGATGTCACTTGTTCCTGTTTAAGGTTTAATGATTTCTCTAAACGAGCAGAACAGAAAATGAAGCAGTTGCTGTGTGTTAGTTAGAACTGTCACACCAGATGCTTGTCCTTGCTAGGTAGTCATGGCAGTGATGAACTGTAAGCAACTTTACTCCTGAGACAGATTTCAAGGCTGGGAGCTGACAGTGAAGATGAGCTGTTAGCCTTGAGACCCCACAGCTGCCTGTCTATATGCTCTCATGCCTTCTGTGGTATAAAGTTAGTAGAATGTGCATCCTCAAAGGGTTTATATAAAGGGGCTGGCAGCTTCAAGTGTGGAGTGGGTGGACATTTCTGCAGCCCACTCTGTCAGGCCTGTTCCTGTGCCCCCTGTGCATTGGTATTACTCTCGTCTACCTGCTTGCTCTGCTGCCTTTGAACCTACAGAGGGTGCTAGCAGGTAGCAAGGCCAAAGCCAAGGGCCCAAGCTACAACCCCCAGCAGCTTGGCTCCCTAGCAGTCCACTCTTGTCCTCTCGGGTGTCTAAGCTTGTAGTTTTTAACAAAATCTCAATTGTTCAATTTTACCAATAAAGACTCGGGAGACAAATGCTTGAGTGAAAACCTGCTAGCTCAGAGAGGCAGAGAAAGCACCCAGCCGACCTTCCTTTTCCACCAACATCCCAGAAGCTCTCCTCCTACTCTATCTCCAACCAACTTCTTCAAACTGAATGTCCCTCCCTTCTATTTCCTATGGGTCTCTCTATCATCCTCTTGACACCCTCTTACTCTCTATGTTTTTTTTCTTAATAATCCTGTGTTGACTTCCTGTCAACTGGTTGCCTGCTCCACCTCTTGACCTATGGTTGACTTCATTTAATCCTATTTTCAATATTCAAGCAGAAAGCTCTTGGATTAAAGGTATGTGCTAGGACTGAGCCATACCACAACTGGAAACAGGTTTTTCCAGTAAAAAAAAAAAAAAAAAAAAAAAAACGAAATCTGTGGGTTCACAGTGTGATTAAATATCCTGCAACATTTCTTCCTTTTTGTCTAACTAAAAAGGAAAGATTTTAACTCTTAATAGTAAAACTATTTACAGTAATGAAGCTATTCTGCCAAACTTTCAACAGTGTCCAGCTTGGTTGTATTTGGCAGTCTTAGGATTGAGTATTTTTGAGTTCAAAGTTATGTAAGATGTTTATCAGTCTCATATGAACTCAGCAATCGAATGCCCTGAGCAGTTTCTAGTCTGAAGCTGAGTTTTGGGTGGTGTTTGTCACTTAGTGGCAATCCTAGCTAGGTAGAACACAGCAGTCAGCCCAAAGGTGCCCACTATTTGTGCAGAACATCAGGTGGTTGTCTAGTGTGAAGGAGTAGCCACTTTGGCAAGATCGTAGCATGGGTGCTGATGTTAGCCTGGGCTCTGAGCCAGGATTTCATGCCAGTTAGCTGGAGGTAGGTGATACCACTTGGTCAATTTACTCTTTTTTGGGGGGACATTTTCTCTTAATGATTTGTCCTTTTTCTTCAGATGTTTCATTTGTCCAGTTGTCTTCAGATTCCTTAGTTTGAATGCTTGTATTCTTCTGCAAAGATAAAAGCAAAATCCTGCCCCAACCCTAACACTGGGGGGATCCTTTTTTGGCAGGTTATATCTTTCCTAGGGAAAAATGTTTTTTGGCAACAGAAAAAGTATTATCTTTCCTTTAAAAGAATTCTTTTGAAAATTTGGAACTAAATATACCTTAGTATGTGTGGATAAATATGCACATGCATGTATATATATACATAATATATATATTATATATATGTGAATTCAAGGTTTAAGAGTATTTATTTTTAGATCACAAAGGACATCTACTTTGAATTTTAGCTTGTCTCTTGTAAGCAGCTTTTAAATTTAAATCATTGTAATTTTTATGAGTCTGTTTTTGTCTTCTAAGTATAAAGGTGTGAACCACCACCTGGCTATGGATTCTTTTTAATAATTATTTTCATAGGATTGTCCTGGTTTAATTTGATTTTCTATTTTCTCTTATTTTATAGTGTTAGGGGTAAACTTTAAAGTTTTTTGAATGTGTAATCTATCATTCTTGTTGATTTATTTTGAATTTGCTCCATAGCAAATTTTAATATAGTCTTAATTAAACATGATGTTAATTTGTCCATTATTTCATTATTTTTAGATGTTTTGTCTGTCTTGTCTGTATGAGCTACATAAAATTCAATGTTTTTGTTAAGTTTTGTTAGATTTTGTCATTTTCATTCATGCCTCCCATGACCAGACGTCTGTCATTTATGTCAGTCAGTGGTTTTCCATTTTGATGGCCATATGGCTATACCATTGCACCTGTACCATAAATTGGAGAAGATGGAGATTTTTCTTGTTTTTCTTGTTTGTCTTATAGCCAATTTGTGGTTCCTTCCTCAGTATTGGCCATTCCATCCCCCGGTCTATAGGCTGTCGTTTTCTGTTAGTTTTGGCTCCATCAGTGGCTGATGATCCATCAGTAAACCATGTGTTAGCCAGCTGGTGTGGCCATTCCATTGGTCCCCACAGTTTAATAGGTGCCTCTTTAGGAGGAGAGGGAAGCGGTTTAAGAATGGGGACTATAGGCACTGAGCCATTTCCTCAGTGTGTGAAGGTACAGATCCCTTTGTTACCACTTTCTAGTCATGAAATAATTCAGATAGGAACAGTTCCACTGTAATACCTTTTCTTCCATGGCTAAGCCTACAAAGGACTCTGCCTTCAAATGGATCCAATCCATCATTGTAAGGGCACCCTCATGACCATGTGTAGATGTAACCAACCGTCTTATTAAATAAGAAACACAGAAACAATGTAAAAGAGAAAGCCGAGAGGTCAGAGCTCAGAGCTAAAATCTCACCCTTCCTCCTGCTGTCCCAGCTTCGCGAAAAAGGACCTACTTCCTCTCGGTTAGTATTTTTAAAGTATGTTGTTCTGCCTTCTCATTGGTTGTAAACCCAAACACATGACTGCCTCGTCACTGTCTGAATGTACAGCCCCCTAGGTCTTAAAGGCATATGTCTCCAATGCTGGCTGTATCCCTGAACACACAGAGATCTTATGGGATTAAAGGCGTGTGCCACCACCGCCACACTCTTGCTATGGCTCTAATAGCTCTGACCCTGAACACACAGATATCTATGGGATTAAAGGCGTGTGCCACCACCGCCACACTCTTGCTATGGCTCTAATAGCTCTGACCCCCAGACAACTTTATTTATTAACATACAATCAAATTAATATTTCAGTACAAATCAAAATAATATTTCAATACAATTAGATTACCACCACATTTCCCCTTTTCTATTTTAATAAAAAGAAAAAAAGCAAAAGGTTATGACTAACAAAAGAAAAACTATATACAAAAGTACAATAACTATATACAATATATACAAGTAATAAATACCTAAACAGGTATTTGACGAATCAGAGAAAATAATTCCATTATCTATCCTATTTTGATAAATCCAAGATGTATCTAATGCACTTTCTATCCTAATTAATTTTCAACTATAACTAACTAATCTTCAACCATAACTAACTAATCTTCAACTCCCTCAGAGACCCAAGAAGGGAATAATAGTAGCTAACAAAAATAAAAACAGGAAGTGCATGCAAGCAACTTCCAAAAAATTTTGTGAGTTGACAGAAACAGCCAGCTGCCTGGGCAGTCACCTGAGGTTTCTCCGCAGTGTTGGGGCATCATCTTCAGCCTATAGGCTTAGTGTATCTGACAGACTCATTTGTGAAGTAGGATGTACACAAGGTCAACAGTTCAACCTCACATTGGGTGAGAGCAGTCCACGTACCAGAAACACCTGAATTCCACTAGTGTCCTGTCATGATTCAGGATTTTAAATTCTGGAAATTGTTGACAGTTTTTTAATTCAGCTGTCCATTCTTCTTGGCTGTGTATATATGGCTTCATCTCAGCATCCCCTTCTTCTCCACATCCCTCTATTAAATGCCAGTCTACTTTTGAGAGGCATGAGCTTTCAGCTGCTGTTCCATTGTACAACAGAATCCATCGGCCCTCTGCCTGTTAAGCTGCCTTCGAAGAAAAGGGCACCGTACCTTTTCCGGATGCGAAGGCCACTTCAGGGATGGGGCCATATTGTCCTGGCCTCAGAAGATGCCTTTTGATAAAGCCATAACCACACTTGTTTTGGCAAGAATCAGTAGTCCCTTGTTTCGTGATCTGTCTGTCCATTTTGTCCTGTTGATTCGAGGATACTTTGTTGTCCAGTGGCTAACTTTTGCCAGAATGAAAGTTGACTCCATATGCAGTTTCTTCAATGCCCATATTTTCTCTAAAGTAGATTGGTACTGCCAGGAGCCGACATGTCTCAAAAAAGAAAAATTTTCTAAGTTATTAAAACATTTTAAATGCCATATTCTGTAGATCTCTGAAGGGTTTGAAGATGACCTGTCTAAAACATCTCTGCTCAATTTTTAAAACATATCCAATATGACTACAAGTTCTATGATAATGTCTAACTACTAGCTTTCATTTCTTTATATCCTAATAGTTGATAATAATAACATTCAAGGATCAGAAATTTGCATTACATTGTTAAATGGATGGAATAAATACAATTAGAAATATACATATAGCATTTTCTAACAATATCAGTTTCAAATTTGTGTACAATATAAAACAATCCAATCCAATGTAAAGTATTTAAAATTAGTAATTGTCTTTTTCTTTTCTTTCTTTCTCTTTTTTTTTTTTTAAATTTTAAACAAGAACCTTAAATCTAATCTCCTTTGCTTAGCCTTTTTCCTAACCCTTGACAATAACTTGTAACCAACCCCCCTAAATACTGAAAATTATCCCAGACCCAAAACCCATTAAAAAGACCAAAAAACCACCCGCCCCACACCACCTCTTTGGGAATGTGGGCGTCGTATTCTTAAAATTGCTTCCTGCTGGGTATGGGCGAAGTTTTCTTTATCCTGAAAGAAAAATTTTAGGTTAATTGTCAAATTCTAGGAGAGGTAACTATATCCTTCATTATCCAGTCTGTGTATAATGCCAGAGTTGAGGGTTTATCTCAAGTCCTTATTCAAGTAGTCTTTGAGACTGGATCATCTCAGCTAGTCATCTCAAATTTGCTCTGAGCACCTTGTAGTTCAAAGCTGATCTGTGGATGATGTTTGTCAGCTTAATGATATTATTATTGTCCACGTGGAATTGTTGTTGTTGTGGGGCCCCATCTTCTTTCTGGAGACTTCAGTTGATGTTAGGCCTGGCCATGATTTCCTGCAGAAAACTGATAAGAGACTCGAACACAAAAACATATATATGCAGCTAGCCTTTTTTCTAGAATTAGTTAGTACTCTATGTGACCATTCATATCTTAACAAAGTTTAAAATATATATATATATATATTAATCTTGTAAATTTTGATATAAAATTTATACTTTGAGAACAGTTTAAAGAATCAGAATAGAATCAAAGAGTTGAGATTAGTAATAGAATAGTCCCTTAATTAATTTTGCTTTTGTCCTGTACCATAGCAGAAATGGCTCTTATTCTGGCATGATACAGGGAGTTTGCATTTTCCTTTTAACAACATGCTTGATTTTAAAGAAGGAGAGAGCCATTCTCCAACTCCAAAGTCAGCTTTAAATTTTAATTGAACTGGGACTGTTAGAAGACCAATAGTGTTAAATCTTTAGAGAAAAGCAGAAACAAACATTTAGGAAGACATAAAATTTTAGATAATATATACCCATACACCGTTTCACTCTGTTTCTTGGGATAGATGATTTGTCCCTTTTCTTCAGTTGTCTCATTTGTCCAGTGTTCTTCAGATTCCTTAACCTTCATTCTCCTAAAAGACAAAAACAAAAACCTTTCCCCAAGACTAATTTTGGGGATGTTTCTTTTTGGCAAGTTATTATCTGATGAAATGAAAAGGCATGTTTTATTGATACAAGTTAGTTTAAATTGGATGTTCATGCTGGTTGATGAACTATCACCTCCTCTAATTAAGAGGTCTCTCTTGTTCAAATCGAACCTTTATCAATTTTGATGGTACCCACAGCTTATCTTCTCCTGTAGAAACAAAAGCAAAACCACGTCCCCAATGTAATACATACCCTGGTTTCCATTCTGAGGTCAGCACATCCTTAAAGTATATAGGCTGATTTAATTCTGTAGTTTTTTCTATTATCCAATGTCTCTCTGCAGCTGTTGTTCCTTTCTCATTGGCATTCAGAAAATTCAAAGTTAGAAGAGCATTATGCAGTCTATTTCTGGGGGTTTTTGTTACCCATTTCTGTTTATTTAGCATATCCTTTAGAGTTCTGTTTGATCTTTCTATAACTGCTTGACCTGTAGGATTATGTGGTATGCCTGTAATATGCTTTATATTGTAATAAGCAAAAAACTGTTTCATTTTAACAGAGACATATGATGGAGCATTGTCAGTTTTGATTTGTGCAGGTATACCCATGATGGCCATAACTTCTAGCAAATGAGTGATTACAGAATCAGCTTTTTCAGAACTCAAAGCAGTTGCCCATTGAAATCCTGAATAAGTATCGATAGTGTGGTGTACATATTTCAATTTTCCAAATTCTGCAAAGTGAAACACGTCCATCTGCCAGATTTCATTTCTCTGAGTACCCTTTGGGTTACATCCTGCTGGTAATGGCGTCTGATTGTAGAAGGAACAAGTAGGACATTTCTTTACTATTTCTTTGGCTTGTTGCCAGGTTATGGAAAAATCCTTTTTTAAACCTTTACTATTAACGTGATGTTTTTTATGAAATTCTGAGGCCTCCAGCACATTTCCTATCAATAATTTATCAATTTCATCATTGCCTTGTGCTAGAGGGCCTGGCAGACCAGTATGGGATCGAATGTGAGTTATATATAAAGGATGATTCCTTTTCCTGATTGTATCTTGTAATTGAATAAATAGTGAAGTTAATTCTGAAGCATCAGGGATAAATTCTGCAATCTCAATATGTAACACCACTCTTTCAGCATACTGAGAGTCAGTTACTATGTTGAGAGGTTCTGAAAAATCCATTAATACCAACAGAATAGCATACAATTCTGATTTTTGCACTGAATTATACGGACTTTGAACCACTTTACTTAAATTTTCTGATTTGTAACCTGCCTTTCCTTCTTTGTTGGCATCTGTATAAAATGTACGAACTCCAGATATGGGTTTTTGCTGTACAATTCGAGGCAAGATCCATTCAGCTCTCTTTATAAGATCAATTCTATTGCTTTTGGGATATTTGCTGTTAATTTCTCCCAAAAAATTACTGCAAGCTCTTTGCCAAGGTTCACTTTCTGTCCATAATTTTTCAATGTCCTCCTTAGTTAATGGTACGACAATTTCTGCTGGGTCTATGCCTGCTAATTGACGAAGTCTCATTTTTCCTTTGTAAATCAAGTCAGAGATTTTTTCCACATAAGTTTTTAATTTTTTATTTGGTTTATTTGGTAAAAATATCCATTCCAATATAATATCTTCCCTCTGCATTAATATTCCAGTAGGAGAACGCCTAGAAGGTAAGATAACCAAAATGCAATCCAGCTTTGGATCAATACGATTCACGTGTCCTTCATGCACTTTCTTTTCTACCAAGGCTAATTCTTTCTCAGCTTCAGGTGATAATTCTCTTGGACTATTTAAGTCCTTGTCACCTTCTAAGGTTTTGAACAAATTAGTCAGTTCATCATTTTTTACCCCAACAATAGTTCGTAGATGAGAAATATCTCCAAATAATCTTTGAAAGTCATTAAGAGTCTGTAGTCTATCTCTCCGAATTTGCACCTTTTGGGGTCTAATTTTTTGTAGCTCTATTTTATATCCTAAATAATTAATAGAATCTCCTCTTTGTATCTTTTCAGGAGCAATTTGTAATCCCCAGCGAGGCAAAATTTTCTTTACTTCTTCAAACATTATTTCTAAAGTATCTGCATTTGAGTCAGCTAGTAAAATATCATCCATATAATGATAAATTATAGATTTAGGAAATTTTTTACGTATCACTTCCAATGGCTGTTGTACAAAATATTGGCACAGAGTTGGGCTATTCAACATTCCCTGTGGGAGGACCCTCCATTGAAATCTTTTAACCGGTTGAGAATTATTATAAGTAGGCACTGTAAAAGCAAATCTTTCTCTGTCTTTTTCTTGTAAGGGTATTGAAAAGAAACAGTCTTTTAAATCAATAACTATGAGAGGCCATCCTTTTGGTAACAGAGTAGGCAAAGGCATCCCAGATTGTAGAGAACCCATTGGCTGAATTACTTTGTTAATTGCCCTAAGGTCTGTTACCATTCTCCATTTACCAGATTTCTTTTTAATAACAAATACAGGAGAATTCCAAGGGCTGGTTGATTCTTCAATATGCTGAGCATTTAACTGTTCTTCTACCAGCTCTTCTAAAGCCTGGAGTTTCTCTGTTGTTAAAGGCCATTGCTGGACCCATACAGGCTTGTCTGTTAACCATTTTAAAGGTAGAGCTGTTGGTGTCTTTGGAAGATCATCAGTTATTGTGCCCTGTTCTTGTATAATATGGATGGCTGGTGACCACTCATTAGAACAATATCTTCTAATATTTCTCTCAGTAACATGTGCTAGTTTATGATTTGTTTCTGAGATTGGAGGGATGTTAATCTGAGTATTCCATTGTTGCAACAAGTCTCGACCCCACAGGTTCATAGTTATGTTAGCCACATATGGTTTTAATTTTCCTCTCTGTCCTTCTGGACCTATACATTCGAGCCATCTTGCACTCTGTTTCACCTGAGATAATGTCCCAATTCCTAACAGTTGAACGTTTACCTCCTGAAGAGGCCAAGTTGGATGCCAAAATTCTGGTGCAATTATGGTAACGTCCGCACCTGTGTCTACCAGACCAGACAACAAAACACCATTTATTTTTATCGTTAATTTTGGTCTTTGTTCATTAATAGAAGTTTGCCAAAAAATTTTCTTTATGTTTTCTCCTGAATTTTCTATTCTCTCTGTTTCATCATTCTGACCAGCATGATTTATTCCAATAGGCATTTGGTTATTTAATCGCTCTCCAGAGCAGGCATTTCCTCTATGGCTGCCGGAAAGGTTTGAACTGGATTTGCACTGGGGGCCTGCCTGAGGCCCCTCTGGGAGTTTCCCGAAGACTGAGGCAAAGGATTACCCTGTCTGTCCTTTGTTGATCTACATTCGTTGGTCCAGTGTTTTCCCTTACCACACCTTCTGCATACTCCAGAAGGAAGGGGCATTCTGTTGCCATTGTTCCTTGAAGAAACATTGTTTCTGGAAATGACCTGTCTACAGTCCCTTTTCAAATGTCCTTGCTTTCCACATCCAAAACATCTAACACTCCTCAAACCTTTTGAAATTACTTCTCCTACCCATGTATCATCATGCTCATCAGCTTCAACATTAATTGTTTCTCTAATCCAGTCTTCCATAGGTGCAGATCTTGCCCTTAATGGCCTGATTATTCTTTTGCATGCTGCATTCGCATTCTCAAAGGCCAAAGATTCAATTATTGCCTTACCAGCTTCTGAATCCGAGACCGTTCTCTTTACTGCTGAAGCCAGTCTTTGTAAAAAATCTGTAAAAGACTCTTTTGGGCCTTGCTTCACCTTTGTAAATGACTCAGATTTTTTTCCTGGTTCCTCAACTTTGTCCCATGCATTCAAGGCTGCCGTTCGACATAAAATTAGGGTTTGGACATCATATAAACATTGTGCTTGTGCTGAAGCATATTGGCCTTCGCCCATAAGCTGATCCTGGCAAACTTGTACTCCTTTATCCCTCCATTGTTTTTCTATGTTTTTAGCCTCCTCCTTAAACCAAGTCAGAAATTGAAGTCTCTGGCTGGGTTCCAGAACACCTTGTGCGAGGTCCCGCCAGTCCTGTGGTACTATCCTATTATATGTTGACCAAGTGTTTAACATTTGCTTTACATATGGGGAATGCATGCCATAAGATACTATTGCCTCCTTAAACCTTTTTAAATCCAACATTTCAATTGGAGCCCAAGTATTTTGTGTAGCCATTTGATCAGGCATCTGCTGTACTGTTACAGGATAAATTAAGGGTGACTGTGTGAAAACAGGCTTTCTTTCTGCAACCTTATGATCCCGACTTGAAACAACTTCACTGTTAATTTCTTCTGACTGAATTTTTACAGGTTTAACAAGTTCTTCTAACGCTGTTATCCTGGCACTTAAATTGACTATCTTTTTAAATATTAAAATGTGGATTATTATAGTGATGAGGTGCATAATTCCACCAATACTAATATTATATAGTTGTTCCATTGCCAGACTGCCTAAAATTTCGAACAAAAACCAATTTTCTTCCAATGTACACATAAAACCCATTTGTTTTTTAATGTGGAAAAAAATTCTCTTTTAGATAGTTTCCTTTAAAATATCTGATATATTATGACTTACCAAATCTGCGTAGAACAGTAGAAATCCGAGGGGATTTTCAAAGCAGCCACCTAGTGTCCCAGGTGTAAATCCAGAGAGAGAGAGAGAGAGAGAGAGAGAGAGAGAGAGAGAGAGAGAGAGAGAGAGAGAGAGAGGAAAGAGAGAACGCACAAGAAAGCGTAGCCGGCTAAAGCTTAAATGCAGCCACGTGTTCCCTCTTGTGCCGAGTCAAGGCTTGGGTCTGGCTTCCTTAAGCTCCGACCACGTGCGTTGGCTTTACAGGCAGGGCCCTGTTCGGCAGGGCAGGTCTGAGTTGTTTGTAGCACCGGCTTTAGGCAAGCTGCTCACAGACCTAGGCCCGGGCTAGAAGTTGCTACCCGGACTAGGACGCCAGCAGCTCGGACTAAGAAGCCGATCGCCGCCGGCCGCCGTGTGCCGCCGCTGCCGCCGCCGCCGCCGCGGGCCGCCTGCCGCCCTTGCGGGAAAGCGGACCTGCCGCCAAGCCAAGCAGTTTTTAATGGATTCTTGTCACGTTGGGCGCCAGATGTAGATGTAACCAACCGTCTTATTAAATAAGAAACACAGAAACAATGTAAAAGAGAAAGCCGAGAGGTCAGAGCTCAGAGCTAAAATCTCACCCTTCCTCCTGCTGTCCCAGCTTCGCGAAAAAGGACCTACTTCCTCTCGGTTAGTATTTTTAAAGTATGTTGTTCTGCCTTCTCATTGGTTGTAAACCCAAACACATGACTGCCTCGTCACTGTCTGAATGTACAGCCCCCTAGGTCTTAAAGGCATATGTCTCCAATGCTGGCTGTATCCCTGAACACACAGAGATCTTATGGGATTAAAGGCGTGTGCCACCACCGCCACACTCTTGCTATGGCTCTAATAGCTCTGACCCCCAGACAACTTTATTTATTAACATACAATCAAATTAATATTTCAGTACAAATCAAAATAATATTTCAATACAATTAGATTACCACCACAACCATGTCTCATAAAATGTCCATATTTGTTTTTCAGAGAGAGAATATTTGTTCTCCGTATATTCAAAGTTTGCAATAGAAGCCAACAGGCAAATGTTGGTGTATTCCATTTTGTTTTATGAAGAGTCTCCAGTTACCAATTCACCAATAAATATGATATCCATAATTAGGGTATGATTTGGTTCAATACTGGTCAGGATTGTGTGCACAGAGAAGAGTTTACCAGCAGTTGCAAAAGCTGCCCTTTGTTCCTGTACCCATTGGAAATTAGTTGCCTTTCTAGAAACCCTGTAGAGGGTTTTTATAATAATCTATAAATATGGTATGTGATTTCTCTAGCATGCAAAAATACCAATTAGGAGCTGTATATGAGTTTAGTCCTTGGGTGGGATTAAAGGTGTGCTCCACCCCCTTGTTCACTGTAACTCTAGGATTTAGGAAACAACTAATTTACAGAGATCCCCCTGTCTCTGCTGGGATTAAAGGTGTGGACTACCACCACCCTGCGCAAATATTTTTCTTAGCTCCAAACCACTACAACTCTTAGAGATTTAGAAAACAAGTTTGAACTGTAGTAACCCTTTGAATTTACTTAAAACATTTAAAATCTCTTAACTGTGTTTTTAATACCAAACAACAAAAATATCCTTTTTATTTAAGAGGAAAACGCAAAAGCTTATGTACAAGATGGCATGAACCACATGGCAATCTACAACCTAGCGTTCTAACATGGATTTAAGACAAGTGGTTTAAGAAAACCCATTTTTTATTTTATTATCATAAGTCAAGTGTACCTTTGGTAAGTTATCATTTGAAAATATTATTTATTTTTACTGTTTTATGTCTGATCAAATGAAAGGCATTTGTTAATCTTTATAAGTTAGTTTGGACTGAATGACCAAGCTGTCTGATGAACTATCACCTCTTCTTATTCTGGAGGTCTTTATCCATCTTGATGGTATCCACAACTTTTCTTCCCTTCTGTAGAAACAAGGGTAAAACGTCTTCCCCAACATAACACTTATCTCTGTTTCCATTCTGAGGTCAACACATCTTTAAAATGTACAGGCTGATTTAATTCAGCAGGTTTTTTTTTTTTTTAATCCAATATCTCTCCACAGCTGTTGTTCCTTTTTCATTAGCATTAAAAAATTTTAAAGTTAATAAAAGCACTGTGTAATCTATCTCTGGGGCTCCTTACTACCCCTTAAGCATATCTTTTAAAGTGTGATTAAATCTTTCTATAACTACTTGTCCTTTCTATAACTGCTTGGATTATGTGGTATACCTGTAATATGCTTTATGTTGTTGTTGTTTGTTTGTTTTCAGTTTTTTCAAGACAGGGTTTCTTTGTGTAGCCCTAGCTGTCCTGGAACTTGCTCTGTAGACCAGGCTGGGCTCAAACCCACAGAGATCCACCTGCCTCTGCCACCACTGCCTAGCACTTTATGTTGTAATTTGCAAAAAAAAAACCAACTGTTTCATTTTACTAGAGACATATGCTGGAACATTGTCAGTCTCAGTTTGTACAGGATCCCCATTATAACCATAACTTCTAATAAATGTATAATTACAGAATCGGCCTTTTTAGAACTTAAAGCAGTTGCCAATTAAAATCTTGAATATGTATCTAAGGTATGGTGCACATAATTTTCCAAACTTTGCAAAATGAAACACATTTGTCAAATTTCACTTTTTTGGGGTACCTTTTGGGTTAATTCCTGAAGGTAGTAGAGTTTGGTTATACAAAGAACAAGTAGGACATTTCTTTATAATTTCCTTTGTTTGTTGTTGAGTGATAGAAAAATCTTTCTTTAAACCTTTGTTGTTAACATGGTATTTCTTAGGAAAATTTGAGACTCCTAGCACATTTTCTGTTAATAGCTGATAAAGTTCATCATTACCTTGTGCTAGAGGACCTGATAGACCTATGGAATCTAATGTGTTTTCTATACAAGAGATGACTTTTATTTCTAATTATTTGTTGTAGTTGAATAGTGAAGTTAATTCTGAATCATTTGGAATGAGTTTAGTGGTTTCAATATGTAAGACAACTCTCTGCATATTGAGTCAGTAACTAGATTAAGAGATTCAGGAAAATCTAATAATACCATAAGAATGGCATACAGCTCTGAATCATAAGCACTTTGAGCCATTTTACGTATTTTTTCTGACATATATAACCTGTCTTTCCTGATTTATTTGCAACAGTATAGAATGTAGGGGCTCCTGAAATTGGTGTCCCTTTTACTATATGAGGGAGAATCCAGTTAGCTTTTTTATAAACTGAAGTCTCTTGCTTTTGGGATATTTGTTGTTAATCTCCCCCAAAAAATTATTATAAACTCTTTGCAGTGTTCATTTTCTGCCCATAATGAGGCAATTTCAGCATTAATAAAATGTACCACAATTTCTGCTGGGTCTATTCCTACTAATTGATGAAGTCTCATTTTTTCTTTTAGAATTAATTGAGAAACCTTTTTTTACATAATTCTTTAATTTTTTACTTTGTGTACTAAAAATATCCATTCTAAGATGTTATCTTTTCTCTCCATAAGAATTCCTGTGGGAGAATGAGTAAAAGGCAAAAATAACTAAAATACAGTCAAGCTTTGGATCCAAGTGATCCACATGTCAATCCTATGATTTCTTTTCTACCAGAGGCAATTTCAGCTTCAACTGATTTTTTTTTTTTTTTTGGACTATTTAAGTCCCTATCACCTTGTAAGGTTTGAAATAAATTACTTAGCTCTTGAGTAGTCAGTCCAACTATGGGCCATAGCCAGTTAATATCTTAGCAATTTTTTAAAGTCATTAAGAGTTTGTAATTGATCTCTTTTGATTTGTACTTTCTGTGGTCAAATTTTCTGTAAACTTGTCTTATATTCTAGATAATTGATAGAGTCTCCTCTCTGTACTTTTTTCAGGAGCAGTTTGTAATCCCCAGTAAGGCAAAATTCTCTTTACTTCATCCAACATTTTTTCTAAGGTATTCGTGTCTGAATCAGCCAGTAAGATATAATCCATATAATGATAAACTTTAGATTGAGGAAACTATTTAAAAATTATTTTTAATGGCTGTTGTACAAAATATTGACACAAGGTGGGGCTGTTTAACTTTTCTTGTGGAAGAATTTTCCACTGACACCTTTTTACAGGTTGAGCATTATTATAAGCAGGCACTGTGAAGGCAAATTTTTCTTTATCCTTTTCTTGTATAGTAAAAAAGCAGTCTTTTAAATCTATCACTGTAATAAAGTAATAAAGTAGGCAAGGGAATTCCAGGGTGTAAAAAGCCCATTGACTAAATCACCTTATTTATGGTTCTGTTAACATTCTCCTTTTCCATATTTCTTTTTAATGACAAATATAAGAAAATTTCAAGGACTGGTCAATTCTTCAATGTGTTGAGCATTTAGATGCTCCTATACCAGTTGTCCTAGTGCCTGTAATTTTTCTGATGTCAAAGGCCATTATTCCACTTACACAGGTTTGTCAGTTGACCATTTTAAAAGTAGGGCAGTTGGTATCTTTGAAAAACCAACAGCTGTTGTCCTCTGCTTATGAACAACTTGAATAGTCTGTGACTGCTCTTGATAATACCTTCCGATATTTTTCTCATGAGCATTCCTTACTTTATGGTTTGTTTCTGTGATTCTGAAAGTACAGTTAATCTGTATTTTCCATTGCTGCAACAAATCACATCCCCATAAATCCATGACTATATTAGCCACATATGGCTTTAGTTTTCCTATTTGTCCTTCTGGCCCTATATACTTGACCTCTCTTGCACTTTGTTTTACCTGAGATGAATTTCTAATCTGTAGAAGTTGACCATTGCCTCTTGAAGAGGCCAATCTGGATGCCAAGATTTTGGTGAAATTATTGTTATATCTGCTCCTATGTCTATTAGACCTTCAATTTCAATGCTGTTTATTTGTATTTTTAGCTTTGGTCTCTGATCATTTATAGCAGTTTGCCAAAATACTTGTTTTCTGGTCTCTCCTGAATATTTTGTTTTATCTACTGAAGCCGTTCTGTCCTTAATTACATCCAGAGCATTGTTGTTTTTAACAACAGGCATTAAATCTTTCAATTGCTCTGTGGATGACTTTCTCCAAGTCTGACAAGGAATGAGTGAATAAAATTTGATATCTGGGCCTTATGTTAGGACATTTCCCAATAGCAAAGGGTTACTTTGCCTGTCCCTTGTTGATCTGCATTCACTAGTCCAATGCTGGCCTTTGCCATACCTTCTGTAAAAAAAAAAAAAAAAAACATTGTTTCTAGGAACACCTTGCCCACAATCCCTTTTCAGAAGACCCTGCTTACCACAATTAAAACATCTGAAATTTTGATTTTTATTAAAACTTTTAGAAATTATTTCACTTATCAGAGTAGAATCATAAACATGAGATCCAATATCAGCGATATTTCTAATCCATTCATCTGTTGGTGCTGATCTTGCCTTTAAAGGCCTAATCACCCTTTTACATTCTGAATTAGAATTTTCTTCTTTTATTTTTTTATAATTTATTTATTTTTATTTTATTTGCATTGGTGCTTTTGCCTGCATGTATGTCTATGTGAAGGTGTCAGATCTTGGAGTTACAGGCAGTTGTCAGCTGCCATGTGGGTGTAGCTGGAGAGCTTCTTTCCAGGTCCCACCAAGCCCCCACAGTCCCATAACCCACGTAATAAAATAATCACTCAGATGCTTATATTACTTATAAACCGTATGGCCGTGGCAGGCTTCTTATTATCTACTTCTTCTATCTTAAATTAACCCATTTCTATAAATCTATACCTTGCCACGTGGCTCATGGCTTACCAGCATCTTCACATGCTCCTTGTCATGGCAGTGGCTGGCAGTGGCTCCCTGCCTCAGTCTTCCACTTCCCAGAATTCTCCTCTCTCCTTGTCCTATACTTCCTGCCTGGCTACTGGCCAATCAGTTTTTATTTATACAGAGTGATATCCACAGCATGTGGGTACTGGGAATTGAACCCGTGTCCTCTGGAAGAGCAGTCAGTGCTCTTAGCCACTGAGCCATCTCTCCAGACCCCCTGAATTAGAATTTTCAAAAGCCAAAGATTTGATTAATATTTGTTTTCTAATTCTGATACTATTGTATTTACAGCTGAAGTCAGTCTTTGCAAAAAATCAGTGAAGGTTTCTTTTGGGCCTTGTATAATTTTAATAAATGACTTAGACCTCTTTTCTGATTCTTCAACCTTGTCCCAAGCATTTAAAGCTGCTAAATGACATAGGGCCAAGATATGATCATCACATTCAAGATGCCTTTGTACCTCAGCATATTGACTTTTATCTAGTGACTGACCTTGAGAAATATTAATACCTCTGGCCCCATTTTTGTTGTTCTGTGGCCCTAGCTTCATCTTTTTACCGTGTTTCCCATTGTAACTGAAGACCAGCTTTCAATATTGCTGTTGCCAAACCTTTTTGGTCTTGAGGTATAATTATGTTCTTAGTTGC
Source organism: Peromyscus maniculatus bairdii (assembly GCF_049852395.1). Lineage (NCBI taxonomy): Eukaryota > Metazoa > Chordata > Mammalia > Rodentia > Cricetidae > Peromyscus > Peromyscus maniculatus. The sequence continues at coordinate 87,788,111 of NC_134863.1, read as the reverse complement.
CCATGAATTTAACACCTACTTCACATATGCATACATATCATATGAAACAACCAATTCCTTAAATCTCAAATCTAATATTGCTATAGGATTCCACTTAACTTCCTGATAGCCTTGGTGGTCTTATTGTCTCCTGGTAGTTCTTGTACAGTAACTGGATAAACTAAAGCTGGTAACAACCTTGGGCCACCCTCTTTAGTTTAATCATGCAGTAGTTCTTGTCTAAAATCTTCTGTCTGTGTCTGAATATTTTTCTTATATTTGTTTATAAGCCTTTTAAGACTTGTATCTTATCAATCCACTTTTTATATTTGGTACAAAAAACCACTGTGGCTATTAAGGATAAAATATGAATTACCAGACTGATAGTAATTGTAATTGATATTATGTCAATCTCAGTTAAATTATTTATCTTTTTTTCTGCTTCTATTTTCAAGCCATCTAAAGTAGCATTATACAGGGTCCTAACACCCTGTGTTATAATGTTTCCCATCCTTAACATGAGAAAGATTTTTCCTTTTGATATTACTTAGCTATCTCCTTGGGGACTTCTTGGGTGTCTTACCAAATCTGGTGGCTTCTCAGTTGGTCTGCAGCTGGCATGATTTCCCTGTATGTGTGGTCATGCTACACATTGTGGCACCAAATGTTTTTAACAAAATCTCAGTTGTTCAATTTTACCAATAAAGACTCTGGAAACAGATGCTGAGTTGAAAACCTGCTAGCTCAGAGAGGCAGAGAAAGCACCCAGCTGAATTTCCTTCTCTGCTGATCACCCAGAAGCTCTCCTCCTATGCCATCTCCAACCAACTTCCTCAAACTGGATGTCCCTCCCTTCTACTTCTTGTGGGTCTCTCTGTCTGTCCTCCTGACTCTCTCTTACTCTATTTTTTTTTTTTAAATAATCCTATGTTGACTTCCAGTCACCTTGGTTTCTCCACTTCTTGACCTATGGTTGACTTTAAGCTCTTAGACTAAATGTGTGTGCTAGGGCTGAGCCACACCATGACTAGAAACAGATTGTTCCAGTAAATAATGCAATCTCGGGGTTCACAGTGTGATCAAATATCTTGCAACATTAGTCCCCTTGTCCTTTACCAGATCCTGGAGCATTTGCCTTCAGTGTCACTACACATCACCATAGTGGCTGGATTACTGAGGTGGGGTGGTGGGTAATCATTCTAGGACTAGATGTCTGGGTTCTTGCACCTCAGGGTGTTATTGAGGTGTGTGTGATAGATCATCTTAGTTGACTGTGTAGGTGATCAGCACAGAAAATAGTTGGAAGTAGGATCTCCTTCCCCATACCCGGGGTGCTCATACGGAGAATGTTTAGAGATCAAGACAGCAGTGCTGTTTTCCATGGTTACCAGTGTTGTTCAGAACCTATAAGGAAGAAGGCTCACCTGTGATGTTCAGAGACTCACCTGCCTGGGAGGAAGACTGGCCCACCTGTGCTGCAGACCTAGTTGGGGCTTAGCAGAGCTACTCTGTAGTACAGCCAAACAAATGAGAAAGAGAGTTGAATCATATGAATAACATTTCACTTGGGAAAGTGAGTTGCATAGTAGGATTGCCAGGAGCAGGTCCAAGTCTCCTGAGACTTACATAGGACTTCTCGTCCATGCCTTTAGTGGGGGAAGCTATAGCTAGGCCACTGTTTCCTGTGCTGTGCTGCCCTGTCCCAGGTGTGGTATCCACTAAGGCCTTGATTCCCTCTCCCACCCCTCCCTGCTTTAGAGGCCAGGCACATAGCCCTGCCTTGTGTCTTTGTTCCCCTGGCAGGAAGAGATATAGATGGCTGATTTTCTTCAGGTTTAGGTGGGTTGACCTCTAGCTGGCTACATATATAGTCTCCTGAGTGAAGCTAGAAGCTTCCTGCAGCCATAGGGCCTCACTTCAGTAATCCTACTAGTGGACCTCTACTTCAAGGAGCATTGGCTTCTCAGCCACATCTTGGTTATCACAACTGACTGGGGTCAAGGTTAGAATCCGGTATGGAGTCCTGGGATGTAACACTTCCCTGGTTCTAGGCAGCTCCCAAGCAGAATGACTTGCTCAGATGTTAACAATGAATGCCTGATAAGTGGGGTCCCAAGGTATCTGTAGGGACCTCTCCCCACAGACAGGAGAACCAGTGGTAGGTGTGTGGTAGACAGTGGCTATGTAGACTAAGGGCTTTATAGGAAAACATTTGCTGAGTCTAGAGGTGTTCTGACCTAGGGGCCTTTGCTTCTGAGAGAAGTAATGACACACTTGTCCCTTGCTATCATATACATCAACATCCATGATTCAGTAAAGAGCATGTGATTTTGAGAGCTGGCCCACAAAGAGGCAAGGTACCCAGTGGATGTGGTGCAGGGACTGCAGACACCAAGCAGAGGACGGGGTAGATGGTAGAGTAGATTTTCAGAGGCAAGAACTACAACTTGCCTAGCTGCCTTCCAGGATGGAGGGGTGCTAACTTCTTGCAATGTGAGCATGTGTATTTGTGTGCTGTTTGTTGAATAGGGGTGGAGATGGGTTTGAATGTGGTGTGTATGCATGTGTATGCATACATGTGCATGTGTATTTATGGAGTATGTGTTGAGTGAATGGGGGGGGGGGGCATGTGCTTGTGTTGTTGAATATGTATGAAGTGTGTGTCCACTAAGGGAGGCCTAGACCTCTTTTGTGGAAGGTAGAGAAATTGGGAGTGTTGCGTAGGGGATGCTATAAGAGGTAATGGACAGAGAAGAGGCAAGCCAGCCAATGGCACTGTGCTGGAGAACACAAGGAGGGCATCCCTGGGTCTGAGGAAGCTTGTAGTGCATACAGATAGAGGGAGAGGAGCCTAGAGAGCTGTTCAGGCAGCTTTGCCCAGTGAGGAGAGCTGGCACACCAGTGCATATTTGTATGTCTAGCTGAGGACACAGCTGATGAGCTCTGAGCACGGTGCCCTGCTCTTCTCCTGTTGGACTCCTCTTTTCACCCTGCTGAGGCACACATGCTGGAGCCTGGTCAGGGGTGATTTACCACACATGTGTGTTTGTTTACTCTCTGGACAGATGACAAGACGTTCCAATGTGAGATGTGTTTCAGATTCTTCTCCACCAACAGCAACCTCTCCAAGCACAAGAAGAAACATGGGGACAAGAAATTTGCCTGTGAGGTCTGCAGTAAGATGTTCTACCGCAAGGATGTCATGCTGGACCACCAGAGGCGGCACCTGGATGGTGAGCCTGGGGTCTGGAATGCCTTCCTTCTGACCTGGTGACCCTCTTCTTAATCCTGGGGTTCTAGGATGGTGTTAACAGTGCCATGAGCAGAGGGAAGTGCTTGGAACAGTGGGGAATAAATAAATGCAGCTAGACTGCTCTGAGTGTTGGCTGTTAGGCAGTTATTTGAAAGTATTTCTTTAGAGAACTTTTTAATACTATGAAGAATGTTAGTGTGATGGAATGTAGGAAAGGCCAATATGGTGTCGTGTATAAGCAGGCTCAGCCATGTAAATGGAGTGGTCTATGCTGGTGGGAAGTGTGGTTGGTAACCATCAGTTTACACAGTATGTGAGGTCAGAAAAAGACCCAGTAGAGTCAGCTCTCCACACACGTGTGACAGCCACAAGGGTAGAATTAGAAGTGGAACAGAGGTTAAAGTCAGCATTCTGATTAAGGCGATCCTTATTTTCCCCACTAAGAGTCACAACCCCTTTGTCAGCAGCACTCACTGACATAAACACTCTTTGGTAGTGTTTGAAAATACCATTTACAGAATGAATTCAGACTGTGTGGAAAGCGTAACTGCCAGATACATGCGCATGAGTTTGTGAAAACAAGATCAGGTCACATCCCTTGTAAGTTCCTACACTTAGCTTTCCCTTGCCCTTTGGTTCCCTGTCAGTTTGTAAAGACCTACAGCATGGTCCCATGAGATCCTTAGAAGTGTACTCTGGGCCCCACCCAGCCTCCGAGAACCATGGGCAAATCACTGCACCTTAGTTCTCCTGCTTGCAATAGTGGTGGTAATAATTGTTCCTCTTGAGGTCAGTGTCATAGTTGGACATGACCTTGCCATGGGGTTCCTTCAGGCCCAACACAGATCAGTTGCTCAGAACCAAGAATGCTCTGGGCCCTGCTGGAAGCCACTGCTTTCTGTGATGAACCTGGGTGGACTAGGTATACCACTCACATATTTTATTTGTTTGTTTGTTTGGTTGGTTGGTTAGATGGAGTTGTTTAGTTTTGGGGTTTTGTTGTTGTTGTTGTTTTGGGGTTTGTTTTTTTTTTTTTTGGTGTTTGTTTTTTTCGAGATAGGGTTTCTCTGTGTAACAGCTCTGGCTGTCCTGAAACTCACTTTGTAGACCGGGCTCAGGGTTAGACCAGCACTGCCTGGCCAGATGAGTCTTGCTGTGTTGCTCATGAGCTCAAGCAACCCCGTATCAGCCTCTTGTATATCTGGTTCCACAATACTTTCAGCATAGTTCCCAGTCAGTTCTGGGATCTGACCTGTACCGTGTGGCCTCACACTTACTGTCTGGTCTGGAATTTCAGGTGTGCGGCGAGTGAAGAGAGAAGACTTGGAGGCCAGTGGGGAAAGCCTGGTTCGTTACAAGAAAGAACCTTCTGGATGCCCAGTGTGTGGCAAGGTAATGTTCTGCAGTTGCTGTTGGTGTTGGATGGCAGATCCCCACTCTCTAAGCTCAAGCTCAGAGCTGCAAACAAGGAACTTATAGACATGCCCAGCCCACAGCCTGCAGTCTCCTTCCACCCCCAGATAGCTGTGAATGCAGCCCAATACAAAATCATACATTAAGGGATAACACATGTCCTAGTTAGGTTTCTGTTGCTGTGGTAAATTGTGACCAAAAGCAACTTGAAGGGGAAAGAGTTGCTTCGAGTCCATCATGAAGGGAGGTCAGGGCAGGAACTCAATCAGAACTGGAGACAGGAGCTGAAGTGGAGGCCATGAACGATGACTGCTTACTGGCTTACCTCCATGTCTTGCTCGGCTTGCTTTATTATAGCACCCAGGACCACCACAGTGAGCTGGGCCCTTTCATCAGTAATTATCAAGAAAATGCCCCCACAGTCTTGCCTACAAGTCAGTCTGATGGAGCTATTTCTCAGCTGATGTTCCCTTCTCAGAGATGACTCTAACTTATGTCAAATTGACCAGAGAGCTAACCAGCACAAAGGTTTGTTTTTGGCTTTCAGTTCTACTGTGCAGTTCTTAGGTGTGAACTCTGTAGACAATAACCATGTCTAAGTGTCAGCAGGTTAGACTCACCTTCTAGGGCAACAGTGTCCGGGACTCCCAGTGTTCATCACTTGTTTTTAACTGAAGGTTACACATTTGGCATTTTGGTCTCTGCAACCTGGGATGGGTTTCCAGTAAATCTGCGGAGAATTTTTTTTTTTTTTTTTTTTTTTTTGTCCTTTCCACTCTATAGAACATGTTGTCCTCATGAGTGTCTGGACCTTGTTCTCATATTCACATTTGAAGGGGCAAGATACTCTGGGGCTTTAGCCTGTCCATGCCAGCCACCCCTGCTCAGTGACCAGGTAGTATTTTCTAAGTTAGGAGTAGCCCACCCCATGGTGATTAAGGTTAAGTTCTTGCCTAGACAGCCTGTGCTATTGTACCAGTGTCTCCACGTGATCTACCCTGGCCTTAGCCATGCCTGTGGTGTAGGCATCTGGGGCTCCCAGCCCCTGTCCTGGCTGCCACATACACATTGTCCCATTCTTCACACATGAACACCACTTCTTAACTGAAAATGCCATTGCTTGTTCATTAGACTCAATTGGAAGTACTAGCTGTATCCCCAGAGGACCAGAAGTCATGTCCCTTACTGCACAGAGCACATGCTGAGGATGCAGGTTCTAGAAAGGGTTCTCTGTGCAAGTGTACACTAGGTATACAGATTCTTTTTTTTTTTTTTTTTTTTTTTTTTTTTTTTGGTTTTTCGAGACAGGGTTTCTCTATGTAGCTTTGCGCCTTTCCTGGAACTCACTTGGTAGCCCAGGCTGGCCTCGAACTCACAGAGATCCGCCTGGCTCTGCCTCCCGAGTGCTGGGATTAAAGGCGTGCGCCACCAACGCCCGGCCGGTATACAAATTCTTGAGAGGCTCCTGTGTGTGTGACCCAAGCAGCCTCTGGTGTTGCTTAGAGGAGGGGCTACAGCTGAGCCTATCACAGCTACACATGGGAGCTATTGGCACAGAGTAGCGTTGGCACCAGGGCACCACCACACTGGGGAACCCAGCCCCACATGGCTGTCTACTCCTGATTGGGAACGTGTGGCCACACTGCCAGATTCAACGGTGCTTTCAAAAGGAAGTGACAAGCTCTGCTTCCATGATGTTTCTTGGTTTCTTTGAACCCACAGAGCAACCAAAGCCTGTGGATCCGGAGAGCAGTGAATCCATGTGGGGCCTTTGACCTTAAACTATAGATTTGGGGGCCAGATAATGCAGGGACAAGGAGATGGAGCCATGGCCATAGACAAGTAGGTCCCAGCGCACCTCATCTGAGGAAAGTCCTGCTATTGGATGCTCCGTGTCAGTGGGGCTCCTGGGACCCTGGTGATGGTTGCATATCTGCCTTGTAGACCCCATGTTCCCAGCCCCAGCTCAGGGGAGGACTGGTGTGGATGCTTGAATGAATCCTCATCCATCCCTTTAGGCTGGAAATAGAAAACAACATGAAACAGTACTCAAACTGGGTTGAGTGTCTTTTTTGGTATCTGCTTTAAGAAACTTGTAGGTATATCTGCATGGCTCCCAAGCAGGCTCTGTGCCACTGAGCTGTTGAACTCAGCATAAGCACTCTGCTGTGCTCCCATTGCAGCAGAGACTAAAAACAGAGTCCTGTCCTGTGGTTTGAATGGATGTCTAAATCACCATAAGTTTAGACAGGTGGGTATCTTGAGTTCAAGGCCAGCCTGGTATATAGAATAAGTTCCAGGACACCCAGAATGGTTACACAGAGAAACCCTGTCTCCAAAAAAAAAAAAGGAAAAGAGAGAGAGAGAGAGAGAGAGAGAGAGAGAGAGAGAGAGAGAGAGAGAGAGAAAGGAGGGAGGAAGGGAGGGAGGGAGGGAGGGAGGGAGGGAGGGAGGGAGGGAGGGAGGAAGGAAAGAAAGAAAGAAAGAAAGAAAGAAAGAAAGAAAGAAAGAAAGAAAGAAAGAAAGAAAGAAAGAAAGAAAGAAAGAAAGAAAGATAGATCACCATAAGTCTAGAAGAACTTGCTAGATGTCCTAGGCCTGGGGGCCACAGGGATTGGCTCCTGTGTATGTCCAATAGCCTAACCCTCGCTGTACTGGGTCCCTGTCCCCAGGTGTTCTCTTGCCGGAGCAACATGAACAAGCATCTGCTGACCCACGGTGACAAGAAGTACACCTGCGAGATCTGTGGGCGCAAGTTCTTCCGAGTGGACGTGCTCAGGGACCATATCCACGTCCACTTCAAGGTACAGGTCTCCCACAGGTGACACTCAGTGACCTGGCACACCCAGTGTCTGTGTTAGTTTTTATGCTCTGACAAAACACATAGATGAGGCATTCACCAACAACAGACTCTATTTCACAGTTCTGGAGCTGGAAGTTAAGATGAAGGTGCTGGAATGTTCATTGTGTTGAGGGCTTCCTCATTCACACATCACCTTCGTGCTGTGTTCTCATGTGGTGGAAGGATGGGAATGTCTTTGGGGTCTGTCTTTTAAAGGCTCTAATTCTACTCACGGTGCCCCACTGTCAGACCTCTTCATTCCCCAAGGGCTTACTCCCTCACACTGTTACCTTAGGTGAGGTTTTGGCATTCACATTGCCACCCCGGCCTTCCGTAGTTGTCATCATGGTACTGGTAGGCTCTTCATACAGACTTCCACTGTCACACCTGTTTGTCCAGCTGTAGGGCCCAGATAGAATCTCCCAGTGCGGGGCCTGACAGATTACTCTTTTCTGTACCTTTCCTAGGAGAATAGGTGTAAGGAGGGTGGCACTCTGCTGCCTTCCTGCCTTTAGGGAAAAGAAGAGCTGTGCAGTAGCCCCAGGGCAGAGAAAACTGGGTGTGAGGACAGATGGAAGAAGCACCTGAGTCAAAGGCCCAGTCCGGAGCAGTGCTGCAGCAGCCTGGGATATCCTCCAGGACTCTCCTGGGCATAGGTGGGATTTTGCTAGGCAGGTAGCATAATGACCCTGAGAGCTGGTAAGTGCCAGGACCACAGGATGGCAAGCCCAGTGCCATCCAAAGGGACATAGATATAGCTCACTAGGCAAACAACTGATTCCCCGAAAGTACTGACCAGAGATCCAGCGTACTGCATTAAAGGCTGGGTTTGTGGTTGTTCTGCAGGACATTGCACTAATGGATGACCACCAGCGGGAAGAGTTCATCGGCAAGATTGGGATCTCCTCAGAGGAGAACGATGACAACTCTGATGAGAGTGCAGACTCCGAGCCTCACAAATACAGCTGCAAGAGGTGCCAGGTACTCAGCACCCCACCTGTAAGCACAGCGGCAGGGGAGGGGATTGGGACCATGGAGCTGTGGGGAACCTACAGCACTGTTTGTCCATTTCCTCCACTAAAGAAGGTTGTCCCATATCACTTGAGCTTAGGGATGTTTACCGTGGGCTCTCACACCCATCAGAACCCGCTTGTGGCTTGGTGTGCACATAAGCAGACTGCTGACTGGGGTGGGGTTTGTGTCCTGGCAACTGGCCTAAGTAGCTTCACTAGCCTCAGACTGGTATGCCTTGCCCCATCCAACCTGAAGCTGGTCCATGCTTCACAAGGCAGGGTGCATGCTCTCAGGAAGGACAGTTGATTTCCAAGCAGCTCATGACCTGAGTTTCCAGAAGCCTGTCCTGTAAGTGGCAAGCTTCTGTACCATAGTCATCGCCCCCCACCCCACCCCATGCACAACTGACCATGCCAATTGTGTCTGGCCAATCCAAGTCTAACAAAGTTGCCCAGAGATGGCAGTGAGTCAGCAGCCTCCACCCCTGTGTGCTTATAGCTCACCTTTGGCCGTGGGAAGGAATACCTGAAGCACATCATGGAGGTGCACAAGGAGAAGGGTCATGGCTGCAGCATCTGCCACCGGCGCTTTGCACTCAAGGCCACCTACCATGCCCACATGGTCATCCACCGAGAGAACCTGCCTGATCCCAACGTGCAGAAGTAAGACTTCAAGGCTGTAAGGAAGAGAGGGACTCTGTAAAGCCATAGTGTTAGCCTAGCAATTCACAATCACTGAGTCATCGTATGCCAGATATTGGGGCACCAGCCTCCTAGGCCCCATTTTTCACCCTAATTGTTTGCCTTACAGGATTCTAAAGTGTGTTGGCTTACTTGACAAACCAGCACAGCCTTTCCTCTGTAGCTGGGTTTTGTTAATGCTGCCCCATGTCAAAGGGGTTGGTTCCTCCTAAACTCTCCTTGACTAACAATGGCATCTTCTGTGCCCTCATAGGCTCAGCCTTCAGTACATGATTCTATCTCTTATCTGGGGTCACCGTGATGACCTCATTTTACCTCAATCTGCTCTGTAAATGCCTGTCTCCACATATAGCCACATTCTGGGCTAGGACTGCAGAAGCAATGTGAGGGACAGAGTTCAGCCCATTACAGAAAAGCTGAGACACATCACATCTTCTTGCCTCACCTCCATGGACAGTGGAGCTTTTTACACATGCCCTTCACAGCTGAGCAGACCCTCAGAGTAGACAAAGGCTTCACAGTGGATGAGCCCCTCAGGTGATGAGCCCCCTGGTGGGGCTCCTGAGGTTTGTCTCTACTTTCAGGTATATTCATCCCTGTGAGATCTGTGGGCGGATCTTCAACAGCATCGGGAACTTGGAGCGCCACAAACTCATCCACACAGGTAACGTGCTCCTGCAGTGACGTATGGTGCCAACTCACCTGCCCAGCAGCAGGATTCCTGCATCACTCTCCCTGGCTCCTCACACTGCAGCCCCGTTTCTCCAGCTTTCACCCTGGCCTCCCCTGATACTTGCAGCACATCCCTTCCCATCCACCTGTGTCCACTCCAGGTTCTCAGGGCCTTCTCATGCCAGAGACTCCCGTGGAGCATGTTGAAAAGGCAGCTCACAGTGTCACTGAGCTGAGACCATTTTCTGAGATGTCTTGTGGGCTAAGGCTTTCAGGCACTGTAGCTGAAGTTTTCTCCAGTCCTGCCCAGCCCCAGTGCTGTGTATATCGCTCTGTATAAATAAAATGCTGATTGGCCAGTAGCCAGGCAGGAAGTATAGGCGGGACAAGCAGAGAAGAGAATTCTGGAAACAGGCTGAGTCAGGAGACGCTGCCAGCTGCCGCCATGAGTACCAACATGTAAGATACTGGTAAGCCACAAGCCATGTGGCAAGGTATAGATTTATAAAAATGGGTTAATTTAAGATGTAAGAACTAAATAGCTAGAAGCCTGAGCCATTAGGCCAAACAGTTTAAATAATATAAGAGTCTGTATGTTTATTTTATAAGTGGGCTGTGGGCTTGGCGGGAGCTGGAGAGAAGCTCTCCAGCTACAAGGCACTGCTGTGTTTGTTTACAGGTGTGAAAAGCCATGCCTGTGAGCAGTGTGGGAAGTCCTTTGCCAGGAAAGACATGCTGAAAGAGCACATGCGTGTGCATGACAACATCCGAGAGTACCTGTGTGCCGAGTGCGGGAAAGGTGAGTATGTACCTGGAGCCCCAGGAGGTCTCAGAGACACAGGGTATCTCTGGAGCCATGGGACATCCCAGGCCACTAGAGCATGTTCAGCCATCATCTAGCTTGCTTATGATCACTAAAATTGTAGACCTGAACCTAGACATAGTCTGTGCCCACGACAGTGGGTAGCTGCTAGGAACCATGGTTCTTCTGGGCAAAGGGGGGCCAGGGTCCTAGGCACAGGAAACCATCTTTCTCAAAATCACATCATGAATCACAAAATTATCCATAAAGACACCTCTATAGCCTACAGGAAAAGCTGGATGTTTCAAGTTCTGTTGTTTGAGACAGCATCCGTGTAGCCCAGACTGGCCTCCTGCTTGATGTGTAACCAAGGATGGCCTTGCATACAACCTCTCTCACCAAGCCTCTTCCTGCCTAGTTCTGCCTGTCTTTCCCTTCTCTTTCCACATACTATGTGGATTCTCTCATTACCTAGTCTCACTTAGAACAGAAGTCCCATGAAGCCAGAGGGCTCTGTCTAGCATACCACCTGGTGTCTAATGCCTGGCACATAAATAGTGAGATCATAGCAGTTATGGGAATGAATAAATGAGGCCATGAATAGGTGTTAGAACTACAAGGGTGAGGTTTGTACCAACTAACTTCAGTCCTTTGTAAGAAATACAGATCAAGAATAGGCCAGTTACCTAAAGAATAGTCTGCTAGGGGGTCAAGCTTTGGCTGGATCTCTCATCACCTGTGGTTTTTGTTCCTGGGTGGTGGGGGCTGTATGACATTTTTAATTGGAGGGTTGGGAGGAGGGAGAAATTAAGGTAAAATTGCTCTTCCATAGTCAGAAAGGACTGGCACTTTACCCAGCCAGGGACTGACAGACAGGAGACTCAGGGTGACACTTGTGTGCCCTCTGCTGTCTCTGACTTGACTAGCCCTGTGGCGCAACTGGGTTGCCTGAAGTCAGCTCTTCACACTGAGATAGGTGAAGGTGAGTAGTGACAAAATGGGACTGGGTGGGCTATTGTCCGGCTGAGGCCGGAGCCAGGAGTGGGCTCTGAGCCCACTGCTCCCACCCAGTGTGGCAGCACCGCTGTCTTGTCTTGCTGGGGGTGGGGTGGTCTAAGGACTGCACCCTGCCTGCACTCACCCAGCTGGGCCTTGGCTCCTAAGGATGCTTCCCCACTTTCCTCATCCTAAGTGTAGTCATGGCTTTGGATTGTTTCAATGCCTAAGATTGGCAGCAACAAGTTAAAAGTCATTAGTGGTCTGACAAGGTGGCATGAACGGTCAAGGCGCTTGCACATGGGCGTGATGACCTTAGTTTGATCCCTGTATCCTGCAAGGTGGCAAGGACTGACTCTGGAGAGTTGTCCTTTGACTTTGCATGTTACACACACACACACACACACACACACACACACACACACACACACACACACACACGAAAGAATATTTTTTTTAAAGAATGGCTTTTTCTGTTTGTTTTTGTTGTTGTTGTTGTTGTTTGAAACAGGGTTTCTTTGTGTAATTCTGGCTGTCCTGGAACTTTTTAGACCAGGCTGGCCTCAAACTCACAGAGATCCATCTGTCTCTGCCTCCTGAACACTAGGACTAAAGGCGTGTGCCACCACCGCCTGGCAAGAATGACTTTTTAAAAAAATTAATTAAATGTAGATCTGGTGTCCTCATTTTAGTTAACATTTATGTCATCAAAGAGAGACAAGAAGCCCTAGTCCTCCTGTACATCTCACTGCATCATCTTGGGTGCTGTTGTTGACACACTGCATCTTAATGTCACAGTGAATCTCTAGTGGCCTCCTGAGGTGTTAACTTTGTGGGTACTTCATCTGGTGGAGTGGGACCCTCTGAGGTGAGGCCACAGCCTATTTCTCCCAAGCCCATTCTGTGTCTATGGAAATTGTGCCCACTGGGTTCAGATGGGAGCTTCAGGGGAGTGGATTGGAACACAGATGCCCTGGGGCAGGTTTTGGGCAGTCTGGCACTCATGCTGATCTGCTTCCTGTAGGCATGAAGACCAAGCATGCACTGCGCCACCACATGAAGCTGCACAAGGGCATCAAGGAGTATGAGTGCAAAGAATGCCACCGCAAGTTTGCCCAGAAGGTCAACATGCTCAAGCACTACAAGCGGCACACAGGTGTGTCCTGTCTCTCTTCTGCCTGGTCTGCAAACCAATGGCCCTAGAGTGAGTGCTGAAGGTCTGTACAGGCACCTTTTCATGCATTTGCCAATGTTTTTGGCTGGATGCCTGGAAATCATAGCCACTTACTGGGGCACCCCATGTCTGCAAAGGATCACAAACCCATCCCACCACCAGTGTGAGATCTTTTTTTTTCACATCTCTTAAGTGGTTTGTTGTTGTTTTGGTTTGGTTTGGTTTGGTTTTAGTTTTCAAGACAGAGTTTCACTCTATAGCCCTGGCTGTCCTAGAACTCTATAGACCAGGCTGGCCTTGAACTCACAGAGATCTACCTCCCTCCTGAGTGCTAGGATTAAAGGCATGAGCCACCACTGCCCAGCATTTTCTTTCTTTCTTTCTTTTTTTCTTCACTTTTAATAATAGCTATTATAACTAGGGTGAGATGGCTCCTCATTAGAGTGTTGGTTTTCAGTTCATTGCTGGCTGATGGTAGTGAGCATTTTTCACATATATGTGTCTATTCTGATCATTTCTGGTTTTTAGCTTGCATTGCTTGTTTCTAAAGTTTTGGCTCATTATACATTGTTCGTATTAACCTTCTGTCAGATGACTGGCTGATGAGAGTCTTCTCCCATTCTGTCTGTTGTCTCTTTGCTCTGAGAGCTGTTTCCTTTGCTCTGGAGAAGTCTCATGGTTTGATGTGTAGTTTTGTTTTTGTTTCCTGGGCTTCAAGGTTCATCTCACATAGTCATTGCTCTACCAATGTCTTGAAGTGTTTCTCCTAAGTTTTCTTTTAGTTCCAAAGATATTTAATCTTTGACCCATTCTAAGTTGATTTTTGTAGAGATAAGGGTCAAGTTTGAAGCTTCTGAATGTAGACATCTAGTTTTCCTTACACCTTTGTTGAGATTCAGTTGACTGTACATGCATGACTTTATTTTAGGATCTGTTCCGTGGATGTATGTGTTTGTTTCTAATGCTAGCACCATTGTGGTTTTGTACCTGTGATTCTGGTAGTGTCTTGAAACCAGGCATGAGTACCTGCAGCTCTGTGCATTTTGTTCCAGGTCACTTCTGCTATGTCTGCCAGGCTTCCCCACAAACTTCAGGATTGCTTTTCTGGTTTTGTGAAGAAGTAATTGGTATATTGCACTGAATCTGTAAATCACTTTGTGTCAACATTTTAACAGTATTCATTCTTACAGTCCATGAATAAGGAACATCTCTCCAGTATTTGGTGTCATCAGTGGCTTTAAAATATACTTTAAGCTAGTCAGTGGTGGCACACACCTTTATTCCCAGCACTTGAGAGTAAGGGCAGGTGGATATCTGTGAGTTTGAGGACAGCCTGGTCTATAGAGTGAGTTCAAGGACAACCAGGGATACACAGAGAAACTCTGTCTCGAAAAACCAAAAAACAAACTATACTTTAATGAAAAGACTTCCTTTTAAATAAAAATGACTTGTATTTTGTAATCGAAGCTGTGGTGGCATCAGGCTTTGCAACATGATCCACAAGCTTCAGCAGCCAGTACTCTAACACTCCAGGGCTCCTAAGGCACGGGATGGACATCTTCTGTCTGTTGGAAATCCCTGTGGCAGCTCTAGGGACTAGACTCTTCTCAGGTGTTTGACCACTTTAAATTTAGTATTACCTAAAGGGATGTTCTTATGAACTTGAGGGATGTGCTCTTTCACTAGTCCCAGCATCTTGATTGTATCTTTTCCCCAATATGGACACCTTTTTTATACTAATTATTCTGGTAACCGTGTGTAGTTTATGTGGGTGCCAGGGGTCCCCACCATACTTTTTGGATCTTCGGCTTGAAAGACTTGATTTAAAAGTCTTAATTTGGTAAATTTATGATGAATCCAGTGTGTGTCAATGAGAGATTGCACATCTTTTGTCATGATCTGTTGTGTATCTGAAGACTCTGAACTACTGAGCACAGAATCCCTGTCCTGAATATGGAAATTCTTCTCTTCAGAAGCATCTGCTAAAAGTCCAACCTGAACTTCCCTACTGACTCTCAGGATTTTTTTTTTAACTGTATAAAATGACAGGCTGCATAACATTTTCCTACATGTAGATAATACATGTTTTCATGATTTCTTGCCCAGCAGATAAATATTGTTGATGTGTGTGTATATGTGTGTTTATGTGTATATATATATATACATATCTTTGTTCCCCCCACACACACCTCAGAGGCTGGCCTTGAACTCATTGTGTAACTAAGGATGACCTGGAACTTCTGAATCCTCCTGTCTCTGTGATCTGAGTGCTGGATTACAGGTGTGCACTACCACACCTGGTTTATGTAGTACACAGGGTCAGACCCAGGGCTTTATGCATGCCAGGTGAGCACTCTGCTCACTGAGCCATATCCTCAGCCTTCAGGTCTTTGTATGTGCAGTTTTGTGTGGTCGTGTGTGTGTGTGTGTGTGTGTGTGTGTGTGTGTGTGTGTGTGTGTTATGTAATTCTAATTCTTTACCAGTTCAGAAGATCTTAGTGGAGTCTTCAGGCTTTCCCACATGGAGACATGCTGTGTACAAATAGGGATGATTTGACTTCCACTCTTCCTGCATGCTTGTTTTTTGTTCCTCTCTTGCCTAACGGCCATGCTAAAACTTAAGGTGCTATCTTGACTATAAGTCTGGGAATCAACACCTTGTCTCCTTTCAGATTATAGTGGAGCTTGCTTCAGTGTCTCCCTTTTGGCACAGTGCTGGCACTGCGTTTGCCATGCATAACCTCATGATGAGGTATGATTCTTCTGCACCTGGTTTGTTAACATTTTATTTTATCAGATGCTTTTTCTCCATCTGTTTGAGATGATCATGAGATTCTGTGCTGATATTTTGGCCCTTCATTCTGTTGCTATGTCATATCACATTTGCCAATTTGCTTAGATTGAACCATCCTTGCATCCTGGGATGGATTCTGCTTGATCTTGCTCATCCTGTGGATGTGCTGGTAGATAGTGAAAACAATCCCTGGTGCTCTGTGTGACCACAGCAGCTCTGCTGTCTCTCATGGAGACATTCCCATTCTTGTCTTGGGTCCTGACTTTCTCTTGCTGTTTAATCTCTTAATGCATGTCTCAGAAGCTACCCAAGGCCTTTTGAAGCTAAGTAGGGGTATAGGTGAGTTATCCTGCTAAGAGAAACTGTTGCTGTCTCCACCCCTGGGCTCTCTTCTCTACATCTGTGTTCTTGGACCTTCCCAAATCTCTTCACTTTTAAAAATATGAAGTGTCATATAAAGGACTAAGTTTTTGAGGCCACAGTTTTCTGGGTAAATTTGGGAATAAATGCTGTTTTTGTTTTTTGGTTGTTGTTGTTGTTGTTTTCTGACAATTTACCATTCCTCTGAGGTGCTACAAATCCTGGAGCATGAGACATCCTCTATATATGTAAACTGAAAACTCACCAAGTATGTGATATCCAACATGACTTTTCCTGCAGGAATAAAAGACTTCATGTGCGAGTTGTGTGGGAAGACATTCAGCGAGAGGAACACAATGGAGACCCACAAGCTCATCCACACAGGTAACTGAGTCCCAAGGATGGTTCAGCTGTCCGAATATGCAGGAATGGGAGCACCTGCTCTGTTTCACAAACACTTGCAGAATAGGACTCTTGGTTTGAGGCAGCCCCTTGGCCTCTAAACCCCACTGTGCCTTTCCAGCATCCGTTCTTCAAGGACAAAGGTCAGTTGTTCCTGCTAGTCTTGAGCACTGGTGTCCGACTGGTCTGACCAGATGATGGCTGTCTAGAGGAGCACAGAGTATGGCAGGTGCTTGGCTTGAGAGGTGACTGAAGCGTTGATGGCTCTCTGTTGACTTACATTTCTCTTTTCTACCCCACTTGTGTGTGAGAAGTGGGCAAGCAGTGGACTTGTTCCGTGTGTGACAAGAAGTACGTCACGGAGTACATGCTGCAGAAACATGTCCAGCTCACCCATGACAAGGTGGAAGCACAGAGCTGCCAGCTATGTGGCACCAAGGTGTCCACCCGGGCCTCCATGAGCAGACACATGCGGCGCAAGCACCCTGAGGTTAGCCTGGTGGGGGCTCATTCACATCTCCCCATAGCATGCATGGCCTGGCCCCATTGTGGGCTTGGGGTGCCTACTCTGCTCTGAGACCCCTTTGTCCTCATGCAATGTGAGTTTAAGATTGAGCCCTGGTCTTATGTCTGAATTGTATCATCTTTTTTTTTCTTCCTGAGACAAGATCATGTGTAGCCCAGACTGGCCTAGAACTCACTATGTATCTGAGGATGATTTTGAACTTCTCTGAGTGCTGGGATTGCAGGCATGTACTACCACACCCAGTTTTATGTGGGGCTGATTCTTGAAGCCCTCATGCATGCTAGGCAAGCACTCAGTCAACTGAGCCCCAGCCCAGCCACCTTCTTCTCACAACAAAACTAGATTAATAAAGTTACTAGACCCCTAAGAAGAAGAGATACTTTCTGAGCATGAAAGTCACAAAAGAAGTTGTACCCAAAATATTGCTAGATCTGAGCAGGGAAGCTGTTGGGATTTCTGTGGGTTTAAAAAAAAAAAAAAGGCAACTGTAAACGAACATGTTTGTGAGCTTTATCCCCTTTAACAGATACAGACTTAGTATCAGCTGTGACAACCATTCAGTGAGAAAACCCAGTGTCTAGGGAAAGAGAATTCATGATGGAAGAAATACATATAGGTTTAAGAAACACCAGGAAGACTTCTGCTTTCCTGTGGGTCTCTGAAGTGCTGATTCGATCAGGAGACACAGTCCTCAGAGGCCCATTAGTGTTCTCTTGGCTCAAGCATGGTTCAGAAAAGGGCCCAGAATGGGCTTTTGTCTAGAGGTTCAAAGATGGAGCTCCCTGCCACCCTCATGAATAGTGTACATTTTTCCACTTTGCTTTCTTCCGCTGAGCAACAAATTTAAGGAATGTTGGGGTAAGGTCAGAGCCTTCCCCAGGCTTGCAGCTTCTCTACACCAGGTGTCTTTGGCAGATCACCTTTCTTACACCTTTCCAGTGTATCCATATCCCTCCCTGTCTGTGTCTGCTGCCTTCTGTAGGACTTAGTCACCAGTTATGAGATACGCAATGAGTGTAAGCAGCTGACTAGTGTTGCTTGCCATGGATAGGACACTGGGGCTGGTGGGAGGCCATGTGGGCTCATAGGGCAGGTCATGGAGTGAGTGTTGCTAAGGACCCTTGTGAGTGGGGCAGATAAAGGAAAGGCATGACTAGGCTCTTGCTTTGTCACAAAGCTGACATGCACATAGCTGTATGCATTAGGCTAACGGGCACAGTGTTTGGCCCACAAAAACCTCCATTGGTGGTTTCTTATCAAACAGTTACTGCTCTGTGTCTTAGCTTCCTCAGCTCCCTGTCATGACAGAAGGTACACTGATACCTCACTAGAGCACATGTCATGGAGGCCACAGAAGCAGGAAGTAGCCTCCATCTAAGGATAGGAGCCACAAGTTAGCAGACGGGTACCAGGTGTTCCCACCAGGCTAGAAAACACTGTAGAGGTTTGAGATGGGGGTCAGAGACCAGGGTTGGGGGAACCCTAGAGAACATTTCTAGAAGTAGTTTCAAAGTCAGAACGGAGGCTAGGAGTCAGAGCAGAGGTGAGTTTGTCAGCTAGCTGCTAGTTCCCTGCAGCAGTGGCCCTTGCACAGTGAGTTTAGATTCCTAGGACATAGTCAGGGCAGCCATTGGGTGGGCACAGCGACCCTACTCACTGCCCTCTGCCCCTTTCAGGTCCTTGCTGTGCGGATTGATGATCTGGACCACATCCCTGAGACCACCACCATTGATGCCTCCTCCATTGGCATTGTCCAGGTAAGCAGCACAGAGCGTACCTGCAGGGCTGGAGTGTGAGGGGAGCAGATCTCACATACCAAGTGAACCCTGAGGGAACAGACCATATATAGGAGCAGGCTCCAGACATACCATTGACTGTGCTGTACACATCAGCATAGTCTCACTGAGATTTGTTAGGCCTTCCTCCTGGAGCTTTCTAGACTATGTCTTAGTTTTGTTGTAGAATCTATGAATTCAATATTCAGATGCTGGTGTATGTGTCTTAAGAAAATAGGTAGTTTGGGGGGGCTGGAGAGGTGGCTCAATTTGTTACTCTTTCAAAGGACTGGGTTCAGTTCTCAGCAACCATATGGTGGCTCACAGCTATCTGAAACCCTAGTTCTAGGGAATCCAATACCCTCTTCTGACATCTGTGGGCACCAGGCACATACACGATGCACGTATGCGTTGCACATACATAGATGCAAGTGACATTCATACACATAAAACAGATGTAAAAAAGATTCTTAACTGATCAGTCCTAGAAATTTTTATTATGATTAAATTATCTTAAGCAAAATTAAACTTTACTATATTAGGCAAACCTAGATTTTTTTTTTCTTTTTAGACAGGGCCTCACTATGTATACTTGGCTAGCCTGGAACTCTACGTAGTCCACACTGGCCTTGAACTCACAGAGCTCCACCTGCCTCTCCCTCCCCAGTACTGGGATTATAAGTGTGCACCACCACACCAGGCCAAACCTAGCTCTTAAAGGAACTTTTACCAGTATTTTTTTTTTGAGACATGATCTCATGTAGTCCAGGTTGATCTTGAGCCTGCCATGTTGCCAAGGCTAGCCTTGAACTTCTGATCCTCCTGCCTCTACCTCTCAAATGCTAAAATCCCAGGTGTGCACCATCATACCTGGATGTACTCAATATTTTTATGACACTTTTATTTTTAATCACAAAGAGAACATCTGTACCTGAGTGCTTTGGCTTGTGCTGATGAGTGTCCCATGAGAACAGGTGGCTTATGGAATGAAAGGATAGAATCCACATCTAGCCCTTCTGTGAGCCGTTTATGTGCCTGACAATTCATAGGTGAGGGCAGGAAAGGAAGTCTCTCCATCTCCCTACTCTGACCAGCTCCTGGTAGGTTTGTGTGCCCCCAGAACCTCACAGGGGCACCGAGAGTACCACTGACAGGACAGAGAGCCCTACAGCCACCGTGCCCTGACCTCCATCTGTGTGGGCCGCAGCCCATCTTGCTGACACTCTCAGAGCTGTGTGAGGGAAAGGATAAGCCTGAACAGAGAGGGGCAGAAAATGCCTGCATAGTTTTAATCAAGAGTTCTCATCCAATGTTGTTCCTGCTGTGGATAGTGGCTAAAAGCGCTTTCCTTGAGGGAAATATTTCTCATTTAACAATGTTTCTATTTGAACACAAAGTAGCTATTTCCTGTGGCAGCTTGACGCCCTGTGGGTGTGTCTAGGCAGTGAATGATGCCCTGGCCCCCATCCAGATGTGACCCGCTGCCCTGTGGTTACTGACACCCATCTCCTCACAGCCTGCACTGGGCCTGGAGCAGGAGGGGCTGGCAGAAGGCAAGCATGGGAAGGCTGCCAAGCGCAGCCACAAGAGAAAGCAGAAGCCGGAGGAGGAGGCAGGGGCTCCAGTGCCCGAGGACACCACCTTCAGCGAGTACCCTGAAAAGGAGCCAGAGTTCACAGGCAGTGTGGGTGATGAGACAAATTCTGCTGTGCAGAGTATCCAACAGGTTGGTTGGTGCCTTTGTGTATATCAGAGGACAGCCACCTCTGCAGGGGCAGCTCCTCTGGACTTGAGTCCTGTCATTCACCCTCGCTTTCCATGTAGGCATTGTCTCACGCAAGCTGTGCCAACTGTGACCTCCAGATTACGCATGCCATTGTTAATAACAGTGTGACACTTTAGCAGTGAGAGACTGAGACATGGTTATCAATTGGGTGCCCCAAGGGGCCTGCTAAGGAACAGGACCTGGACAAGCATCAGCCACTGAGCTGGCTTCTCTCTGTGGTCTCTGCTTTGCTTATCTTATATCACTTTGCCATTTGAGACCTCACTTCTTCCGTGTGTGTGTTTCGTTTTTTGGAGATGATGATTCTGCAGTAAACCTGCTTGCATCTGTCTTGCCTTTCAGCACTAGGTTTGAGGAAGCTGCAGCCGTGGCTGCCTCCATAGCTACACAGGGTTTTCACAGGCCACAAGACAGGCAGGTCAGAGGGTGGATGAAGATAAAGGGTTGGCTTCCTGCTTTTCAGGCTTGCTTTACTCATGTGTGTGTTGTGATCTGTCTGTCTCTCCTGCTGCACCTGGCTTTACATTGGCTTTACATTGATACTGGGAATAGCATTCAGGGTCTCATGAATCAGTGGCGAGCACTTCCCCATCTCTGGACATACTTCACTCTTTTTCTGGCCAGTGACATTCATTTGATTTTCCATCTCAGCATTGCCTGTGAGAATGTCCGTATTTCCTTTCTCTTTTCTGCTGGTATAATTCTCCAAGGACACTGTGTTCTGCTTTCCCCAGTGGAGGCTTGGCTCTCACTCCTCTGCCTGAGCATGCAGTTCCAGCACAGACTGTGGCCTCCGGTAGGAGGGTGCTTGGGGAGGTTCTGCCTTTCTCCTTTTTGCAGAAATAATTCATTGTCTCTTTTCTCCATGTGACTCTTGCAGGTGGTGGTGACCCTAGGGGACCCCAGTGTGACTACTCCATCAAGCTCTGTCGGCCTGACCAACATCACCGTGACCCCCATCACCACTGCAGCTGGGACTCAGTTTACCAATCTACAGCCAGTGGCTGTTGGACACCTTACCAACCCTGAACGCCAGCTACAGCTGGATAACTCCATCCTGACTGTGACCTTTGACACTGTCAGTGGCTCCGCCATGTTGCATAACCGCCAGAATGATGTCCAGATCCACCCACAGCCAGAAGCCTCAAACCCGCAGTCCGTGGCCCACTTCATCAACCTCACTACACTGGTGAACTCCATCACGCCCCTGGGGAGCCAGCTCAGCGAGCAGCACCCGCTCACATGGCGGGCTGTGCCCCAGACGGACGTGCTGCAGCCGCCACCACAAGCTCCTGCAGCCCCACAGCAGACAGTGCAACCCCAGGTACAGAACGAACAGCAGCAGATGTACAGCTACTGATAATGCGGCTGCAGAGCTGGCTGAGCTGCAGGGAGGGCTCTGAGGCCTTGAGGTTTATTTGCTGGGTACCAAACAGGAAGAGTATACACATGGCAGGATCACTGAGGTTGGGTTAGCATTGCAAAGTTACCAGCTTAGCTGGTGCCATGGCCTTTGACAGGCAGGAGCTTAAGGCACTCCGTGGAGTGCCACCATGTGCTTCCCCAAGGTGGTGCAGTCTGGCCAGACCACAGTGTCACCCTCAGAGGTCTGTAATTGTCATGGGGCTCAGGGACACAGATAGCAGGTTCCTAGAAGCAGGTGTGATATCCCAAGAACCAGGGAGATTTGATCTGTTTTCTTTAGCACTCCAGTAACGACACTGAAACATGGCTAGCCTTCTCAGGCAGCACACAGAAGCAAACCCAGGTTTCTCCTTGCTCCTGGATTCACAAGCAGGGAGACAGAAGTCAAGTAACTCTTCCTCTGAAGTCACAGTTTGTTTGTCACAGGGCTGTGGCCTGAGGCCTCGTATGAGAAGTATCATGAACCTCATGGGAGGCCCCTAGATCAGGCGCAAAAGGCATCTTGGGAACATCCGTAGATTGATTTTATGAACAGTTTGTTCATTTTATTTCATAACCACGTTATGTATTATGGCCCTCTTGTGGCCAATATTGATTTATTTTAATATGATAAAGTCGTTTGCACTGTAGGGTGTTGGTCCCTGTCTTGTGCACAGGTGCCTTGCGTGAGGGCACACACAGTTGTGTGCAGAGTAAGCCCTCATGCTCGAATCCCAATGCTCCTCCACAGCCACCTCAGGACTCTGCCATCCAAACACATGTATTACGGTGCAGCTTAGCCACACCCCTGAGTGGAGAATGGGGAGTGAACCCATGTTTTCTTTCTGTGTAAGCCTTAATTCCAAAAGGTGGTTGTGTCTGAAGACCAATTTCCTACGAAGTGGAGGAGTTCAGCTCTACAGGAGTGAAGTGTAGCTAGTGATTTAAGGAAACCCAGAGAGGTGTGGGTGGGGTGAGAGCAGAAGTGGTCACCATGACAGTGCAGGCAAGCTGGCCACACCCAGCTGGGGGGACATGGCAGCACATACTTGTACCATCCCAGTGGCAACAGGCCGGACTGCCATCATGGTGTCTACAGTCCCAGCACAGGGACACAAAGAGGCAAGGTGACAGGAGAGTCTTGCTGTGTGGTCTTGCTCTTCTCATCAGTTTTTAATGTCATACAAAAGAAGAAGAACTTGAAGATGAACTTGCCTTACTTTGTCCTTGGTCCCGTGTTTCCTGGATGTAGCCGGATGTGGGCAGCCACCCTGCAGAGACCCTGGCAGCTAACCAGCAATGGGCAAAGAAAGCTGCAGTCAGCCTGGTGTCAGACAAGGTGGCACTTTCTCAGCACCTCATTCCAGAGAACAAGCTTTGAGAAGGAGCTGGAGCTTGTGTTACACAGTTGGAGTCTAAGGAAGATGCACTCAGATGGGTCCTACTGGTCTGTGGGTTACCTGGCCCACACCCTCTACATCCACACAGGCCAGTCTCACCTCTCAGTTGTTGGTGTGGTAGAAGAGTCTTGGACTTCTTAGTTTATGACAGTTATTTTATGTTATTTATGTGTATAATTAACTGCTTTGTACACAGTACCCTTATCAGATGAACTTGGGCTAAAGGTGAATTGTTTTCTAAAATATTGCCTTCATTCTCCAAATAAATTAACTAGTCCAGGAAACCATGGAAGCAGTGGGCAATCCGTAGTTCCTATACTATTTTTTTAAAAATTCAGTCACAATTCCGTTTTGCCTTTACAGCCTCTCAAAGATGAACGAGCTGAGCCCAAACGACCATTGAGCTCAGTCAGACATTTACTAGCATTTGACTTTTATTCTCTTCCCTATGAAATAAAAGCTTTTGAAATCACATTTTTATTTTTTAAAGATGTATTTTTATGCCTCCAGCCAGGCTGTCAAACCCTGTTGAAAGACAGAGCTTAGGCTGTGTAGTCTCTCCTGCTGCCACTGTTTGCTTAAATACACAGAGGCATCTACTTCCTGCTGTTTTAAACAGGAACTCAGATAAAACCAGCCTTTCTTCCCAAGTGTCTGTGACACATGGTCTTACCAGAGTCATTGATGGAGGCAAGCAGGTCGTCCTAGCATGGTTGCAGCTACTCTACATATAGAAACTGGATCGTAAATCAAAGACATCTCCACACTCCAGCCGCCCTACGTACATAAAACATTGTTCATTGGTGGGAAGTGTTCTTTTTTTTTTTTTTAACAGTCTAAGGTGGGCAGATGCACAGCTGTGTGTCCAACATGCCCTGTGACTGTCTTGGTTCACATAAATAAATGTATAATGGGAATTTGTTTACACCTTGTGAATGGTAATGCTATAGGGTCACATGTCATGACAGGATGAATCTCACAGTTGTAGCACAGGGCTCCACCCTCTAGGATGACATTAGTAAGTGAGATGTTCTCAGGAAAAGGGTCTGTGCCATGAAAACTCTGTGTCTGGCCCGGAAGCCCTCTGGAGAATGCCCCGTCACGGAAGGCAGATTTCCTCCTTCACACCGGTCTCGTTTGGTATACAAAGGCAGAGGCAGTACCTGTGACCTCCATAGGTTTTGAGGGTTGTGAAGAACGTTCTGCAACTCTGAGGGTGTTTCATGTCATCTCTGTTTGTATGACAGTGAATAAAGGTGCTGTGACCTGTGTTTTTCAATTGCTGGCCCTCTGCTCTCCTGCCCATGATGAAGCTGTGCCTGGCAACCTTTGAGAATGGCTCTAACTCCTATTGTAGGCAATGTTCTCATTTCCCTGCAGGCCTGGTGTGTATGTTTGGACCATTTGAAACACCCTGAGATACTGAGTGTCAGAAACTTCCCCAAGAGCTACAGAGGGCAACAGAGAAAGTTCATATGGGCTTCTTTGTAAAGCTGAGGTCAGAGAATGGGCAGCAGGTAGTACTTGGCAAAGCTTTTCTGTGGGCTTATGGTCTCAGATGGTCCCTTACTGATACTGATCAAGTATTAGATGGTGTGTTCTAATTTGTCCCTGTAGGTTTTATGTTTGTTTTGAGACAAGGTCTCATGTAGCCCAGACTGGCTTTAAACTCTGAACCTCCAATCTCCCTGTTGGTGCCTCCCAAGTACTATAATTACAGGCATTCACCATGTCCAGCTAGGAGTTCTTTTAAAGTGATGAAACACCTTTGTTATCAGTCCTCTAAGGAGCTGAACCACCAGGACTACATTTCACATATCTTAATATCTGATAGCAGCTAGCTCTCCTGCCGGTAAGACTTATTTAACCTTAATAGGAGCACTTATCTCTGGGTCCAAGCCTGCAAACTTTGCATGTACCATAAGGTACCACATAGTCTGCTATCAGACACATGATCAGAAGACACCTGACAGAACTTAAAGGAGGGCTTACCTGGGCTCCCAGTTTCAGATGACACGGTCCCTCTGGCAGAGAAGGTTGGGTGGTTGGAGCAGCTCCATCTGTAGTGTCAAGAACTTATGACAGTATTTCCCATGAGTGTGTGGAAGACTACAGATTTGAACCATAACATTTGTGTCCCTGGTCCCCATAAACTCTCGGCTACATCATAAATGCAGCTACATTCAACTATAAGAGTCTCGGATCTTCACAACTTCACTGTTGGAAAGTGGCTACTGAGGTTCAGGGCAACCTCTTAGATATGAGAGAATAAAGGTACAGTGTAACAAGTCTTTCTCTGTCCCACCAGCCAGCCCCAAAATAATGACACAGAGATCCATTATTAATTCTGAAAGCTTGGCCTTAGCTTAGGCTTGTTTTTGACTAGCTCTTATAACTTAAATTAATCTACATTTTGTCATGTACAGCCCATCCTGCTTCTTCCATGTCTCCTGGCATCTCTCTCACATGCCTAGATTCCTCCTCCTTCTTTATCTACCTGGAGGTCTCCCCTATACCTGCTGCCTAGTTATTGGCCTTTGAACTTTTTATTACACCAATCTCAGCAATACACCTTCACACAGTGTACAGATATCCCGCAATAGCACAGAGTAACCTGGGAGGATAGCAGGGACATACCAAACCCAACAGGGTAAACGTTAGACTCTGTACCCCCACATCTAGCATCTGGGGCTTAAGTGGACATCATATCTGCCAGTGGCTAAAGCAGCTCCCACTTCTACTCTGCAGCACCAGCTTCGCCCAGTCAGTACCTGTGGGTCTTCTGGGAAGATGTCTTGTTTTCTTGGAATCTCTAACATCCAGGGCTCTCCATTGGAACTGAGGCTTCACCTTCACAGATTTCTAGCTTGGGAACTCCATGAAGGAAACACAGTCCTGCTATATATTGCCTGGCTCGCAGGCTGTCCTCTAGAACTTTGGTGTAAACTGGAGTTTTGCACCAGTTTAAAACCAGCAGCACATGAATGATGCTAAGTTCTGCTCTCAGTTCAAGGTGTATCCCCTTGGACTGTGGCTGCAGAAGCCTCCAAGTGCTATGTGGCCAGACTTTAGCTGTTGGGGGGACACTTAATATACCAATCTTTACGTGCATAAGCCAAGTTATTATCTATTAATTTTCCATATACAGTAAAAACAAGATCCCAAAGAAAGAACCAACTGGGCCATTGGCTTCTCTCACATGTTTCTGTGTGATGTGAGTGCATCAATATCAAAGGCACCCAAGATCTAGAGTGACAGGTTAAAATGAACGCACTGATCTGGCTGGAACAAGCCTTGCATCCCATTCATCTTTCAGGGACTGACTCTCCTGAGACCTAAGGTATCTGGGTACAGGCTGCTAGCATTCCCAAAACCCTGGAGACATAGGAGTTCCCAGCAGCTTGCTCCTTCCTGACATGCTTGCTCCTTCCACAAACACATGGGTGAGAGTACCTTTTGCCACAGCATAGACCCACCTGTGTCTACAGAGGCTTCTTGAGGAAAAGGGAGGCTGGAAACCCAAGAACTGCTTCCTGCTGAGTGTAGCTTGTTTCTCATAGGTGGGATTCAGGTCTGTCCCAACACTGGCTGTTGTTCACTTATATGAATCCTGGAGCTTAACTCCCAGATAAGCTCTTCTCTTCCAGAAGGAAGTGGAGCTGCTGGCCAGGCTAGGAGCTATCTTCTAGAATATACCATGGGTAGAACATTGTGATGTAGATCCACCAGGGATATTGCAGTCACAGGAAGTCTGGAATCTGTGTTTTGCTGTTTCTTGTTGGATTAAACACTAATCCATCTCCACCCAGTGTCTCAAAGCATGATCAAGATGACTTAATCTAACTCATGGTCACAGTCTTCCCACACAGACCTAGCCCTCTCCACTGTCCTCACACTCAGCAGTGGTGGCCCATTGTTCATTCAATGTACAGCTTAGCTCCTAGCATCATCTCAGACCAAGACCTACTTCCTACATGACATCTTGAGTGGTTTTGAAAATGGCCAGATTTACCCATCCTTCCATGTTCCTCTAGTTTACATCTTTAGCTCTCACTTCCAGAAAGCCATCAAGTTCCTCATCCTTCCCCAGACACTTATCACTGTGCTGTTAGTGGCACTCAAAAAGATTGTGTTCCACTGTAGCACCTACAACCAAGCCCAGCATCCTCTGTGGGCCCACCAGATCCCCCCAGACCCAAGATTGTGAAAAAAGGCTCTGGATGTGTTCAGAGTGTGTCTGCTGACATTCTGGATGCCAGGTGACCTCTGAATGTCACCAGTGCCTCTTCATGGCCCAGGGTGCTCAGGACCTGCCTGCTTTCCTCCCACTAGTGGTCTCAGGCTGTTCTAGTTTTGAACCCACTGTCCACACTGAGTTCTGGTCCTTACCCCTCTCCTCAGTTAATGCCTATGTGCCTCTCAGATCATGGCTCAAATACCTCTCACAGGAATCTTCTAGAAGTTCTCATTTCCCACTCAGACAATGGCCTGTTTTTCTTCATAGCACTTGAGACTGGCAGTCAGTGAGTACTTCCTAGCTAATCTGTTTATGTGTTTTATTCCTGCCCTTCCATAAGCTTCAAAAAGAGAGAAGGACTCTATTTCCTTACTTTCTCAACATTCCCCTAAGCCTACCTAGCCCAGTGTGTTTTGTTTTGGGGGGTTTGAGGTTTTGTTGTTGTTGTTGTTTTGTTTTTTGTTTTGAGACTGGGTTTCTCTGTGTGTGGACCAGGCTGACCTCAACTCAGATTCACCTGCCTCTGCCTCCTGAGTGCTAAAGGCGTGCGCCACCATGCCCAGCATTTTTTTTTAAGATTTATTTTTATTTTATGTGTATGGATGTTTTGCCTGTGTCTTAGTTAGGGTTTTTATTTTTTTTTAAAGATGTGTGTGTGTGTGTGTGTGTGTGTGTGTGTGTGTGTGTGTGTGTGTATTTTATCTGCATGTATGACTTTATGCCATAAGAGGGTATCAGATCCACTATAGATGGTTGTGAGCCACCATATGTTTGTCAGGATTTGAACTCAGGACCTCTGGAAGAGCAGCCAGTGCTCTTAACTGCTGAGCCATCTCTCCAGCCCTAGTTAGGGTTTTTATTGCTGTGAAGAGACACCATGACCACAGCGACTCTTATCAAGAAAACATTTAATTGTGGTGGCTCTCTTACAGTTTCAGAGGTTCAGCCCATTATCATCATGATGGGGAGCATGGTGGCCTGCAAGCAGATGTGGTGTTGGAGCTGAGAGTCCTACATCTTGCAGGCAACAGGAAGTAGACTGACTGTCACACTGAGTGAAGCTTAAGCAAAAAAGCCTGCCCCCACAGTGACACAGTTCCTTCAACAAGGCCACACCTCCTAATAGTGCCAATCCCTTTGGGGGCCATTTTCTTTCAAACCACCACAGCATTCATGTACATCTGTGTACTATGCAGAGCCCATGGAGGCCAGAAGAGGGCATTGAATCCTCTGGAACTGGTGTTACAGATGGTTGTGTGCCACCAAGTGGGTTCTGGGAACTGAACCCAGGTCCTTTGTGAGGGCAACCAGTGCTCTTAACCACTGAGCCATCTTTCTAGCCTCTGTCTTATTTAATTCTTGTACAGCCTGTTCTAGTCAGAATAAACTAGTTCATGATGCATTAATACTAAAACCTTAGACCTTAAAACAAATGTTTCTCTCTTCCTTAAGCTACACAAGCATTGGGAATTATCCTCAGAGCCATCCTCAGAAAATCCACCTCACATTGCTGGTTGTCAAGTAGGAGGGAAAGAAAGACATAGAAGGCCTTCCAGATGTGACCCAGTCCTCTGGTCCTAGTGCTTCTGCTGTGGTTGAGGTAGAGTGGGACCTGAACTGGCCGTCTAATACAACTGGAAAGCCCAGAGGACACAAAGCCGTCAGGAGAGGAGGGCAATGTTTTCCACACATGGTCTTGTCTCAACAGATCCCTAACATCACACCCATGGTGCTGGCCATCCAGGCTAATCAAGTCCATGAGCTCCAGGACAGTGTCTCAACAAAAAAGATGGAAAACACACAGTGTCTACCTCTGGTCTCCACACAAAACGTACACGTGTGTATGCACACCCCATCTCCCAACACACACACACACACACACACACACACACACACACACACACACACACACGAGGACACACAAAAGAAAGGAAAAAAGAGAAAGAAAAAAATGAAAGAAAAAACTTTGCTGGCTCCTATGCCTTACTGGAGGTGGTGATACCACAACCCAGCATTCCCAATGGGGTGCAATTAGCTGCCTCTGCCACACCTCCCTTCAAGTAGAGTCAAATATCACATATTTGAACTGATTCATCAGACAAAGTCAGACTTCTGACTCTGTGAGGCTTAGCATATTGCTCTGTAGTGCAGGCTGCTGTGAGAACTTCTCTTGGGCGGACAGCTCATGCCACCTGTGTGGACTTATGACTGAGCCTACCATTTTTGCCTTCAGCTAAGGACAAATCACGTTTTTATAGCCCTCTGCTATAATTTGAGAACCATTATTTGAAGCCAAGAACAGAAGCATGGCTGAACTACCCCAGACATGATTTATTCTATTATGAAGGGAGCAGATGGAATGGATTTCTCAATGTCCAATCCTCCCACGGCATTTCTGCCCAAAGCAGCCTAGTGTCGGGTAATTGGCGGTACCCACTCTTGCTCTGTTCTTGGTCAGGATCAAGAAGAACTGATTATAGCCTTCTGCCTAATAGCCTTTCACTTCTTAGACCCCAAGGCTCTCTCAGCAGCAGCCAGTGTTTCTCCCCTCTGAAATGCAGGCAGGAAGGGCAGTGGGATGGGAGTTCTGCATATGCTCAGTAGTCGTCTCTGGAAGGACTATATGTGATCAGAGGCTAATGACCCTAAAACTCTGGAGCATCTTATTTCATTTGCATGCGACTCAAGTTTACAGGGATCTTATAGAATGTTCTGACTGGTCCAGTTTTATCAATAAAATGTACAAAAATGCACTGAGGTGGTGTTTTTTTTTTTTAATAAAGTCAGGTTTGGCACAGTTCCAGGTTATATAAGGAAATGGCACATGTACAGTCACACACACCTGTTGGGTGACTTGGGCCTAGGTATAATAGCAAGGAAAGAATTCAGGGGCTGGAGAAACAGCTCAGTGTTTACCAGCACATACTCCTCTTGCAGAGGACCCAAGCACACATCTCAAATGGCTTAGAACCACCTGTAACTCAAGCTTTAGGGGAGCCTCTGGCCTCTGCAGTTACCTACACTTATGTGGACATACCCCAACATAGACATACATGAATATACATAATTAAAAATAACAAAAATAAAATATTTTTAGACATATATGTGTGTGTGTGTGTGTGTGTGTGTGTGTGTGTGTGTGTGTGTGTGTGTTTTGCCTGCAAGTACGTCTGTGAAAAACACATGACTGGTGCCACAAGAGATCAAAAGAGGGAATTGGATCTCCTGGAACTGGAGTTACTTGCTGCGAGCCCACCATGTAGATGGAGGAACTGAACCCTGGTCCTCTGCAAAAGCAGCAAGTGTCCTTCACCACTGAACAATCTTTCCAGCCCCTGAAAATACAATCTTTTTTTTTTTTTTTTTTTTCTGAGACAGGGTTTCTCTGTGTAGTTTTGGTGCCTGTCTGGATCTTGCACTGTAGACCAGGCTGGCCTTGAACTCACAGAGATCCACCTGGCTCTGCCTCCCGAAAGGCATGTGCCACCACCGCCCAGCTTGAAAATACAATCTTAAAAAAAAAATTAAAATTAAAAAGTCAGCACTGTCTTCGAAAACATTCAACACATGCATGTAGAGGGGTCAAAGAACAACCTTTGAGAGTTGTTTCTTCCCATGGTGGATTCCAGGGATTGAACCCAGGTTTCCAGGCCTGCTAAACCATCCAACTTAGCCCAGTTCTCAGGAACCTGAGTTTTGCAGGGATGTGGGGAGTTCAGAACTCTTGCCCCATAAACTAAGTCCTGGGTTGTCACTATCTATATTGAATTAGCACAGGCTGTGTGGCCTTGGGTTCTGATTCTACAGAGAAACAGACATGAGAACATCATAAGACTGAGCTGTGTGTGATGGCTCTTAGCCTGTAATGTGTGCTTGCAAACTGTCAAGCCCTTACAGGTGGTTGGAGTAAGAAAATATGTTTTATTTTTTCTTCTCCCCTTGCTGTGTGTGTGTGTGTGTGTGTGTGTGTGTGTGTGTGTGTGTGTGTGTGTGTGTGTTTATGTGTGTGTCCTTGTACCTCTCAAGCTTAAGGTTTCAGAATAGATTTTATCTTTGATATTGACTTTGCCTTTTCAGGTAAGTGCCTAGTGTTGGTAAACTGTAGTTCAGGTTGAAGTGTACTTGGAAGCATTTTTCAGAAGCTTTTGTTTGCTGAGTTGTTCTTGGGTTTTAACCAGATCTGTCCTACCTGTGCTGGATCTTCACTGGGTCTGTGGACATCACTCTTACTTTTATAGATTGTCCAGGCAATGTATATTAGATTTTTAAAAACTATTTTACACAGCCACAGCATACTGACAAAATTTATTTCATTCCCAAGCAGATGCTTGCTAGTGTTGCTGGAAACACCAAGAGGGCTGGGAAGGAAGCCACGGCAGATGTGGGGAGTGAGGCCTCATTGTGTCTTTCCACAGATGTACACTGCTTTGCAGAGGTATAAAAAGACATGCCACTCTGTATTTATTAGAGTTATATAGCCAACTGTTCTAGGCAATTTGATTGGAGCCTACAAAAGTCAAAAAGAAAAACAATAAGACAGTTCACTTTTTCTTAAAAACCAAAATACAACAATAGGAAAGGCCAAGTGCTTGGGTATTTACTGCTGAGAAAACACAAGAGGTGTGGTGGTGCACACCTGTAGTACTGGAGAGGCTGAGACAGGAGGATTGCCACAAATTTGAGGCTAGCCTGAACCTCTGGAGAGAGAGAGAGAGAGAGAGAGAGAGAGAGAGAGAGAGAGAGAGAGAGAGAGAGAGAGAGAAAGAAAGAAAGAAAGAAAGAAAGAAAGAAAGAAAGAAAGAAAGAAAGAAAGAAAGAAAGAAAGAAAGAAAAAGAAGGGAGGGAGGGAGAGGGGGAGGGAGGGAGGGAGGGAGGAAAAGAAAGAAAGAAAAAGGAAAAAAATAGGCTTTTATTTCCTTTTGTTTTACAAATTAAAGACTCAAATTCTTGGGACAGAACATCTCCCATTGCTTTGGGCTTCCTGCTGGTTTCTTTCTAGTCAGGCACCC
Organism: Peromyscus maniculatus bairdii; assembly: GCF_049852395.1. Classification (NCBI taxonomy): domain Eukaryota; kingdom Metazoa; phylum Chordata; class Mammalia; order Rodentia; family Cricetidae; genus Peromyscus; species Peromyscus maniculatus. Next base: position 87,755,572 of record NC_134863.1, on the reverse strand, counting down.
AGCTGTCCCTGAGGTAGCAAAGCCAATGACTCCTGAGATGATATTTGTTCCAGCTGAACATCAAGGACAGATGAGAAAGTGGTCCAAAGTCACTGAGTCTAGCTTAGAGTTAGGAATGTTTATTGTTGGCACTGCTATGAGCCTTCACAAATAAACAAACAGGTGTCCTATACTTAACACAAGTTCCCAAAAGTAAATGGACAGCTTTTAATGCACAGGGTTTATAAGCAGCCAGCCAGTTGTACTGGACACGTAGGGTATGTCCCATCTTGAGGACGTGTTCTCTCCTGCAGGCGCCAACCCTGTCACTATTTACCCAGCCAGGATGCTCTGGCCTGCTTCTCATGCGGGCACCTCTCTGTTATGTATCTTTGAAACTGTACATGTGTACTGGCTAGTTGCAGACAAAGACTATTCCTACAGAAGGTATGTACATCTTTACAAATGTATCAAAAATGTAGAAAAAGTTTTCATCATTCACATATTTAAATTTTTTAAAAATATAGGTATGGACTTTAGTTTTGTTGGTTTGTTAAATGTTAATTTTTTGGAAAACATTTATTTTTTTTTTATTTTATGAGAATGAGTGTTTTGCCTGTATGTATGTCTGTGCACCACATGCATGCCTGGTGCTTGAAGAGATCAGGAGAGGGTATTTGATCCCTGGAATTGGAGTTACAGATATTTGTGATTTACCACATGGGTGTTGGGAATTGAACCTAAGTCCTCTACAAGAGCAGCAAGTGCTCTTAGCTGCTGAATCAGCCCCCTAAGTGTTAATTTTCAGTCATAGATTAATAATCATGCTGATTTGTCCATCATAATAAATTTGACACACCAGAGAGACAGGGATGCATATGTTGACAGTATTCTAGGTTATAAATGCAGTGGGAGAGAAAGATGTGAACCATGCTAGCATGTTCTATCCACGTTAGGCTGCTCCAGTGAGATTTGGCATGGAACATCTTCTGCTTACTGCTGTGTGCACACATCCAAACACACAAGCAAACCAGGGCACATCTACCCATGTGCACATGCCCCACACACTTGATCCATGTGCACAAAAATATGGCATGAAGAAAAGTACAGGAAATGAAGGAAAATAGTCTAAGGATAAAGTTTTATATAAAAGCAATCCCAAAGCCAGGCATGGTGCTTATATCTATAATCTTAGCACAGAAGCTGCTGAGGCAGGAGGATTTCAGGCCAGCCTGGGCAACACAATGAGGAGTTTCAAAACTTTTTTTCATATATTTTACCGTCATGTCTTGATATTCTGCTTTCCAGTGGAGAGATTTATACTTGAGCCTCTTGTTTGTTTGTTGATATGGAGTCTCTCTATATAGTCCTGACTGTCCTGGAATTCACTCTATAAACCAGACTGGCTTCAATCTCAACAGAGACCCACCTGCCTCTGCCTCCTGAGAGTGCTGGGATTAAAGAAATGTGCCACCATGCCTGGCTCCTTGAGCCACATTTTTAATGATGGATACTGACTTTGCTTTTGGCAAGTTAAATGATCATTTACATAATGATGTTCTTTGTTTAATCTCCAGGTTACAAATGAGGTGGAAGTCATAAAGCACGGGTATATTGGAATATCATTTAAAATAATGTCCATCAAGGTTCTTTTCATTTGATTCTGGCAGCTGTCACTGGGTATAGGTAAACAGGTACTTCTGGGACTACCTACAAGGACAGATGGAGTGATCTCATCACATACACACTCAGGCATTCTGGTCCTGAGTCAGGACACCAGCAGTTTGATGCAGCTCAAAGTCCTAAATCTGAAGAGTTCATTTTACCAGCTTGTAAACATTGGGCCTACTCTTTCATAACCATTTCTTCTTAAATTTTCTTTTCTTTATTTTTCCCTCCCAAATATAGTTCTTTTGGCTATTTGCATGTTAATTTTATTCTTTATTTTTGTTTAAACAAATTGTTTTGTTATTTTTTACATAAAAACTGTTATGTTGCATTTAAGGACTACAACATAAGGTTTTTGTTGTCGAATATTAGTTTAAGATGTGTTACATTCATTTATGCTGTGGAATATTTGTTTAATGATGCATAGATGTGCTGCATTCTTTTATGTTGCATTTATTTAACTCTGTGAAGCTGTGTTACTTTGCCTGCCTAAAACATTTGGTTGGTCTGATAAACAGCTGAACAGCCAATAGCTAGGCAGTACAGAGAAACAGGTGGGGCTAGCAGGCAGAGAGAATAAATAGGAGAAGAAATCTAGAGAAGAGGGAAGAGCGAGAAAAGGAGAAGGAGAGGAGGACACCAGGGTCCAGCTACCCAGCCACACAGCCAGCCACAGAATAAAAAGGGAAGACATAGAGAACAAAGAAAGGTAAAAAGCCCAGAGGCAAAACATAGAAGAGAAACAGGATAATTTAAGTTAGAAAAACTGGCTAGAAACAAGCCAAGCTAAAGCTGAGCATTCATAAGTAAGAATAAGTCTCCAGGTATTAATTTGTGAGCTGGGTGGCAGCCCCCCAAAGAGTTAAAAAAAGAACAACAACAACAAAAAAAAAAACTGCAGGTTTGTATTCTCTCTCTCTCTCTCTCTCTCTCTCTCTCTCTCAAGTTCAACCAGGCCTTGAACTCTTTTTAAAAAATAAAATGGAATATCATATTGGTTGAAAAAGGAAAGGTGGTTATGTTTTTGCTGGCCTCTAAAATAAACAGTAAAAATCAGCTTTTTAAAAAAACATTTATTATTTAGGTTTATTTTATTTGTATAAGTGTTTGCATGTGTGAATGTATGGATATAGTATAAGTGCTTTTAACCACTGAACCACCTCTTCAACCCCAATAACAATGAGTTTTAAAATAAAAAAATTCACCAATGCTTATGGACAGAAATAAGTGATCAATATGGGGAAAGAGGTAGGGAATGGGCTTAATTTTAAGGAACTAAGTAACCAGATATGACATACATTCAACAGACTGAGTTCAGTTCCTAGCACTGAAAATTAGGTGACTTACAACCTGGTGTAACTCCAGCTCCAGGGGAAAGAATTCAATGTCTTTGACCTCCAAAGGCACATGCATTCTCAGACACACACACACACACACACACACACACACACACACACACACATATACATAATTAAGTATATATACTTAATAAACATGTATGTAACATACAAATATATGTAATAAACATGTGTATATTTAATAAACATATATTTACATATATGTGTGTAAAAGCTCAAACAGTGGAGATAGACTCTCTCAGAAGCTCAAAGGTCAGCTAGCCTGGAGCACATGTACAGCAGAAGAAACAGCAAGAGAGACCCTACCTCAAACACATGGTGGAAGGAAAGAACCAAATCCCTAAAGTAGTCCTCTGACTTCCACATGCTGTGACACAAGAAACACCCTCATTTACAGACACATCAAACACACACACACACACACATACACACACACACACACACACACACACACACACACACACACACACAAAATCAATTGGAAAGGTGATAGAGACAAAAGCTATGCTGACAGATGTATAAATTGTATTTTTGAGGAAAGTCACAGGATGGATGAAACATGACTTTTTCAGACATGAAGATCTCCTATTTCTTACGTCTCCACATAGGGCAAGCCTATGAAATATGGTGAGAATTCAGCACCAAAGCAGACAGCTGGGCCATCCTTCTAAGCACCACACTGATGGGAAGCCTAGCAAGCTACCAGTGAAACATTGCGGAGAGGGCAAGCTGTGTTCCCATCCCTCTGGGTGTGATCCTCTTTGCAACAGGGTTTTTGCAGCTGTAGTTAGCAAGGATCCTGTTTGGCTTGACCCACTTCCTGGGGCTATAACACCACAGACTGTGTGCTTTATAAACAGCAGGAGTTAGTCTGGCAAGATGGCTCAGTGGGTGAAAGCCTTGTAAGATAGAGAACCTGAATTCCAGACTGACTTCTGAAAGGTGTCGTCTAACCTCCACACAGGTGCTGTGGCAGGCGTGTATCTGCACACACACACACACACACACACACACACACACACACTAGCATATATCATAAATGTAAATTAAAAAACAAACAAGAGTAACAGTCTATTTGCCTCACAGCTCTGGAGGCTAGGGCCTCTGGCTGTTTCATAACATAGTAGAAAGCATCACATAAGGGGGTGAGACCCTGGTGTAACAAATTTACTCAGCAGGGCTGGACAGATGGCTCAGCACTGGGTTCCAGAGGACCCAAGTTCAATTCCCAGCACCCACATGGCAGCTCACAACTGTCTGTAACTCCAGCAGGGGATCCAATACCGTCATACAGACATACATGCAGGCAAAACACTGATGTATATAAAATTTAAAATAAATACATTTTTTAAAAAAAAATGAAAAACAAATCTACTCAGTTATGATAGTATCCATCTGTTCCAGAGGGCAGAGCTCTTCTGACCTGATCATCTCTTAAAGGCGCTGCCCCTCAACACCATTCCCAAGCCAAAGAAATTTCTACACAAGTTTGGAAGGGACATTCACACATTGCTGTGATATACTAGATTAATGTGGCCCTGTCAGGGGCTATCTCCTTATAAGAAGAGGGGATCTGGGGCTCAGATGGGCACATGGGACAAGCGAGGTGCTGGAGGAGATAGGCTGGAGAGGTGCAAACATATGGTATTTTTAAGGACTTGGGAGCCGATAGGAAATACCCAGGACCCAAGAGAGCAAACCCAAGATGCCTGGCTTTCAACCAAAGATTACCAGACATACGAGAGGCTAAAAGAGGCACAAAACACGGAGGGGAATCAATGGACCGAAACTAACACAGAAGCTACAGAGATGCTAGCACTAACAAAAAGTGAGATTTTAAATTATAACTATACAACATATGTTCAATAAGCCAAATAGAGGCATGGAAAAATTCATTTATTTGTTGAAATAGGGTCTATGCTGCCGAGGCAGGCCTAAAACTTATAGCGACCCACTTGCCTCTGTCTCCTGAGTACTGAGCTTAAAGACCTGTACTACCACATCTGCTGAAAAGCTTGTTTTTAAAGACAGGCATTGGGGTGAGGATGTGGCTCAGTGGGTAGAGTGTTTGCCTGGTATGTAGGAAGCCCTGGGTTCTATTCCCAGCACACATGAACTGTCTGGTGGTCCACAGCTGCGGACTCATCACTCAAGAGGCAGAGACTAGAAGTTCAAAGTCATATTTAAATATGCTTTTCATAAAGAGCCTACAACAGGGCTGTCACTGCAGGGAAGACTGCCCCCACAGACACCACACTTGAGTTCTGCAAAGTAGAACTGTTTTTAGCTTCACTTTCCAAGCTTACAGAGGGAGAAACTGAGGCACCACAAGATACTCATGTCACCTTGGGGTGTAGAGAGGTAGGACTGCAGCACAACTCTGTTCCTGCTTCCAGCTAGGTTCAAGTGTTGTCACTGAGGCACTGAAGACAGACCCAGAGGCTGCGGCCAGGCCACCACCAGCAGGAGCCTGGGGCATCTGTTGGGTGAATGAGAACCCTGGTTAGAATTTGATGGGCTCATGAGACCAGCGTGCAGAGAGAGGGCCAAGCCGCCAGTCTGCGGTTCCGAGCACAGCCCGCAGGTGGCAGGTGGTGCCCGGTGGGGACGGACTAAACACTTTGGCAGAGCTGTGTGGGGCGCATGTGAAAAACAGAACCCTGAGAGCATTCTTTTCCAAACAGAGGGAGAAAAGTCTTGGCTGTCGGTGTGCGATCTCAGCATTGATAGGAAGGACCCGTCTGGCAGTGCTTAGAACTCAGCGGGGTGACTCACGCTGGAGCAGGCAGGAGCTGGGGGTAGAACAGCACACGGAGAATCGGAGAATCGCTCCAGCGAGGCGGCTCCCACTTTGCTAACCTCTTCTAATGCCGCTGATCTCCAAGGTCGGAAGACAGCGCCTTGCAGCTTTCTTTTCGGCAGCTTTCTGACAGATGGTCTAGAGAAGAGGATGATGGCCTCTGTACTCAGCGTATGCTGTATTGCTGGAGCGGCTGCAGCCACAGGCTTTTTGCTGAGGCTTATAAATGGATTTCCAACTTAAAGGAAAAACAACCACAAAACAGGCTGCAAAGGAGTAAACTTAACTGTTTTGGGGAAGTAGTTGCTCCACACCTAGCACCCTATAAAATGGGCATTAAGGAGGGGGAGGGTAAGTCATCTTTGGTACATAGAGTGGTGGATGCCAGTCTGGGCTACGTTAAAACCAGCCTCCCACCCCAGATACACATGAATCTAATCAGTCTAGGGAATAATAGGCTCTTCTGGTTATAGAAATTGTGGTTCAAGCAAAACAAAACCTTCAAGATTTCATGCTCACTGTGGCCTCTCTAAAGAAGCAGGACCAATAGGAGATGTGCCTATGTAACATGTACATAATCACACATGCTCCTGACTTACTGTGAGAATGTCCCATTGAAATCACAGGAAGTTGAAAAATATCATACATGTTGTGAATGTATTGAACATACCCTCCCAACTTTCCTAGCTTGGCCTTGTTAGCCTTACTTACATGCTCTAAACACTTAAATCAGCCTACAGCCAGGCAGAGTTATCTAACACAAAAAGCCTGTTGGATTGTGAGTGTGCAATATTTAATGTTACCTAATGAACAGTGTCTCTCCCTGTACCCAGGGACAAACAGGTGCACTGCTGTGCTTAATTCTGTTCTGTGGTCTTAGCAGGTCCTCCATTCTGTTCTCATCTAAAACCAGTTTAAGGCCCATAGTTACAGCCTGTCACTCAATTCTCTCCTGTACTCTGTCTGGTCAGTCATCAGAACACCAAGGAGGCAACCAGGAAGGTTACCTCCTGTGCTGCCAGCTCCAAGGAGTGGGGTCAGCCATCCTCAGAGGGCACATGACCTGGTCAAGCTTTAGTACTCTACACTAGTGAAAAGAAACAAGGTTCCCTGGACCGCTCTAGGTTGGACCCAATGAACCTGGCCCCTATAACTGCCTGAAGTCTACAAGCAGCACTGACTGACCTACTGGGCTAGATTCTGGACCCTGTGCTGGACTTACTCCAGCTGGAGATCCAACTGCAGCCCTTTCTTGGCCACTAAAATCACCTTCCATGACAGAGTCAGACCCACTCTCCACTACCCAGGGTGGTTGCATGGAAAGTGGCTTCTAGGGTACTCCCGTGGGTGTATGGGAAGCTCTCACATAGCCCTTGATTGCCTTGTTTTGATTCCCCTCACATGTAGGTAGGGCCATCAATCCCATTCCCTATTGCCACCACTAAAACCTTCCTGTTCCCCTTTCTCCTTCTCTCAGAGTAACAGCAGCTGATGTGAAGGCCTGTTTCATTTCTCCTCTGTTCATCTTGGTTCATCATACACACTGGAAGGCTCTGAGGTTTCCAGGACTTTCTCCATACTTTCATTGATGTCCTGTGAGTGGCTTGTGCCTCTCTGTCTGTCTTTGGAGCCATGCCCCAGCTTCCATGGTTTGTGTTCCTGCTCTGGAAATGCTAGACTCAGTTCCCAGAATGGGTCCTAAACATCCTGTGTGACGCCAGTGGAGGTGGGTATCATGGCCTGCCCTCTGCTGCCACAGTAAGAGTGGGTGTTTGTAAGTATGAGAAAGCCTTCAGGGCACACGATCATCCTTCCAGAAGTGTGTGTCTTTGGGAAGTAATTGGCCAGGTATTTACAAAATCACTTGAAAGGAAAAAGTGGCAACAAAGAGAGGAAGGAGAAGCTGGGGGCATGTAATCAAACAGTGTTTAAGGATACATTTAAGTATTGGCTTGACAGTCATCTGAGTCATACAGGCAGGTGAGGACAGCCCAGACTTGTGGTGAAGGGCAGCACTGAGAACTCACATGAGGTAGTGGGATAGTTCAAATTTTAGAGGGAGCCAGTTATGTCTGTTAGAAACGTGTGAACTTGGCACTCTCAGCATTAGGTTGAGATAATTTCTTGTTTGGTTTGGGTTTGTTTGTTTGTATATTTATTTGGTTTTGAAGATGGAGGTCTTGCCCTATTACCCTGTCTGATCTTCCTGCTTCTATCTTCTGAGTGCTGGGATGCTAGGATTGCAGGCATGCCCCGCCATGCCAGGCAGTATTAATGAATTCCTTTTGATGATGTCATGTCTTTGCATAGTTGGGTTTTCAGAGATTGCCATGATACAGAATGAGTGCAAACTAGTGTGGGGTAAGAGCAGGCCCAATGTGGTTCCCACGCTGGGAGAAAGTGTGCCTGCAGCTCTCTCACTGTGAAGCCCTGTCTGGACTAGAGCTTAATATGTAGATCAGGCTCGTTTTAAATGTGCAGTCATCCTCCTGCCTCAGCTTCAGAGTGCTGAGATTCCAGGTGTATATCACCTGCCTTACTGAAAAAATATTAGTTACCAACGTAGCCTGGGCTGGCCGTAAACTCACAACAGCTGAGGTGGCCTTGAACTCCTGATCTTCCTGCCTCCATGTTCCTAGGGCTAGGACATAGGTGTCCACCACCATCCCTGGCCCATGCTGAATTATTGTTTTCTTCTTTGCAGGGTTAGAGATGGAATCCAGAGTTGAACACAAACAAGGCAAGTGCTCTCCCACTGAGTTGCACGCAGCTCTTCAAGTTATGTGTATTAATTTTGTGACACCCTCCTAAGTAGTTAGGATGTAATTTTATTTTAGTAGTGGTAAAATTCACATAATACAAAATTAACTATTCAAAAACAAGCAGCCCGTCTGCTGCATTCAGAAATGTACAGCCATCATGCTCTCTAATTCCTTTCTTTTTTTTTTTTTTTTTTTTTTTCCCGAGGCAAGGTTTCTCTGTAGCCTGGGCTGTCCTGGAACTCACTCTGTAGACCAGACTCAGAGATCCACCTGCCTCTGCCTCCCGAGTGCTGGGATTAAAGGTGTGCACCACCACTGCCTGGCTATGCTAATTCTAAAACACAGTTATAGATCTGAAGGAAATCTCACTCCTGTTAAGAAATGACTCTTCACTCCTGTCACCCTCTAGTCCCTTGCAGGACTGACTTCCTGCTCCTATGAACCCATCTACTCTGAACATGTTATCTGAATGGGTCATACAAATCGTGCTTTTTTTTTGTACGTGACTCCTGTCACTTATCTCATTTCTTTGAGGGTCACCTGTATAGCATACATCAGAGCTTTACTCTAAACTTTTAAAATTAATTAATTAATTAAGTAATATGTGTGTGTGTGTGTGTGTGTGTGTGTGTGTGTGTGTGTGTGTGTGTATGTCTTCGTACCATGGCACTGGCGTGGAGGTCACAGGACTACTTTGGGGAGTTGGTTCTTTCCTTTCATTTTGCTTTCGAGGCAGGGTCTCTCTTGTTTCTGTGCCATGTACTCTAGCCTAACTAGTCCAGGAGCTTCTGTGAGATTGTCCTGTCTGCCACTTGTTGACTGGGAATGCAGGTCACATCTGGGCTTTTCTGTGAGTTCTGAGGTCTAACTCAAGTTATGAGGCACTACCTACTGAGCCTTCTTCCCAGCCCTAGCATTCACATCTGTTAGTGGCTGTAACTATTTCAGTGTGGCGATGCCACAGCTGGTTTATCCACACAAGCATATTGAGCATGGGGGTCATTTCTACTCTTTGTTGCTATGGATAATACTGCTGTGAACATTATACTCATATTTTTGTTTGAATACTTGTTTTTAATTCTTTGGGGGGGGGTTACCTAAAAAAATAGAATTGCAGGGTTGCCTGGTAATTTGAGGTTTAATTTTGTAGGAAGTGCCAGGTTCTTTCCCCATATCGTAGGAATTGTTTTGTTCTAACTATCTAATGAATGAGACTATCAGATACTGGTTTTGGTCTGGGAACACTAGACAAAAATGACCAGGATAGGGTACTTAGGCAAAGTGAGTCTGACCTGGGGAGTACAAGCAGTAGCTCTTGGGCACCATGGGGTCCCCAGGCAGGGTTCCTTTGAAGATCTAGTTAAATGCAAAGGCCTCAGGGTGCTCTAGGGAGGCTCTAATCCCACAACTCCCACTGGCTCCAAGAAGGCAAGTCAGTCTAGTTGGAGGGGTTCCTGGATGCTTTGTTTTGTTTTTGTTTTGGAGGACTGTCTCACATAGCTTAGGCTGGCCTCAAGTCTGCTATGTAGCTCAGGATGGACTTCTGATCCTCCAATGTGCGGGGATTGGTTTATGCAGATCTGGAGCTCCATCCTGGAATTTTATACATGTGTTAGCACTCTACCTGCTGGGCTTCACCCCTAGACCTGGGATGAGGACTTTAAGGAACCCATCTTTAAGGATAGAGTCTCAGAGGCATGGGTGTGGAGGAGGCTGAGAAGTGGGACATTGCCAACATGCTTCACACCACCCTCCTCTGCACAAGACTGCAAGCTCCTGGGATAGTCAGGCTGTCTTCCTGGGGTTAAGGCTCTGGGGCAGGGAATGAATGAAAGTTCTGCAGAAGATCGTGGGAAAGACAGATGGGAGTGGTGGTGATCTGGGGCCAAAGAGGGTGGAGTCTCTGAGAGGGGAGTGTTTGTGTAAATAGAAAGTATTTGCTTGACAAAGAAGTGGGGAGTCTAAGAGGGTAGTCTCAGCCCTCTGCCCCGGGGGTGCTGCTGGACTCCTACTCAGGCCTCTCCCAAGCCAGGCCTTTAGAATTAAGGCAGGCAGAAACCCTGCCAAGAGCAGGCTGGATTCTTTTAGAAATACTGCTCAAAGCAACCTAGAAGTCTCGAGGATAACCACACAAGTTGTGGCAGGAAGGAAGCTGTGGGGGTGGGGGGTGGGGTGGCTTCAGAATGCTTCTTTAGTTCCACACACTCCTGGGCCTTCAACATTAACTGCATCCCAGGGCTGTGGTTGCTCTAGGGAGCCTGAAGTTCACAAAGTTGAAAATAACTGCTTAAAGCCCCTGGCCCAGATACACACCAGCAGCAAGAAATGAGTGCCATTCTTTTGCTGTCATCTGGTTGTGCTGGTGTTCAAATTATCATCTCAGGGCTGATGTAGGACTATCCTGAAGCAGGTGCTATTCTCAACATCTGAGTGTCTGAGGGGTGTGCTCATCCCCTGCAGTAACAGTCTTGGGACCCTATCTCAGGTAGGACACCCACAAGCCCAGAGTCCTTTGCTCTAGTCCCCTGGACCTGGAAAGCTTAACTGTGTCCTTCCAGGAAAGATGCCAAAGGCAACTCCCCTGTCCTCTTCAGGGTCTTCTGCCTGCCTCAATAAATGGTACAGATGAAGAGTTCACTTCAAGACAGGTCACCTGCTTTGGCAGTTTAAAGGTAGGATAAGCATTGGGAGGGTGGGGGAACTTCAAAATGTGGGCAGCACCCTCACCTCAGGTTCCTACTTGGTGAGCAACCTCATCTCTAAACATCATGCTTCCTAAAAACCTCAAGGCATGCACTATGACAGTGCTTTGCAGCCAGGATCGGAGCTGACTGATTTCCTCACGAGATCACACGGGTCCTTTCTCAGATTCAGTAATGTTTCAGGAATCCTCAACACAGCAGCCTCCCAGTTCTGGGGCACAGAAATTGCATTATTGCCCACTTAGTATTTTTCTTCTAATGTGTGCATTTGTCTTTTGACCCACAGTGTATTTAACTTGTAACTTTACCTTCCCACTTGGAGATGTCAACTTCATCTGCTAATGAGTGCTCTTCCAGCAGGGTCCAAGCCCTGCCTTCCAGAGACAGTCCCCTTTTACAGGTTAGTAGACTGTCAGAAGGGAGGATTAAACCTAGTGTCATGTCTAGAAGAGGGAGACTCCAAGCCAGTTGCATGCTGTGATCTGGGTCCTGATGGGGCTGGCTGTTTTGGTCTCCCTGGGCTGCAGTTTCCATATGGAGCCTGCAGCAGACACTCCATAAATATTTGTTGAGTGAAGCACACAGATGATTAAATAAATGAAATTGGAGTGTTTTATTAGTTGACTGCTATGGGTTGTTAGTCACCCCCTCCCTGGTGTTGAGCAGGCAGGGTGAGACTAGAAGCTTGGAGAGAAAGGCACCCCGGGGTTGTACCCCGGAAATGGGTGCTGTGACTCACTTTCTAGTCAATTCTTTTTTTCTCACCAAAATAATGACTATGTTTACTTTCAAGTTATTTTTATGCATTGAAAAACCCCAATTATTCTTAAAGTGTTAGCTTAAACATAGTTATATTCGCTGCAGATGAGTTTAAAATAGACATTTGCTGCCTTGGACTCAGAAATTTGTGGAAAAGGAAGGCTGTGCCTCTAGCTCATAGCAGACCCACCCCCACCCCCAAGCAATCACGTGGTGCTGGGACGTGGGCCCTTCCACTGGGAAGCCAGCTGGGACGTGGGTGGGGCTCGGGGAGAAGCCTCAGTCACCAAGTGTGACTTGGGGCAGCCTCCTTCTCAGGAGAGAGGTTCTCCAGCATTCATGTCCTCATAACGCCCCCTCTTCCCCTCCCATGAGGCCCATTATTCATCTGCTTTGGTGAGGAATAGCTCTCTCACACACGGCAAAGCACGGGCATGAGTGTTGCTGAAGGTGGAGAAGCCCCGGGCACTTCCACCTCTGACCCTGCTGTCTTCTCAAAGTTGAGAGTTTTCCTGAAGGTGAACAAGTTCATCACCCTTCCTTCCCAACCTCTGTTTACCTTTAAAAGGTCACTATTTTCCATAATGAAGGGACTTTCTGTATTTGAAATGGGGAATTATTACGTACATTGTACATTTGTTTTGTTTTGTTTTGTTTTTAAAAAAACAAGGTCTCACCCTTAGCCAAGGCTGATCCTCCTTCCTCAGCCTCCCTAGTACTGTGATTATAGGCTTGAGCTAAGGGGCAAGGGTGATTGAATTTTAAAGAACCAGTTACCTCCTAAGAGGAGTTCTGTGAAAAAGCAAGACTCAAGGGGAGTGGCAAACCAATTCCAAAGACTGGGTACTGTAAAACTCTTTAATATAAACAAATTTTAGAAGAGGAAATAAGAAGGCGGAGGAGGAATAGGAAGAAGACGAAGTGGAGGAAGAGGAATAATAAGAAGAGAAAGAAGAGGAGGAGGAGGAAGAGGAGGAGGAGGAGGAGAAGAGAGAGAGAGAGAGAGAGAGAGAGAGAGAGAGAGAGAGAGAGAGAGAGAGAGAGAGAGAGAAACAGAGAAACAGAGAAAGAAAAGAACAGATTAGAGATCGCCAGGACCTAAGAGTGCAATTACAAAAAGTCCCCAGAAGGGCACAGAATGTCCTGCTGAGGCGTCGGGTACACGAACCGACCCAGTCGATAACAGTGTGTAGGGCTCAGCGTCCGCAAACGAAGACACACATAACCGGGGAAACCTGAGCAAGCTCCGCGATCGGATCTAAGTCCACGTCCCAGTTAGAGACTGTACTTTTTTTTCTTTGCCGTCCGTGTTTTGCAGAGTGGTGGCACTGTGAGTAGCGAACTATGAACGTACTGTACTACACCTTCCGTGAGAAGCCGGCCAGCCGCGGCGCGCGCCCTAGGGAGCGCGGGGATTCCATGCATCCCTAGGGTGTCCGCAGCTCCCGGCGGGGGACACTCACCGGCAGCCGATTCCGGGAGGGTGTAGGGGGTGGGCCCAGGCTCGGCGGGGCGGGACGGGGTGAGCGTCGGAAGTGACGTCAACGGGCGGGGCGCTCACCTGAGCACCTGGGCCGTCGCGGTTGAGCCAGGCAGCGGCGATACGCACGCGATGGAGGGCGAGGGCCGGGGCCGGTGGGCGCTGGGGCTGCTGCGCACCTTCGACGCGGGCGAGTTCGCAGGCTGGGAGAAGGTGGGCTCAGGCGGCTTCGGGCAGGTATACAAGGTGCGCCACGTGCACTGGAAGACATGGCTTGCGATCAAGTGCTCGCCCAGCCTGCACGTCGACGACAGGTCAGTGGCCGGGTGGGGCCGGGCTGGATGGGGGCTCCGCGCTACGTGAGGAGCCGGGAAACAGAATTCGCGGCTCTCAGGCCATCGGCCCCTCGCAGCTCCGGAGTATCTAGGATCCGGAGCTGGCCCGGCGCGGTGGCCCTGAGCCCTGCGAGGCGCGTCGGGCTCTCCCGGGACCCACCTAGGTGCTGCGGTCCGCGCCCGGCTTAGAGAAATTGCCGTGTGGGCCTCTGCGCTTTGTGAATGATTTAGATTTGGTTCCGCTTACTAATTTTCGTCTGAGCACAAATTGGTGTAAGACCGTAATTATTTCGAACCGAAGCACCGGCTGGATTCGGGTGAGGCATCCGCTGAGTTCAGCCGCTTCTAGGGCTCCGGGTCCCTCTTGTGTCTGGGATCTGGTTCTGCCCACCGCTTTTCTCCTCACACCTTCGTTTTAAGGGACTTGGGGTGGAAGCCGAGACTCCAGGGAACATCTTGCTTTGACCCTGGGCAAGTGCCCACCCGCCCCCCGCCGGCACCCTGGGCCTTTGTCCCTCTTAGCGGATTGTTCTAGCGATAGGCAAGGACTCAGTGAACCAGAAGGCTATTGTGGTTTGTGCGTAAATTTGGAGGTGAAGTACGAAGTAGATTCTTCAAAAGCATTTCCCCCAGATTGCACTGTTTACGTTGGGTGGTGGTAGTTTATGTATGAGGCTCAGAACGGCACATTTAAATGACTTATTCTTTAACCAAGCTGTCATGGACGTAGTGTTTGCATTTTACCAGTTTGAGATCCCTCTTAAACCCCATTGAGCCGTGGCTCTCTGCAGGACCAGCCTTAAACCACAGGAACTCTGAACTCCAGCTTTACTGTGGAATGGTGTCCATGGCAGTGCCTGAGGGACAATAAGGATGGTTTGAGGATGAGACCTAAGTCTATTCCCTTTACACCTCATCCCTACTCCGGACTCGATCAGAGAGCTGTTGGGCGTTTTGTTGCTTGCTTGCTTTTTGCTATAATCCAGTTTTTCTTAGAAACTGTGGTACAGTGAAGACTAGTGTTTAAAATCACTACCAGCTCACCAGCTTTACCATGCTGTGTAAACCCTCCCCCAACCCAATCCTGGGAACCCTTCAGGCCAGGAGGGGCACTGTGGTTATTTTGGTGAAATCCAAACCATTTTGAATAGCAGCCAACAGTTCTCAAAGGTTAAAAAAAACAAACCAAACCAAAACTCTTCTGGGGTGTTTTTTGTTGGTTTTTTTTTGTTTATTTGTTTGTTTGTTTTTTTTTGTTGTTGTTGTTTTAATGACCTAAGAGACTTAGTGGGACTGTGTTTTCTAGGCAGAGTGAATATTATTCACCATCAAAGACTTGACACAGATTTTGAATATTGGAGGGTAAACATGAACGACCCCAGCTATCAGTGTTCTATGCAGTCCTCCAATCCTCAGGTCTTGTCTTTCGGGTGGCCAGGTTGCAGGCAGGCTTTTTCCACTTGCAGAGAGCCTGTGTTGAAGTGTGTGTTCTTTAACTGCAAAGCTTTACTTCCCTGCCTAAAGCAGGCAGGTGCTGGCTTGTCAGCAGCCAGGTAGAGGTCAGCAGCACCCAGCAGGAAGTACTTGGCCACCAGGTC
Source organism: Peromyscus maniculatus bairdii (assembly GCF_049852395.1). Lineage (NCBI taxonomy): Eukaryota > Metazoa > Chordata > Mammalia > Rodentia > Cricetidae > Peromyscus > Peromyscus maniculatus. Next base: position 87,740,131 of record NC_134863.1, on the reverse strand, counting down.
AGGGTGACTGCCTTTGCGCCTTTGTATGTGGAGTTGACTTCTCCTGCTCAGGCCACATTTAGGTGTTTAAGCTGCAATGTTGGGAACTCAGTTCCCTGGCTGGGAAGTGCTAAGGAATTCACTTGGTTCTTCTGTACCTGAGCGGCCTGTTGCTCTGTGGGCTAACCACCTGAAGCTTGAAACAGCTGTTGAGGGAGCCTGACTTTTCTTGGGTGGTTATGGTGCATGCCCTGCCTTTGCAAAGCGTTACCTGGAGGAAGAAACAGAATCTCCCTAGGGGCTTTGTGTGCAGCCCCCAGCCAGAGGACACAGGGTCTTATTTGCAGGATCTTACTTAACCTTAGAGATAAAAGGATTTAAACATGGACTTGGAGGATAATTTTATTGAGATTTGAGAGAAGAAAACAACAGGATCAACAAGCAGTCAGTCTTGGCAGCTGTGACAAAGAGACAAATGAGAAAAAGAGAAAGTCCTGCTTTCCAAGTTAAGAGGTTAGGCAGACAGGCTCCACAGTGGACCTAGGAAGCTAAATGGGGAAGGAGTGTGTGTGTGGGAGGACTTCAGACAGAGAGTGGGAAGAGTGTCAGTGAGCAGGGAAAACTGTGGAGAGTACACAGGCTTAGCAGTGAGGACCTACAAGCAGCTGCCCCCAAGGAGGGGCTTCCCAGGCATCATACATACATCTCCTTAATAGGGTAGTTATTTCCCATATCTCATTAACATGGTTTTAGGTGTATTGTGTTTCTTAAAGTTAAACCTTTTTGAGGGGTCTTTTTCTGTCCAGATGCTTGACAGGCCCCTTTGGATTAATTCTGAAGGGAAGGACAATAGTTTGTCTTGCAATCTTGCATTCTTTTGGTCATTTAGCATGCATCTACTGACAGGTAGAACTCAGATACAGGTTTTTTTGTTTTTTGTTTTTTTTTTTTTCCAGAATAGATTAAAAAGAATTAAAGAAACTGGCCGTGGTAATGTAACTATCTGATATGCAACCCCAAAGGGGTCTCAACCCACAGGTTGACAAACACTGATGCGGAGAGACCATGTTTTGAAAAAAAAAAAAGTTAAAGAAAAAAAAGTAAGCCAGCCATAGCTGTCAGGAGGAAACAGTTTTCCCTCTATGGGCCTCAACAAAGCTCTGCTAACTTTACCTCTAAGGAGTGGCCATTGTGGTATTTCCCCAGGAGTACTGGAGGTGGCATCCAAAGCTGATTGTGAGGGCAGGTCCATCCACACTGACCTCCAAGCCAGCTAACATCCACCTCTACTACATAGTGTGTAGCTGGGGTCACTCATGGCCTTTACTTGCTGCTTGGGGGTGGAGAAGGGGTCACTTTAGTCACAGCTGTGGGCCAGTCCCATTTTCACCAGCCAAGGGCTGTTCACACTCCAGGATGGCTGTGTGTCTCTTGGCCTCAGCAGCTGCCCAGGCCCCAGCCTTTACCCATTCTGTGGTTTGTGACCCTCCATTTCTCTTCTGGGAAGGTAGGGCCTTAATCAAGTCTGGGACACTCATAAAGCCTCTTGTGAAATTTCTGCCAAAGCAGGGACACTTAGCAGACCTCAGCACAATTCACAAGTGACCTCCCCACTGATCAGATTTCTCCTCTTGGGAGGGTCTCATTGGTTGGCTTTTGGGGAGAGGGCTGTCTTCCCTGGCTGTCTATGACTTGCAAGGTCACAAGTACAGGGGGACAGGCCTGGTACCCTTAGAACAAAATGACCCAGGGGCCCCATGCCTCTTCCTGATCGCAGCTAAGAAGAGCTTAGAATAACAAAGTCCCTGGCACAAGGGCCCAAGAGCTGCTCATGCAGAGTTGGGCCTCAGCTAGTCAGGGCGAGCCCGAGCAAACCCCAGGTCTGTAACTACAGAGCTGACAATTGGACAAGCCTGATTCTTGTCAGTTTTAAAAATAGCAGTGTGGGAACCCCTCTGAGGCTCCTGGGAACATAATTGGAGTGGTGTGCAGGAGCCTAGCGGAGAAGCTGAAATTCTCTTCTCCCAGCAATGCTTCCCAGGTTCTGGCAGCTGTTAACAAGTCTCCCTCTATTCCCCTGTTCCCTGAAGGCATCAGGCTCATTCATGGCTGGTCTTGGGTTGTCTTTCCCTTTTTCAATAATGGAGCCCTCCAATTCTTACCATCCCAGGGTCTTTGGACTTTCTTGCTAAGCTTGGAGGCAGAGGTATGGCTCCCATAGACCTTCCAGAAATGATGTCAGCTATCACTGACATGCTTCTGTACTCCATTTCCCTCGCTTGGTGGAGACTACACTATGCAAGGTGTAAATGGGATGTGTGTAAATTATTGTAAATGCTTTTGAAAAGTTTCTTAGGCTGTAATCTCAGGAAGCTGAGATAGGAAGATGCCATGAGTTCAAGGTCAGCCTGGGTAAAAAATAAAAAGAAACGTGGAGGGAAGCTGGGCCTACAGCTTCCTGGTTAAGTCCTTGCCTGGCATATGTGAGTTCTGGTTCTGGGTTCAGTAGCCAGCACTACCAAATTTAGAAATTGTAACTCTAACTTGGTCCTGTTTGTGCCCAGTTTTTTTAAATGGAACCCCCAAACAGGGATGAGAGTGAGGCAGAGGTGTCTTTTTTCTTCCTTCTCAGAGGCTGCATTAGCACCCCTCTCCCAGGGACAAAGGAGATGAGAATGTAACTCCAGCCTTCCTGCACTGTGCAGAAGCAAAGATCAGGTTGTGTTTTAATGAACCTGACGTCAGTGGGTTCCTTGGCCCAGAAGCATTTTGTTCACTGTGAGAAGAAAGAACAGAATGGCAACCAGGAGCATGTCCTGGGCTTGCCACCTGATCCCTGCCCCACCCAGGCATCCAGGCTAGGGACAAGCTGGAAAATCCCTCCAGGTTTTAAAACAATAGTAATAATTACAAATGTACAGTTCCTTCTGTGTTGTTATCAGCACTAATCAGAACACTGCTTATGAGAAAGATTTTTTTTTTTTTTTTTTGGTTTTTCTATGTTTCTACATGTAGTTTTGGTGCCTGTCCTGGAACTCACTCTGTAGACCAGGCTGGCCCCGAACTCACAGAGATCCACCTGGCTCTTCCTCCCGAGTGCTGGGATTAAAGGCATGCACCATTGCTGCCTGGTAAAATATGTATTTTAAATGATAAGAACCAATGACTAAAATGATGAATTCTATGTATACTAGAGTCCTTTGGTCTCTCCCAGGCTAGGAGCTGGCCCAGTTTAGGCTTATGGAGTGGCAGGTGCTCCTGATAACACCTAAAGCCTGGAGCTTCTAGCTCCAAGTGGTAGCCCCAGGTGGCATGTCCCTGGAACATCAGGATGATGATGTGGGTGTTTAAGTTCAGAGGATATTAGATAATAAATGCTTTGAAAAGTTTTTCTGGATGTCCCAGGACTCTGCCTCAGTGCTAGTCTCTGATTTTTGTCCCAGGAAACAGTGGCCATTTTCCAATGAAGTGCCCTAAAGCATGTAGCCCAGGCAAGGGGGTGATGTCATGGGCTCCTTCCAGCCTGCTGTACAGAGTAAGTGTGTAAATGCAGCAGGGGTCAGCTTTCTCTAGCCACCCTATAGCCCTCGCTCATTTTAAATGAGGTTTGTGTTCTGGAAAGAGCCTGGGCAGAGAGGGGGAACTTGTTGGATTTTGAGTGGTGGGAAGGGTAGAACTAGCTATTTTTCTGCCAGTCAGGCTGCTGGGAGTTGATTCTAAGAGCTACCAGCAGAAGTTGCTGTGTGTATTTAATCCTTTGGTTAGGTTGGCTGAGTGAGGCTGTCCAGTGGAGGGAAAATGGCCCATGCAGCAGCCAGCCTGCAGACATGAATACTGCCAGCTCCTGAGACTGGGGATAGACATGTGTGCCCCTTTAGTTCACTTGGTGGTGGGTCCCTACACTCTGAAGTACCGCCACCTGGGCAGGAAGGATACGCACACTGGAAGGTGCAAGCTGGCCACTTTATAGAAGAAAATGAAAGTAGCGGGGTGGTGGGAAGGGTTGCAATTATAACTTTCATTTTTTCCCCTCAAGACAAGATTTCTCTGTGTGTAGCCCTGGCTGGCTTAGAACTTCTTATGTAGACCAGGCTGGCTTTGGACTCACAGAGATCTGCCTGGCTCTGCCTCCCTAGTGCTGGGATTAAAGTTGTGCACTACCACCACTGCCTGGTTTATAACTTTCATTCTTAGCACAAAAGAGAGCAGAAGCAGCTGCTGATAGCAGGTCTCAGTTGCTGTGTATGGGGCTGACCAGCCCGGTCCTTAGCTCCTGTCTTCCCAGGAAATGTTGTCTTCTCCTTCAAGTACCAGCTTGATTTTGATAATGCTTGACCTGGTCATCTAGCTGTTCACTGGCCTGTTTTTCAGATTCTTGTGGAGTACAGGAACAGGGCTGGGAGTTTCCTAGCCTGTTCTAAACTGTTAGTGTCCAAGGCAGGATAACCCCCTGGTGCTCAAGGGTTTGCCTCCTGTTGGGGTCAGACTCCTGGTGTCTTCCAACAAAGAAGGGAGCAGTGGACAAGATCCTAGTGTGAGGGCAGTTTGTCCACCCAGTCCGGGGGTCTCATGGGCTGGCCCTGCACTTGTGTCTCCAGAAGGCTGGGACAGCATGCCATGCTAGGCTCTGTTCTGAAACCATTTAGTGTCTCATTTCAGATGCTTCATTTAAGCCAGAGGTCTGTTGCCTGTCACCCCAGCACAAGCTCAAAGTGTGTGTCTATGAGGACTAAGCTCTAGCTATAGGATTGACATTGGTTGGCAAAGGATTGAACTCTTTAGCCCTTAGAACTTGTGGCAATTTCCCTTGCCAGAGTGTGATACTCAGGAGAGCTGCTTTTTGCCGTGGTTTTTGGTGCCCACGTGGCTCTGCCTGCCTGCCTTTGTCCTTCCTGCATGGGGCAAGAGAAGCCTGGGCCCCCTACAATTTCAAAGGGGAGGCCAGGTTAGGAAGTGGTTTGTTAGCACCATTCTGGGTCCTCCAGCAGGTTCTTGCTTCGACCCAAGAGAGCCCCTTTGGGAGAGTAATGAAAACCCAGTTATCTCAGGTTACAGGTAGGCCTTTGTGCTAGACTGCCTTCTGGGGAGGCACCAGGGCACCTCAGCCTGCCAGGTCTATGTGTGGACACCCAGGCTACCCAGTTCTCAGCTCTAGCATGTCTCTGAAAGTGGTTCTGGAAGTTTCCTTTAAGGAGTTCTTTATTTCTAGAAAGCAGATTTTATTATGGGAACCTCTTCCGAGCTTCCTGGGTGCTTTCTTGTGTGTATTTGGAGAGACACTGACCCAGATCCTGTGTAGCTCGGCCACACCCTCTTGGACAGGGCCATTTACCCTGAGTGCACACTGAGACTTTTGACCCCTGTTGCTGGCACAGGCTATTACACAGCAATTCGCATTTGTACAAACATCAGGGAATTGACCTTTGGCTGTGGCTGGTGAATGCAGCCCATGCTTCAGCTGTCTCTGCCATCTAAGTGTGTGAGGAGGTGTCTCCAGTGAGGGGTCACTGGCAAGGAAGTAGCAGGCTGTGGATGGCAACACCACCTGCCACATGATCCAGCAGCTCTGCTTCTGGGCAGATATCCAGAAGAACTAGCACAAAGGCTTTCTAGACATTTACCCCCCAAAAGGTGCAGCATTATTTTCAGGAGCCAACAGGTAGGAACAGTATCTTAGTTTGCCTTCTGTTGCTGTGATAAAGCACTGACCAAAAACAACTTGTGGAGAAAGGGTTTATTTCATCTTACAGCTCAATCTGCCATAAAGGAAATCAGGGCAGGGTCCTGGAGGCAGAAGCTAAAGCAGAGGCTATGGTGGAATACTGTTTCCAAGCTGGCTCCCTAGGGCTTACTCAGCCTCCTTCCCCCCCCCCCCCCCCCCCCCCCCCCCCCCGCCTTTTAACTTATTTTATGTGCATTGGTGTGAAGGTGTCAGATTCCCTGGAACTGGAGTTACAGACACTTGTGAGCTGCCATGTGGGTGTTGGGAATTGAACCCCGGTCCTCTAGAAGAGCAGCCGGTGCTCTAACCACTGAGCCATCTCTCCAGCCCCTCAGCCTGCTTTCTTATGAAACCCAGGATCATCTGTCACAGTGGCCTTGGGCCCCTTCCACATCAATCGTAAATTAAGAAAACACTCCCACAGACTTGCCTCCAGACCAATATGATGGGAACATTTTCTCAATTGAGGTTCCTTTTCAGATAACTCCAGATTATGTCAAGTTCACACACACACACACACACACACACACACACACACACACACACACACACACACACACAAGCTAATTAGTGCATGCAGTCTTGTCCATGGCCATGTGGGTGGGTTAGCATAATGTAGTATATTTCTATACTATTCTTGGCCACACAAATGAAACTTGGATGTGCGCAATAATATAAATGGATTTTGAAAACGCCTCATGAAGTAAAGCAGACATAGACGAATGATGGAGATGATTCCACCCATTTGGGGCACCTGAATTCAGAAACAGAAGGTTGTGGGGTCTGGTGGGGGTTTAGTAGTTACAGTTTGTTCGGGATGATGAATATGTTCTGGATGTAGATGGTGGTGATGGTCTCCTGTGGAATGCCCCTGTGTTGTCCATTCATGGGTACTTAGAGGAATATGGTTTACCTCTGTGTAATCAGTAGGGAGTGTGGCCAGCTCTTAGTGGCCCTTGACCGATCCCTGTTAGATTCATGCTGCTCTGTTAAGTGTGAGATGATATCCAGGAGAGACTGGGCCAGTGAAAGAGTGGGTTTAAACAGAAGGTGAGGGTGGAGTCCTTGGATAGTCAACTAGCAGTTTTCCATCCAGACAAGGGGTGTGATGTTGCCTGTAGGTATCCAGATACCTGCCAGGCTCTGTCCTCACAGTGACCCCAGGTGAAGAGGCGGGTGTGAACAGGACTGTGGGCTTTGGAAGGCCCAGTGTTTAATTATGTGACAGTGAACTTTGCACACGTGTGCATTTATCACTGCTTGTATACTGGCTAGTGGCTCTTGTCTTGCTAGGTGATAGCTGCATGCCCTCACACCTATGGACTTTTTCAGGGAACGCATGGAACTTCTAGAGGAAGCTAAGAAGATGGAGATGGCCAAATTCCGCTACATTCTGCCTGTGTACGGCATATGCCAGGAACCTGTTGGTTTGGTCATGGAGTACATGGAGACTGGCTCCCTGGAGAAGCTGCTAGCCTCTGAGCCACTGCCTTGGGATCTGCGCTTCCGCATCGTGCATGAGACAGCTGTGGGCATGAACTTCCTGCATTGCATGTCTCCACCACTGCTGCATCTAGACCTGAAGCCAGCAAACATCCTGCTGGATGCCCACTACCATGTCAAGGTAGGGACAGCATGTGCCCCGGGGAGTGGGCAGCCAGGACGCTGGATGCTTTAGGGAGGGCTCTATGTCTAAGATCTTGGTTGTATTCTGGAATAGAGCCTAAGAAATGAAGTAATTGTCCCTGGAGCAGGAAACTGGAAGCCGGGGCCTTTTTCTTAAAAGACCTACTAGGGAGCCCAGCTGGTCACACTTGATCTGAATTTGATAGGTAGCTGGAAGGGTGACCCTTGTAAACCCATGGGATTCTCCCCTATATCCTGGCATGTCCTAGGTTCTGAGCACCCTGAAGCAAACCAAGGACTTAGGGGTCCTAGGGCTTATTGGGGCACCTGAATTCAGAAACAGAAGGTTGTGGGGTCTGAAGTTGGGCAGTGAATTAGAGAGACCTTGTGTCCTCTGATAAAGGGACCTGTTTATACTCACTGGTCTGGGACTATGGATAGATGGTGGGGTCTGCTGTGTTCTAGACATAGAAGAGGACTAATTCACCACCTGTTTGCCCTCTGCTAGGAGGCTATGGGCATTCATATTGATGTGAGGCCTATAAGGTTTGCTTCTTTGTTTCTTTGGAAGTTTATAAGTATAGTGTGAAGAATGACACAGGAAATGAGTACTGTATGCCTGGATATAAGTATTGCCAGTTTGTACCAGGTTGTATGGCTTTAGACATGTTTTTCCTCAACACCATATGACATGCACATGACCTTGGGGGGGCCAGGCCTTGGGTCCACAGGATTGGTCATAACTGCCCTTTCTCTGTGTGTAAGAAAGTGGATGGGCCTGAGTAAGGGAGCAGGACCAAGGGCCCTGGATCAAACAATGTTCATACAAGGAGCAAACAGTGTCCCCAGCCTATATCACTGTGATATGTCTGATTGCATAACACTTCCAGATCTACTCTGCTGGCCTGACCTTTATAGGAGGCTCATCCTATCATTCAGCTTGACTCAGTACACAGTGGCCCAAGTGGCATGTGTGAAGTTGTAGCACTCAGACTCAGCCAGGCTAAGAAATTGATTTTCATTCTGGACAATATCTATGAGTTGTGGCTTAGGTAACATTACTCAGTCATGGCCTTTACATCCTGAAAAGTAAGACATGATATCACACAACTTAGTGTGAGCCAGCTCCAAGGTGGCTTCTAGCATCTTCTTGTGATCTGAGTTTCCTGGCCTCTGTTTCCTTGTGTCTGGCAGGGATTGGCTTCCATTCTTTCTGGGCAGAACAGGACCTGTGGGTCCAATGGGTCATAAGATTGTTGCTCTCATATATGTAACCTATACCAGAAAAAGAAAACAATAACAACAAGCCCCTTACCCTGGGCCAAGGCCGAACCACAGAGCAGAGGTATAGTATTGGTGGCCACAGAGTGGTTAGATTACTCCAGCTGCAGGTCTGGAGCAGAGGTTGAAATGATAGCCTCCAGAGATCTTGACTTGTCCCACCACCATCCATTCATGACATGTTCAGGAAACCTGCCTACTGACATGCCACAGTCACTGCAGGCCAGAGTGATTTGTGAAGATTAGCAGGGTATGCAGATAGCCCCTGGGTACCTGGGGCTGACCTTCACAGGAGGCAGGCTCTGCTTCTTTATGCAGCAGGGCATGCAAGTGCAAGGGAGGGTAGCCTTTAGGTGGAAGAAAGAGCCCAGAAATGGTATAAAACTCTGGGCATTTGAGAAGAGGTAAGGAAAATAGCAGGCAGTAATAGGTGGTGTATGAAGGCTCCTGTGTCTTTAAGAACTGCTGAATGGGAGCTGGCTGACACCTAGCACTACCTAGGTGTAGCCCCAAGAGTCACTCTACCTAGGGTCTCTGCAGAGTTCCTCAGCTGCCCTTGGTCAGCCAATGCTTTCATCTCTTTCCCTTGCTTGTTGCCCTCTTCTCCTGACAGGCCTGTGGGTGTTTGGAAGAGCTGTGGCAAGCTTCTGGGGGGTCACAGAACTGTCCTCTTCAAAGTGTCATCCTTGTCAGCCAAGAGTTGGGACAAGGACACAGCTCCACAGCTCTGTCACTTTGCTGAGAGGTGTAGTAAGGAGACACTTTACTTCTGGGTTGTCATCTGAATCAGTGAGGGTGAGTGCTTACACAGTGCCCCTCTGGGAGTACAAACTGATGACCTGGTACCTGGTTTGTCACTGGTAGGTGGTCCTTTATAGGTCTGAGTGCTGACTTCTCCAGGTGTTTTCTCAGTCCTGGGGACACAACAGGCACTGAATGCTTTTTCATTGAGGAAAGGCTGCCCTTGACAAATTCTAGCATTCCCTTACAGGCCATGATCCCCTCAGCCTGATGGCAGTTGTAGTTCCTACAGTATTAGCTGGATAGCTGGGCTGGGAGCTGTAGAGCCATGATGAGAAGGTGCTCCTTTTGTTTGTTTGGTTTTGGTTTTTTTGAGACAGAATTTCTCTGTGTAATAGCCCTCTCTGTCCTGGAACTCGCTTTGTAGACCAAGCAGACCTCAAACTCACAGTGATCCACCTGCCTCTGCCTCCTGAGTGCTGGGATTAAAGGCATGTGCCAACATGCCTGGCTGAGAAGGTATTTCTTTAACATGAAGGGACACTGTCCCAAAGCTGGGATGCTGAGGCCACCCCCTAAATTGAGCCACCCTGAAAGGCTCTGCAAAAGCTGCTTTTGTGTGGTATCAGGCTGTTATTATCAGAGAAGTTAGTCACTGACAAAAAGCTGAAAACAAACAGAATTGTGCTTATACAACACAGTTTCTTTGTCTTGTAAAAACAACCTCCCCAGAGGAGCCTGTGGTGCTGAGGGGTCTGCACCTCCTGTGCAGATAAATCCCTTGGATTTCTGGGCCATTTGCGGTTCAGTCTTATGTTGGGATCTAAGGCAGGGCCAAGAGCTGCTATTATGCCAGTCTCACGTCTCTGTTTGGGAAGGTATCGCTGCTCTGAGTATGAGTATTAGTATGAGTACTACTGATGCTTCCCAGCACCCTGGGGTCATCAAGTGTATTAAAATATTTCCTATGTCACTCTTTATTAAGTAAACTAAATATCCAAATTAGAGGCAGATCCAGATATCCCCAGACTACTTATTCATGGTGTTCTGCAAGAAGGGTTTTTCCTGCTGGGTCCAAAGAAGCCTTTCTGAGGTAGCAAGAGGCCTTTGGTGGCTTGGTCTAGCCAAGCCACCAAACTTTGAGATCTTGGGGATACTGAGTCAGGTGCCAATGTGAGAGTATCATGAGACCTCAGGTGTCCACTGTTGAAAGCTGGGTGAGGAGGCTACACATCCTGGGCAGGAGGGTGAGAGAGAAAGCCCCCTCCCCCTAACTCCCAGGTACCTCGGTGTGTGCCTGCAGTGCCAAGCTTCCTGCAGTGCTATTTTTCTCAAAGTGTATTTTGTTGTAGCTATCTGTGCCCAGTGTGCATGCGAAGGGACAGTGGCAGAGAGAAAAAGAATGGCCCAGTGCTGAGGTTCCCCAAATCTGTCTGCATTTCTGAATGTAAAACATTTCAGGCTGCTCTCCCTGAACTTTTTTGAGAGGTGAAATGAATGAGCATTGTCTCCCAGCTCCAAGCAGCATGAAGGATCTGCAGGACTTAGTGATGACTTTGTCAGTCACTGGCAGATTTTCCAGAGTTTTTGTTTCTCCTGAGGCCGTAGAGGCTTTCAGAACCAGCAGACCTGAGGGACCCTAGAGGACTGCTGAGCCTGAGCACCACTGGCTTAGAGTGCCAGCAGAGACAGCGCCAGGCCATCCCTGAAGGGTGTCTTTCTATCACCTCCCACTGGTCCTCGGGGTCTTTTAGTTACCACTCAGTCTTTCTGCTGTTGGACTTTGATGACACCAGGAGCATGGGCTTTCCCTTCATGGGTATGGCCAGTCTGGAAACAAGAGTCCTGACTCAGCCCATTTCCTGTTGCTACCAGGGTGTGTTTGAAGACGAGTCCAGGAGTGAATTAAAAGGCTTAAAACCACATCAGCCTTGAAGGAGACTAGAAAGGGGCCATTTCTATGTACACTGGAAGGCTGTTTGGTGCTGAATTGGGGCTTAAGTACACAGTGCTTCAAAGGGTCTGGTTTGCACCAGGAAGTGGTGACATGGGCAGAAAAGGGAGACTCCCAGAGACACCTGCCAAGTCTGCAGTAGTGGAGTGAGCTACAAGAATACCTTCACCAATGGGGGGCCTGCCTCCCCTGTGAACTCTGGAAACAGAGATGGGGGTTCCTTACAGTGACATCATCACCAAGGGAGGGGCATCATATCCGGAGTAGACCAGTGAGCCCGAAGGTGATGAGGCGTGTGTTTTGCTCACTCTAAATCCCTCTGAAGGCGTGTTGTGCTTTAAAGGACCTGCTGGCACTTGTAGCTCCCCAGCTGTAAGGTTGCATAACCGGACTGACGATGGGTGATAGACGCCCTAGCCCCAGCCTGTCACGTGGCTCCCTTTGCCTGAAAGCTGAAGGCTGCTTTTCCCTTAGTGCTGACTGTGACCATCAGCCACCAGGGCAGACAAGAAGTCTTACAAAAGTAGGGCTGGCTATCATTCTTTTTGAGTTCTGTCTCCAAGATAAATCCATTCTTTTATTAAGCGTGATGTCTTTCTTCCCCATCCATCAAGTTCATACTGATGGTGCATCCAGGTTTGGCCCGTTTATGTCCCTATGCTTCCTACCTGCCTGGAGACAGGGCTGCCTGGAGCTCAGCTCCTCTGTTTGGGGGTAAGCCCCTATAGCATGTGTTGGGAACCACCGTCTGTTATTGGCAGAGAGAGATATGCCATAGCCTCTTCTGACTCCCTTTAAGCTGACAAGCCTCCTTTGGATTGCTTTTACAGATTTCTGACTTTGGGCTGGCCAAGTGCAATGGTATGTCCCACAATCATGACCTCAGCATGGATGGCCTATTTGGCACAATTGCCTACCTCCCTCCAGAGCGCATCCGTGAGAAGAGCCGACTGTTTGACACCAAACATGATGTGTACAGGTGTGTGACATGCCACCATGCCCTCGTGCAGGCTGGGAGCTCTAAGCTTCACTGGGGCTTCCTGCCCTGGACAGCAGTTTCCAGAAAGGCTCTGAGGCACCATTCAGCCATAGAGTTTGGTCCACATGCAAATGGGGTGTGCTTGTTGGACTTGGGGGTTTTAGCTGGTGCCTATATGCTCCCCAGGCACAGGAAAGACTTTTATTTCTTGTGGGTGGTGCTGGCTGAGGAAGAGGCTGTTCCTGGCTGGTGCTAGGCAGAAGCAGAAACAGCAGCTTCCAGCCCAGTGTTGTGAAACATTGCTTTTATTACTTAGCTGACAGAAGAACCTGCCGCTTTGAGTAGTCCATGGATCCATAGGTGTGTGGGTTTGGGCTCTTCAAAGCACACACTCCTCTGAATCCCCAAGTGAGCACTCACACACATGGGTCGCTTGCCTCTGAAGGAGGGACATCAGCTCACATCCCAAGTTCCCAGTGTATAAACTGACAACATGATTGCTCCATGGTGTGGTTGAGAAGATTTTTACTATAGATATAAGAGAGAACGGCCCGAGGCATTTGGAAGATTCCTGAGCAGAGAGAGGAAATAGTAGACTGAACATGGCCAGCACACTGGACCTGGTCAGAAGAGAAGCAAGAACAGAGCAGAGGGAGAGAGGGAGAGAGGGAGAGGAGAGCAAGAGAAAGGAAGACAAAGAAAGTACAGGCAAAAGAGGGAGCATAGCAAGGTTACAAGGTGAACGAGTAGCTGAGGGGAGAAGTTTAGGGCAGGTGAGAAGAGCTAGGATACCAGCAGGGACTTTGAAATGTGTAGCAGGTACTTGTGATGCTGAAGGAGCCTGGAGGCTAGCATTGCCTTGGTATGCTAATAGGCACCACAATAGCCACGGTCCCTTCTTCCAGTAAGAAGGGAAATGACTCCTTTTGTTCCTGAGAAATGCTGACTTTTTTTAACCACCAGAATTTGGGGAGATGGAGTTTCCTTGGAACCTGACATCCAGGATCTGAGTACCTACCTCCTTTTCCTCCTCAGATTGTGAGGGCCCTATCTCAACCAGCTCTGTCTTTTGTCACCAGGCCCAGCTGACTGGTTTGACAGAAGCCACTGTGCCAATGTTGGGCTTTTGAGCAATGAGTCCCACTGGGATTGGCTCTCTGGGGACTAGTCAGGGCTTGTAGAGTTTGGGGAGAGTTCAGTACTTTAAAGTTGGCTTTAACTTTATTTAAAACTGCATTTTCCAGTTGATGAGTTAGGCTCAATTTTCAGTCTTTAATTTTATTTTTTTTATTTTTATTTTTTTTAAGATTGGGCTATTTCAGTGTACCAGGAATAATTTATTTATCTAAACATGTGTCCCCCAGTGGCTAAGAGAGGTTTCGGGCTCAGCTGATTGCATTTTACTACTTCCTATACAGTTTTTTTTTTTTTAGCTACTTTCTGATGAAGCCTCTGAGGGCCTCTTAGAGCATTTTAGTCAGAACCTGACCTTGGATTTAAAGGATTGAAGCCACAGCAGAGAAGAACAGGGGCAAAGGTGCCCATAAATGTCTGAGTGCTTGGTCTGCGCCCCTTAAGATGGTGGCTCAGAGCTTGGGAACTCCACCAAACCCGAGGCTCCAGCACCAACTGACACCTAGTTTCTCTTCCAGTTTCGCCATTGTGATCTGGGGCATGCTCACACAGAAGAAGCCATTTGCAGGTAAGTGGCCCTGCATGAAAACAATGGGCATGTCCTTGAACCTTTTCAGCCCTTCCATAGTGCCTCTGTTTGTGCTTGGCTGGGTTGGCAACCCTGGGTAGATGCATTATACCCACCCTACAAGTACATTGGAGGCCATAGCCAGCTAGCTTACTGTAGGTAGCTACAAAACACTCCTGCCGTGTCGCTTACATACAAGACAGATCAACAGTGGGACTGCCAGACTGTGCCTTGTTCTTTGATGCCACTTAGTGTTGTGCTGGTAAAAAGCTACCTACCTAACAAGATATCAGTTTTAACATTTAAAGTGCATATCTCCTTGACATTCAATATATTTCCTTCTGAACAAACATCATCACTATATAGTTCTAGAATATTCTCATCACCCCAGAGGATCTCTGTCTCCAAAAGCTGTTCCTATGATCCAACAGTTAATTTCTTCCTCTCTCCCTCCCTCCACCTCCCTTTTAAAAAACAAATGGTATAAAACATACATGACAGGATCTACTGTGTTAACTATCCTAAACATGCTGGATAGCAGTAAAAGCTTTCATGTGTTTGGCCTCTCTCTAGAACTTATACCACATCAACTCAAGTTTATAAAACCTGAGTTGCTTTTAGTTGCATTGGTAAAAGAGGAGTCTCTTTTTTGTGTAACATTTCTGGATATTCATACTGTGGGGTGTGACCAAATATATTTGAAGATAAAGATCATGCTCAGTATATATGAGGTTCTGGGTTCAGTCTCCAGCACCAAACAGACAGATATCAGTAAGTGAGGGCCCATTGCTAGCTCAGTCACATACTCAAGCGAGGCATGGGAAAGGGGAAGGGTGGAGACAAGATCCTCCAAGCACAGCAGAATGTAGGGTATTCTTGTCCTCCATTGTTTGTACTTTTAAAAAATGTATTTGTTTTATGTGTGTATGTGTGTGCCTGAGTGATAAATGTGTGCAGGAGTCTGTGGAGGTCAAAAGAGGACATTGAATCTCCTGGAGCTAGTGTTACACGCAGTTGTAAGCTGCCATGTGGGTGCTGGGAACTGAACCAGGGTCATTTGAAAGAACAGCCAGTGTTCTTAACCATTGAGCCAACTCTCCATTCATTCCCATGTACCCTCACCCCCCCATCCCTCCACTGTTCTTTCTTCCAACTGTGTTCCCCTGGAGGAGGTCCACTGAATTCTTTTCGGTGTAACAGCTTACAGGTTGGGTGTGAAATTGTCTGATTGCAGTGAAGATCTAGGCACTCAGGTTTTATTGCCTCCTAGATAGGGGAATCAAGGTGCAGGACTTCCCAGTCATATAGGCTCCATCAGGCTGGCTCTGGCAGCAGAAAATCTTCTGGGTGTTCTCTTGACTTTCGTTGCATTTGGAAAGCTTGCTGGCTTTGGAAGGTTGGATTATCATGGAAATAACCTGCAGATACTGAAGAGATAGGCATTGCACAAGACTTAACGGGAAAGTGAACAAAGCCTCAGTGTGGAACCCTGGCAGCCGATGGTGACTTTGGGCCAATTTTCCATACCCGCCAATAGGCTCCTGCTGCTCCACAGCGTGTGCTTGGAATGCAGGGGTGGGGAAATGCCCGTGGGAACAAGTGGCTGATGGGCCACATGGTATAAGATGAACAGAAGGTCACCCACTGAGAGTCACCTTGAGTCCTTCCTGAGCAGGGTGGTAATAATAAATAATGACAGAATCTGTGCCCATGAGATAAAGTTTTTAAACTTGGGAAAATAGAGAATGGTATGTCCTATAAAGATATGGGTTAAAGAAATCTCTAGGTTTGGAAAGGGAAATGGTAGTGTCCCAGGTGATGTGCATGTCACGGCATGTCCCAAGCACTTGTCCATACATCTGAGTGAGGAGCTACCCTGCTCCTCAATCTTGACATGTGCTTCTCCTTTGCAGATGAAAAGAACATTCTGCACATCATGATGAAAGTGGTGAAGGGCCACCGTCCAGAGCTGCCACCGATCTGCAGACCTCGGCCACGCGCCTGTGCCAGCCTGATCGGGCTTATGCAGAGGTGCTGGCATGAAGACCCACAGATGCGGCCCACCTTCCAAGGTGAGTGTCCCTCCAGTGACATGGGCCATAGAGTTGATGACCTGTGGCTGAGAGCCAAGCTCAAGTGAGGAACAATGTGTGTAAAGACGGGGATGAAACAAGCCCACCATTCACAGGTTGGCCTATCCCCTACTCTGGCTGCCCGACGCTGAGCAGTGTTAGGGTGGTTTGCTGGTTGTTAGAACTAGATGGTCAGAACCAATATCCACCTCTGCTTCCAGCAGGCTGCATTTGCTTCCAGGTAGATTGGAATCCTGGATTTCAAGTTCAGATACAATGTGTCCATTTAGACAGCTGGGGTGGCTAGTGGCCTGCAACCTTTCTTCCACTTCTCTTAGGACAGATTACCTGTGGGATAAGAAAGTGACCCTGATAGAATGGCTTTTCAGTGAACCTAGGGAGACGTGAGTGGGCTGGGCTCACCTGCCAGCCCTGGTAGTTTTAATCTTTTGGGTCTGGTAGGTTTCTGAGGACCCGTTTTGATCCTAAGGAGACCTTACAGATGGCTGCCCACTCAGGATGGTGGGTGGGTTGCCTTCTAGTGATACCTGGGGCTTTTCCTACGAACCAGCAGTGGTACCAGACATGTCCTCCACTGGTTAGAGACTGGGGTATCACTGCTTCTATCCCCATAGAATTATGTAGGAATCGTATCTAGGTGACAACTCTGTTTTCTCCCCCAAAGAAATTACCTCTGAAACTGAAGTCCTTTGTGAAAAACCTGATGAGGAGGTGAAAGACCTGGCTCATGAGCCGGGTGAGAAAAGTTCTCCAGAGCCTAAGAGTGAGGTAAGCATCTCTGGCAGACACCTTCAGGTTTCCAATTTGTGGTGGAACTTTCCAGTCCAACCTCTTATCTGAAAATTCCTCCCCATTTCTCTCTGAGCCTATACCTCCTTCCAGAAATGTAGGTCTCACAGGGGTCCCCTACCTGCCTAGCACATTGGAGATCATGGAAGGGCAGATGGTCACCCCACACAGGTGGAAGATGGATGGTATAGCTTGAGGATCTGAGCATAGTCTATCTGCTCATAAATTGTTTATGTAACAAGTACCACATGGTTGCTCAGAGATGGTGAGAAGTTCCAAAGGCCAGTGCTAGCTGAATGCCTCGGGGTAATGATTGAAGCTAAGCCTGGAGGTTAAGGGAACTCTGTCATGAGAGTTGGGAGTGGTGGTGGTTTATCTGGCATTCACCCAGGGAGAGTAGCTATGGGACAGGTGAGAGCTGGGGACAGAGGTGCCTCTGACAGCAGTAAAGGGCAGAACCTACCTCTGGCATGCTGGTGGCCAGCAAGCAGACATGACTTAGTGTGCAGGGGCAAACATAGGAAGGCCAGTGGTTCCTGAGGGAGGAGGCTCAGAAAGAGTTGTGAGCAATTCTCAGACTTAGTCGCTGGAAATCTGCTTTCCTTGCAGCAGCCAGACCTGTAAAGCCCCCTGTTTCCCTCATTCACACAGCCCTAAGACAGAATGACATACCTGAGATGTCTGAAGCTTGATTAGAGCAGGGGAGACCCCCAGCCTGACTCTTCTTTCCTTTTTGTTGGGCTGTCTGTTAAGGGTGGACCAGGTCTAGCCTTGCTTGTTCTGTGCTCACACAGCTTGCCCATGTAAGGCCTTTGGTCCTTATACATGGGCGGTGCCTCTGAGTGGGAAGCAGCATGGTGTAGACTTTTCTGTTTTTCTGAAGGTGTTATTCTTACAATGTGCCAGGGAGGCCCATGAGGTTTCTTTGCAGCCCTGAGTTTCAGGACCTCTTGATGCTATCTGTCCATGGTAGTGAACAGCTATGGGACCTCCATCTCTGCTTTGTGGCCAATGATTTCTTGTCCCCCTATCTTTTTCCCTACTCTTGACATGGAGGCTAGAGGAGCAGAGTCCTTACCACCACCCTCTCCACCTTTACAGGCCAGGCCAGAGTCCTCACGCCTCAAGCGCGCCTCTGCTCCCCCCTTTGATAACGACTGCAGTCTTTCCGAGTTGCTATCACAGTTGGACTCTGGGATCTCCCAGACTCTTGAAGGCCCCGAGGAGCTCAGCCGAAGCTCCTCTGAGTGCAAGCTCCCATCGTCCAGCAGTGGCAAGAGGCTCTCTGGGGTGTCCTCAGTGGACTCAGCCTTCTCCTCCAGAGGATCGCTGTCACTGTCATTTGAGCGGGAACCTTCCACAGGCGGTGAGTGGCTGTGAGCACTGGTGAGCTTGCACAGGGCTCTCTTGTGAGTTATCTTGTGAGTCTGAGCAGTTGATGCTTCAGGTTTCTTGCTCTGATGATTCTTGTGATCTTTCCGTTTTTTTCTCATGAACTTTTGGCATCCTCAGCATAGTTGGTGCTCAGAGCACAGATCCAGAAATTCCCACATCAGTAGTGTGGTTCTGTTGGGCATCGTGTAGCTTTCAAGGAAGACAGGCCACATAACCAGACTGAACCAGCCCTGGGACAGAGACTGGCCTAAGTCTGCAACTTGGAAAGCCCAAGACCCATCCAGTGAAACTAGTGACACTGGGGACTTTACTTGTGCCCCGTACTCAGACACTTCCAGATAACCCCTGTCCCAAGCTTTTGTGTTTATGGGCACCCTCAGTTACCATAGCCTTGCATCAAGCTGGGATGGCTATCCTGGGAGGTGCTGACACTTGGAATGCTGTGGCTTTTTTGTAAAGCACAGTCATTTCAGTCTAGGCCATAGCATGAGGGAGGCTGAGTTAGATAGCTGTGCCGAAGACTTGGGATCTTTCCAGCCTTCAGGGATTTTTCCAGTAGAATGTTGGGTAAAAAAGCATTGAAAATTAAGGAAATGCCTTGCAAAAATGGGTAGAGAAGACTGGATCCAAGACAACAGAGTCAAAAGGACAGTCAGGACTAATTTCACAGCAGCCACAGAAATATCACTGTGTGCCATGGAGAAATATGTTCTAAAATCTTCTCTTCAGATGGAATCCTCTCTGGTGATGGCCTTGTCCTCATGCCTGAGAGATGACTACCATCCTATGAGAATTTAGTGTTTAAGCCAGGCATGGTGGTGCATGTCTTTAATCCCAGCACTTTAGAGGATCTCTGTGAGTTTGAGACTCTACAAAGCAAGTTCCAGGGCAGCTAGGACTACATAGAGAGACCCTGTCTCAAAGCAACAACAAAAGAATACCATGTTTAAACATTGATTAGGGTCTATCTCCTTAGTACCATCCCTATCCCCACTGCTCTATAGAACAACCTGGAGAATGTTCCACTTGCAGAGGAAGAGTCTATTCATGGGAGTCACGACTCTCAGTAATGGCAGTGGATTTTTAGGTTCAATAGAAAGTTCCATTATGAATACTGAACAGTGTGTCCTGAGAAATCCAGTTTTGAGGATCATTCCAGAAACACCCCATATGATGTCCCCATTACATGGAGTGTAGCTTTGAATCCCCTTGAAGTTCCAAGAACCAGCTCTATAGGCCAGTGGAGCCCCAGGAAGAGTGTCTTGCAGTCTCTCTAAATCTCCAGGCAGATTGTGTTCCTGTCCAGCTTTCCTTTTTGGTGTACCTCTTTTGAAATGATTGTTGGCAATCCTGCTGTTGCTGAGGGAGGAGTGTGGTCACTCACCTTTCCCAACCCTGGAAAAGCTAGAGTGGTTTTAGTCTGCAAGTTGGCAGAGGAACACTGTCCAAGGTCTCCCTAGACTAGATCCGAAATAAGCCTGCAAGAGTGGATGCTTAAAGCCTGCAAGTAAAGGATGTACCCTGAATGTCCTTGTTTAGAATCCCAGGAGATATGTCCACCTAAGTCCCAGGCCTTAGAAGCCCACATCCTGCAGTAGTGGCCTCGCTCTGACCTCTGACATTGTACCCCCTCTTCCTGCAGATCTGGGCCCCACAGACATCCAGAAGAAGAAGCTAGTGGATGCTATCATGTCAGGGGACACCAGCAAGCTGATGAAGATCCTGCAGCCTCAGGATGTGGACCTGGTTCTGGACAGCAGTGCCAGCCTACTGCACCTGGCTGTGGAGGCAGGACAGGAGGAATGCGTCAAGTGGCTGCTGCTCAATAATGCCAACCCCAACCTGACCAACAGGAAGGGCTCCACACCACTGCATATGGCTGTGGAGCGGAGGGGACGGGGAATCGTGGAGCTACTGCTGGCCCGGAAGATCAGCATCAATGCCAAGGATGAAGACCAGTGGACTGCCCTGCACTTTGCAGCCCAGAATGGGGATGAGGCCAGCATGAGGCTGCTGCTGGAGAAGAATGCCTCTATCAATGAGGTGGACTTTGAGGGCCGAACACCTATGCATGTGGCCTGTCAGCACGGACAGGAGAACATTGTGCGTACCCTGCTACGCCGTGGCGTGGACGTGGGCCTGGAGGGAAAGGATGCCTGGCTACCTCTGCACTATGCTGCCTGGCAGGGCCACCTGCCCATCGTCAAGCTGCTAGCCAAGCAGCCTGGGGTGAGTGTGAATGCCCAGACATTAGACGGGAGGACACCTCTGCACCTGGCTGCTCAGAGGGGGCACTACCGTGTGGCTCGCATCCTTATTGACCTGTGCTCTGACATCAACATCTGCAATCTGCAGGCACAGACACCTCTGCATGTTGCTGCAGAGACTGGACACACTAGTACTGCTAGGCTGCTCTTGCATCGTGGCGCTGGCAAGGAGGCTTTGACCTCGGAGGGTTGTACCGCCCTGCACCTGGCAGCCCGGAATGGACACCTGGCCACTGTCAAGCTGCTGGTAGAGGAGAAGGCTGATGTGATGGCTCGGGGGCCCCTGAATCAGACAGCACTGCATCTGGCTGCTGCCAATGGGCACTCGGAGGTGGTAGAAGAGCTGGTCAGTGCTGACCTCATTGACCTGTCTGATGAACAGGGCCTCAGTGCACTGCACCTGGCTGCCCAGGGCAGACATTCACAGACTGTGGAGACGCTGCTCAAACATGGAGCCCACATCAACTTGCAAAGTCTCAAGTTCCAAGGAGGCCAGAGCCCCACTGCCACACTGCTCCGACGCAGCAAGACCTAGCTTGCCACCTGCAGAACCAGGGCTCCATGTAGGCTTCTGGTCCATTCTTGTGTTCCTCATGGGAACAGAATGGTCCTGGGACACTCTGCTCACCCTGTTGGTGGCCTGCCCATACATTGACCAAGCAGAGGCTAATGGACAAGGCAGTAATACTGGTGTCGGGGTAGAGGCTGCCACTGGCTACTGTGGCCGGTCATGGTGTCTGATGTCAGATGGGACTAGGTCAGTGTCATTTCATTGTGGTCCTGATTGGCTGCTGATGGCGGGTCGTCCATGGCAAAGCCTATATAAGGATAGCCCCTCTCTCCCAGAGCAAGCCACCTCTACTTGCTTGGAGCACAGCATCTTTGGTAGAGGCATGGAAGGGGCGGTGTCCTTCGTCTTCTCCCTGCGATGGGCAGAGCATCCTGTCTTTGGAGGCATAGTGGATTCTTATATATGAGTGACATGTTAGCTTTGCTTGAGACCTGTGGAGATAGAACTGGCACTGGCTGATGGAGTCTAGAAAGGGAAGATTATAAAATCACAGGGCTGGTCTTAACATTGAACAGCCTTACCAACATTGAACTGCTGTTTCACTTGTTTTGTTGTTTGGATTTTGTTTTTGTTTTTTTTTGTTTTTGTTTTTGTTTTTTTGGTGATGTCTAGGTCACCATACCTCTTCCCCCACTTCCCTGACAATTGCTGAGTTCTCACTAAAATGTCAGAACCACGTATGTAAAAGGTAGTAGAAAATTCTTTATAAATAGGTTTTATACTAAAAATTGTTTAATCAAACAATTCACTCTTTCAGTCTCTTTTCTTTTGGTGAAGTAGTGATTTGTGCCAAGGGCTTTGCTGATGTGCCCTGTGACAATACCTGCTGTGTTCCATCCACAGCATTTGAATGTGGCCTGAGGTGGCCATTGGAGATAGTTGTACTCTGAGGGGTCAAAAGATTTGAGAGCCTCATTGTTATACCTTCCCCATTCGCATTCTGAACATTGTCGCTGTAGATATGTGTTGGTAGAAGTGCCTTGTGTGCAAACACATGCTGTAGCCTGGTGTGTGGCACAAAGAGTGACATTAATGTACTGTGTACTTTGACATGAATCATGGACAGGATACTTTTCTGTGACAGGAAGTCGTAGAGCTGGCTATGTTTTAATATGCCTCAATTTGCCTTCACTGTCTTTGCTCCTGTTGTGTGAAACAGGAACCATAGGAGATCTATGTGATATCAATAAAGGACTCATCTACTTTTGGAATTCATTAAGACTTTTTTTTTTTATTTTTTTAATCACTAACCTCTAATTACCTGGTCCTTGAAAACCAGAGATCTGAGGCAGTAACATAGGGTTTGGAGATGTTACATACTAAAACAACTCAGGGCCTGGGAAATGCAGGAAGCAGAGAATGGCCCGGGGCATCTTTCTATCTTGCATATGCCAGATCCGGTGGGGAGGAGCTCCCAGCACCAATGTTTGCATTTTTTAATTATTATTCTCATGTTAACTTTACATCTGATATAATTTCAGGTTACATTGATTATGATAACTTCACATTGATTCTGGGTTCCTCTTTCAGTTACATTTGACCTTATCTTCCTGACCATCCTTTTTTTTACTCACTACCTTTCTACCCAACTGTCCATCAACCCACCATCCACCACTATACCTAACCTTCCAACCACCCACTTGTCTACCCAACTGTCTGTCCTCCCTCCCAGCCACCTTCCCTCCACCTGTCTGCCTTCCTCTCTGACTATCTACAGTCTGTTTACTCATCTCAGAATAGTTTGCAGACAATATGCCCAGTTACTTCCCAGTGTGTATTTTCCTAAAACCAAGGACTTTAATTTCTTAACAGCCATCAGAATCAGAAAGTTAGCATTGGCATGATACTGTCTAGTCTGTAAGTCCTTTTTTGGTGACCTCAGACAGCAGAAGTAGCTCTTGCTAACCTTGGAGGTCCTGGATGCCATCTAATTCCTTGCATTTAGTTGTCATATCCCCAGTTCTGTGTGCATTTCCAAGCTTCTCTTGTCTTGCACAACCTTTTTATTTTGTGATACATGTAGCACTATAGGTTTATCTGATTCTACTGATGGCTTAGGTCTGCCCGTTTTAACCAGCACACAACAAACTCAATACTGTGTTCCCATCTCCCTGTTTAAATTTCATTGGTATTGGTGCACAGTTACAGATTACTGTATAGCCAGTGGCTCAAACTCCATTATTCCTTAATGCTCAGGTTGGCCAGCTTGAGGGCCTCCATGTACATTGGCCTCATGAGGACTTACTGCTTTGACTGAGACAGTACAGGTTTGCTGTACTCCTGCCAGGAGCAGCCTTTTTTTTTTTTTTCTTCAAGAAAATTCTTGGCAGAGAATGTTGTTGGAAACCCTGATCTAAGTGCTGTTTCCACTGTTCACTGGAGTGTCCCCATTGCTACACTCTCAGCAGAGGTCAGGAAGAGTGTTTTGTGGATTTCTGTATCTTTCTAGGCCAAGGCCTTTACCAACAGTCCATCCACCAGTAGTTCCAGCTCTCCTGATTACTAGAACTTTTGTATTGATCCTCACTGATCAGTTCAGTGGAGAACCTTTCCTGCCTCAGCCCACTGTACTCAGCCTGCCCAGCAGCCCAGAGCCTTTACCTTGCAGAATGATAATTATCTATAAATCTTTATTCAGGCACAAGAGCCAATGAACTTGTCTTACCAACATCACCATTTGGCTTAACACCCCACCCTTCCTCTGGGGCACCTACACAGTTCTCCTATCTTTAGGTTGGAATAATGCAGCTGGGTGCTCACACTCATCTTGTTTTCCCTCCTTGTTCCCTCTGGCCCTGGCTCTTTGCTCTGGAGCAGTTTCCTGGTCTAAAGATTACTTAGCTCTGTTCTTAAACCTTCTGCTTCAGAAGTGCCCCTGGTGTCTCAGCTCTGATTTGCCCTGGGCAGTGTCCCTCAGATCCCCAGCCAGGCAAAGGGCTTCTGCCTCAGTGAGCAATCCTTTCTCAAGACAATATGATGGAGAGTGATGGAGGAAAACACCTGATGGCTTCTGCATGTGTTCACACATGTGCTCATGGGCAAGCACCACACAGATCACATATAATGAACACATATACAGCATACAACATGTACACAACATACTAAACACACATACATAACATACCACACCTACATATACATCATGTACATATACATCACACATATACTCTACACACAAATACCACATACACCCCACAACACACCATATACACCATGTATACATGTGTCACTCCAAATACCCCACACACAAACAGACCAATAGATTTAGACTACATACCACATTTACACCATACATACATACAATGACACAAGCCACTGAATTCTGCTTGACGGGGTAACATGGGGTTTGGCCTGAACAAGATTGTTGTGATGAACAAACCTCACACTCTGAGTGACCACTGCAGTTGGTTCTGGAAGTGAAAAATTCTGGAGCTTGCTGGGTAGTTGTCCTGGGCCATCATGAAGGCAGTAAGCTGTGAGTTGTTCCCTGGTCAAAGGCAAATTGTTGCAGTAAAAATATCTGCACTGAAGCAAGGACGTTCGAACAAAAGCCCCTCTGATGCTGGATTAGAGAGAGAAGGCTGCAGGTGGGTATTATTTTCTCTGCTCATTGTCACAAGTTTATGTGTAATGAAAGGTATAAACCCATTGCTGGTTTAGCTCTTCAGAAAGATCCCCACAGTGTGAGCTGACCCTGAGCGTAGGACTCTGGGTGAAGGGAAAAGAGCCCCCCTCTCTCAGGTTTTACATTGTAATATCTGATGATGTTGCCTTTTGGAACAGAGCCTGGAGGTTTCAGCAAGCCTTGTCCTCTGTGGCAATCCAGAAAAGTGAGGTCTCTTCATGATCTCCTTCCATAGCTCCAGCTCCTCTTTCTCCTGAAGTCACTGCCAGGAACAGCTGGGCCACTGGAAAAACAAGGCTCAATGAGGTGGCAGCTGAGGCTGCAGGTGTGGCTGGTATGACAGGTGTGGCTGGTGGGACGTGGCCCTTGGGGGAAAGGACAGGAGCCTCCTCCATAGGCTGCAGGCTGAGCTGTCATTCATCACACTTCCTTTTTTTCCACCTTCCCTGGAGACTATAAGAGGACCCTTGCCTTCTCTGCCCTGAGCGAGACAAGCAAGGACCCCATCTTTACTCCAAGGAAAGGACAAATTAGGCAGGAGATGGAGATGGGGTGGTGCTGGGGCCATTAATGATGGAAGGTGGTCATGTGCTGGCTATACACCCATGCACAGCGTCTCTGTGAGTTTGGGGACCCAGCCAGGTCCAGATGAGGATCTGCTGAAGAGCCAGCTTGAGCTGGTCTTCCTAAAAAGATGGAGAAGATGGATGGAGGAATGACAGGTAATAGAAGCTGACTGTGAGAAGGGAGACGGGAAGGGGAAAGAGGGCTCTATCCAGGGAAGAGATTAGTCTTCACTGATGGTACAAGGAGGCTTCACAGTGTTATTTTCTGTGGATTTCCTTTCCATTTGCTATGACAAAGTAACCAGACAAAAATAATTCATGGGAGAAAGGATTTATTTTAGTTCATAATTGTAGGTTATGATCCATCATTGTAGGAAAGTCAAAGAAGGAACTTGAAACATCTAGTCATGTCACATCCACAGTCAAGAGCAGAGAGAAATGAATGAATATATGTATACCAGTGCTCAGTTAGCTCACGTTCTCGCTCCTTTTTTTTTTTTTTTTTTTTTTTTTTTTTTTTTTTGGTGCAGTTAAGGACAAGACCCAGTGAATAGTGTGACAACCCACTTTTAGGCCAGATATTCCCAGATGAAGTGATGTAATCAAGACAGTTTCCCACAAACATGCTCAAAGGTCAACTTGATCTAGACAATCCCTCAGTGAGACTGTTCCCAGGTGATTCTAGATTGCGTCAATTTGACAATTAAAGCGAAAGCTAGCCATCACAGCTAGTATCTAGTGTCTGTCTCCCTTTAACTAATAAATGACCAGGCAGGGATGTGTGATTGGATAAGCCATATGGTCTCTATCAGGAGGTGCTTTTCAGCCTGCAGGGGCAACATCTGGAGGCTCCCTATGAGCCTGCCATGGGCCTGGTGCAGACCATGTGTGAGTCAGGTGGAGGCTTAGGCTCTGGGAACTGTTTGCTCCTGTACACAGAAAATCCATAGCAGTTACAATGAGGCTATGTCTGCTGACTTTAACACTCTCCATGTCAATCAAGAAGGCATCAGACACAGGGCAACAATCAGAGTGGGACAAGAAAACTGTTTGAAGGTTTTCACCAGGGACAGTTTGACCCTTGGAGCTTCTCCCCTGCCTCTCCATCAGTAGACAGGAAGAGTTTGGATCACGTGTGCCTGGACTTCAGGACCCCAGGCAACCTGGAAGGCTGTTGGGAGAGAGCTGGGACAACTTCAAAGTTGTCTTCTGAAGTCACGTGCACAAGGAGGTATGCCTGGGTGTGCCCCATCCATGCTAATAATAATAACAAATAAAATATTTTTTAAAGAAAGGAATTTTCACAGAAAATATAAGCAAAAAAAAAGATAGAATTTGGGAGAGGGGAGATGAGAGAAAAAGTTATGTCAGAATGCCTAACATCTGCAATATGGAGTTGCAAAAAGAGGAGATTTCTCCCCAAGCTGAAGGTTAGAGTGAGGGTTGTGAGAACACCCACTCACGAGCAGTCTTGGGGATGCTGACCCTGATGTTTGCAGGAGGGACTGGGAGGGTGCTAACACAGGAATCTAATGTATCGGCTTCTAGAACAACACAAAAACCAGGAGGTAAGAGATCATCCATCACCTTCAGCGTTCTAAGGAAAATGATTTTCAGCCTAGAACTCCTTTAAATCTGGACTTGCTGTCCTTAGCCCCACTTTAGATCCTTTGTTCTTCAACCTGTGGTTTCCCCCTCAACAGGACCTGTCCATTCCAGTTGCTGAGCCTCCCTGGCTCTGCTGAAAATGAGGCTGCATCTATTCTGCCATTAACATAACTGCTAAGACTTTTATTTCACTCACTTCATTTCTCCTCTTCAAAACATATCCATTCTTTCCAAATGTCTTGTTTTTACAGTACCATCTGGAGTTCATTTCCTTCTTTACGACTGTAATAATTTAAACAGGTATGCACTTGCTTAGAGCCGTCACTTGCCTACCCTATTATCTAGAGTTCTCAGGGAATTAATCCCTTGGTTTGCTGGGTCTGCCGGCAGATTGCTTTTCTGCCTGTCCTATCATCATGGACTGTGAGCTGTTTTCAATATTGTTCTAATCTGTGGAAATCTTTTATGCCTGGGAGGGATTTTTTATATTTGTGAGATCCACAGCTGGGCTGCCAACCTGTGATTAGTTTTATGTTCTTTTAAGGGTTCGCACTATTAGTATGATTTCAAATGGCAAGGGCCAAGAATACAGAGGCTTGTCACAATGCTTCCCAAAGGTATTTTAATTTCTCCCACAGCACAGGCTGAGATACATTTTCAGGCCATCCCCCTTTTCAAGTAGATGGGGTACTTTCCCCCAGAGGTGGCTCTTCAGGGTTTCCTTCTTAACAACTGCATCACATGGGCCTTTGGCCTTCCTTCTGGTCTCTGATTCTTCCTGTACCCCTTTGGTACTGAGTCTAGCACAGTCCTTCTTTCAGTCCAGGGCTAGCCGGTGTGAGCCACAGTTGAATTCATTCCTTTACTTCTGGCCCTGGAGATTTGTCCCCTCTCCCCCTTGTCTGTTTATACTTGCAAGGGTTCTGGTGCTTTGGCCAACAGTCCAGCTATGTGGCAAGGGAATGCTATTGCTAAAAATGAATGTGTCTCCAAGCCAGGAGTCAATGTCTCACCCAATCAGCAATGAGGGGTGGGCCTAATGACTGTGGCCTAGTCATAACGATGTCTACACAGTGAATTTGGATTCCAGTGGCAACAGTGACAACCGTAACCGCCCTGTGGGTGTGGGGGGGCCATTGTGTAAGAGGCAGATCTGCATGCTGTGCAACTGGTAATTCACAGTCTTTAGTAGAAAAAGCAAAGGGTAGAGAGCACGGGATGGGTGAACACTGGAAGCCAGGCCCCTGATAGACCCTGCTTGGAGTAGGGGGATGGGACAGAGAAGCTGTCTGTTTTCTTCATGTGAATCTTTCGTTTTTTACACTACATCATTTTTACTGTGTTAGTTTGAAAACAGGCAAATTAACATGGAAAAGTCTGAAGATACTGCCTATGCTTGTGCGCAGACAGGAAGGTCTTGGGTGGCTCAGAGCACAGGAACAGAGAGAGAGTCTGATTATGTTGGGCCTTTCTCAGAATCACAGGGATTGACGAGTGCTTTCACTTTTCATGGCCTGGAGTTTTAAGATGTGCTTCTATAACACCATGTTTTCAGATGGTTCCATAGCCTCCTGAGGCAGAGGCAGAAGATACACAGAGACAGGGAACCTGGTGGGCATGCAAAGCTGGCCTGGACTTAGCACTCACCAATTGGATTTCTTACTACCTCACACCCAACATATTTTTCCATGTACCCAGCTCTCAGAGGTACCAGTGACAGTGCTCTGTGATCTTCCCTGCCTACTGCTTTGGGCCCCAGTGAGAACATTCCATGTTTCCTGTGTTTCCTTGTCTGAGTAACTGGGCAGAGCAACTATGAGGAGCTTGTTTCTCCTGCTTGGCTCCCTCCACCCAGCCTCCCATTTAGCCTCTAGAGGATGTAGAGGTCTCTGACCCTGGGTGGTTCCCACCTTGATCTTGATCCCAGGCCCTAGCCAGGTGCCCTCCAGCTGCCTCATGTGTGGGCGATGTGATGTTCTGGAAGGTGACTGAGGCCCGCTTTCAGCAACACTGCCTGCGGCTGCCCGGGTTGGTGTTGCCCAACCTAGAAAGGCAAATGAACTCATCTTCTATCTCCTTCCATGCACCTCTATCACCAGGATGCCTCTGCAGTGGAAAGAGCAGAGGGCAGTGGGCCAGGCCTGGCCCTGTTGTCCTGACAGAATGCACTTGGTAGAGATTGATGCTGAAAACTGAGAGGGGATGTAGACCAAGACTGGGTGTCCCAGTTTGCTTTCTATTGCTGGATTAACACCAGGATCAAAATCAACTTAAGGAGTAAAAGATTTATTTGGCTCATAGGTCACAGTCCATCACCAGGAGAAGCCAAGGCAGGAACTTAAGGCAGGTGCTGAAGCAGAGACCAAGCAAGAACATTGCTTACTGGGTTGCTCCACTTGCTTTCTTATACAGCTCAGGACCACATGGGAGATAACATCACCCAACAGGGGGCTGGGCCCTTCTATAAGAATCATCAGTCAAGAAAATGCCCTCACAGGCTTGCCTAGGGGTCAGTCTGATGGAGGCATTTTCTCAGTTGAGTTTCTCTCTTTTTAGATGACTTTCACTGCATTAAGTTAACAATAACTAACCAGCACAAGGGAGTGGCAGAGCCATATCCCCTCTCCCTCCCCACTACACTTCAGACTCACTTTGAGTTGAGCAAGCGTTGTGGACACTACTTTGTGCAGGGGAGTCCAGAGGGACTGGCTGTAACACTTCTCAGGATGCAGGCAGTCTCAGCACCTCATATAGGATGGGGCCACACTCGGGAGGGAAGGGGTTAGTGCAGAGGCTGCGCAGCGCTCATAGGCTGTCAGGCCACCAAGAACCACTTCTACTCATCAGGGAACATTTTTCCTTCATTTCTCAGGGCCAACAGCAGCTTGTTGAGACCTGCCACCGGAAATCATCACCTGCCAATCTGCACTGGGCGGGGGCCTTGTGTTCTGGGTGGATCCATTCCATTGTCCTTGAAGTAGGCTGTCCTTTGTCTTGGAGACAGGGGAGGGCTGCAGCTTCCTACCATCTCACCAGGGGAAACTGGCAAGGGGAATAAGGATGACAGCTAGAGTGAGTGGCTTCTCAGAGTGTGTGCACACATATTCCCAAAGAACACGGAGAGTCCAGCATCCTTTGAAGGGCTTGTGTACAGTGGGAAGGATTGGATCTGAGTCTGGGACTTGGGGGGCACTTTGTGTCTGCAGGGCCAAATGCTCAGGGTCCTATGTTGTTGTCAACTGTGAATGTCCAGATTGCCCCACCCCATCTTCCTAGTCCTGCCTAAGCTTTCCTGCCTCTGACCATGGCCTAAGCCTCCAGCCCCTGGCTAGGAAACTGGGTCTTCTTAGCCTCTCTCTGCATCTTGCTCAACCTGAATTTGCTGCCCCTAACTCCTAGAACATGCCTTCCACTCTTTGTCCTTCCTACCATCTCTGAGTCCATTTCTACTAAAGAACATCTCCTGGGACATCACAGAGCCTTACTATCTGTTGTTGGCCATCTGAGTACATCTGTGAACAGGTGTCCATACACCTTACACCCTATGGTGGGACCATAGCTATGCATCACCTGGTTGAGAAAGCTGTATAGCAGGTTCAGCCAAGGAAAGTGCAGGATGACCCCACCTGGTTACTACTAGCCAGTGTAACCAGTCAGTTACATGCAAAACACCAGGCTGGATAGCCCCTGCCAGAATGTACAGAACTCTCCACAAGGATGCTCTAGCTCTGCCACACCCCTTCCAGAAGCACAAGGCCATGAGGACAACCTTGGATTTATCTTGTTTCCATCTTATTTCTGATGCCTTCAAGAAGAACTAACTGAGCAGGGCAGTGGTGGTGCAAGCCTTTAATCCCAGCACTTGGGAGGCAGAGGCAGGTGGATCTCTGTGAGTTGGAGGCCAGCTTTTCTACAGAGTGAGTTCCAGGATAGCCAGGGCTACACAGAGAAACCCGTTTGAAAAACAAAAAACAAAAAAGGGAGAACTAACTGGCTAGGCATAGTGGTGCATAGCTTAATCGCAGCACTCAGGAGGAAGAAGTCAAGCAGATCACGGCAAGTTTAAGTCTAGCCTGGTCTACATAATAAGTTCTAGGCCAGCCAGGACTACCTAGGAAAACTGCCTCAAAACAAACAAACACACAAACACACAATCCCCAAATAGAAATCCCCAAATAGAAACTCTGCAGGAGAGTGAGGAGAAACTGTATGGGAGAGAGATGGAGCTTCCTCTAGCTTCTCACAGAGGATGAGGCCAGGGCTGCTACAGAGGCAGGTTGTATTTTGAACACAGATGAGCCAAACTTTCATCTAAGTTTGCAGAGTAAATAGAATCCAAGATGGCCTGAGAATTTCAGATACATATTGAAGCAGGTTCAGTGCATGTCTCAAATTACTGAATGACTTATCCATCATATATCTTATTAGATTTTAATATGTATATTTTGAGACTGGGTCTCACTTTACAACCCAGTTTGGCTTGGGATTTACTATGTACCCCACACTACCCTCAAACTTGTGACCAGTCCACCTACCACCATCATGCTAAGCCACCATGCCAGGCCAATATTTTGTTGTTGGTTTGGTTTTTGAGACAGGGTTTCACTGTGTAGCCCTGGCTGTCCTGAAACTTGCTCTGTAGACCAGGCTCTTTTAGCCAAGGCTGAAGAATGCCTGATCTTTTGCCTCCACCTCCTAAGTTCTGCATTTTAGGCATGTACCCCAATGCCTGGCTAAGAATTACCTTTTTTTCTTGGTCGTCAGCATCGGCAGAGCTCCTGTATCTTATCCAGCAGTTCTTTCAGTTTCTGGCATTTCTTGGCCATACAATTTTATTTTTAAATGTTCCTGAATTTGGAGTTCTCCCCAAAAAAGCTTCTCCCTGAGTTTGTGCCCACAGGCACCATAACTGTTAGTGGGGAGGTCCTTACCTGCATTTTAGAGGCAGCTTTGCCACTGGCATTGAGAGCAGGCGGGAGGTTCCCACAAAATGGCAAATTGCCTGCCTGACATTGTCATATCAACCACTGGTGAACCAGCTAAGGGATGCTGTGTGATGACCCTTTCCGGCTTGGGGGGACTTACAGCTCCTCAGCGAGCCCAGGGACAGGTGGCCGCGGTCATGAAGTGGCCGGTGTCAGGCAAAGCCAGGAGCCTGGGGCAGGCATCCAGTGTATGCAGCCCCACACTGCTCAATTCAGTGTGGTGTGGATCCCACAGGTTTGGTGTCTGGCTAGTGCTGACCACAAAGGGTGGGGCAGGATCAGGTGAGGCTGGGTGGCTGATGTGAAGACAAACATCTGGCACATGGGCCGCTCGCCTTGGTTAGCCGCTGGTCCAGGGTGTGTCTCCTGGCCTTAGGGATCACCAGCCTCCTCCTACTAATCTGGATTAACTAGTGAGGTTGGTGTCAGTCTTTGGTAAGGACTGGCTGGGATTTTCCTCTGAGGCAGAGGGAGCTTGGGGCAAGGATGCAGAAAGGAAGCTGCTACTTTCTCTGGGTCCCAGACAGTTTGCAGAATGCAGGTAGTGGAGCCACCTGCAGCACTGAAGAGGGTCTGTGGGCTGAGCGGCCCCACCGGGAGCCTAGCCTCTTGGCTCTGGGAAGCAGAGGGAGGTATTTTGGCATCTGAACCAGCTGAGCCTGGTCCTCAGGCTCTGGCTGGCACTGCCACCCTCAAGGTTAAGCAAAGCCGGATGTAGGGATGCCATTCCCCAGCCCCAGGGCAAAGCTGAATTCATGAGCCTCCGAGTTGGAGGGGACTGAGTAGACTGGCTTCTTCTTGCCTGGGTCCCCAGACCTGAATGCCCTTGTTGTGTTACCCAGTGCAAATGGCTCTGATGGACTTTGGGCCCTAATATGAGTTCACCCTGTTAGAGGAAGCAGATGAAGTATAGAAGTCTTTCAATTTTTTTTTACATTTAATTATTTTGTGTGTGACACAAAAATAATAATAATAAATAAATAAATAAATGTAATTTAGAAAGAAAGAGAGAGAGAGAGAAAGAAGGAAGGAGGGAAGGAAGGAAAGAAAGAGTGACTGTTGTTCTTACTCAGAGACGACTCCTTTAAGAGGCTAAAATGCAGAGCAGAGGCCACTTGTACTCTAAGTACTCAGAGGCCTCTGAGGGCCCCCAAATCAAGCAGCAGAATCGGGAGGACTCTGTTCTTTGACACCTCTAGCATGGTTCTGATTTTCCCAGCAACCCCCATCATAAATTTGAGTGGGGATAGGGCAGCTGCCCTTCCCTCACACCTTTCAACTTCTCCAGATCTAACCAAGCCCTGGGTTCTATCTTGATCTCTTCCAAATCCAGGGCCTGACTCTGCTGCCATCCTCTTGAGGGATGTTCTACAAGGTGAGAATCTCTGGGCTCCCGTATCTGGCTCTCCTTTGCTCTTCTCTCTGCTGTGAACATGGGCTCCAAGTGACCCTCAGGCTCCCAGATCTCAAGCTGTGTAGGCAGCCAAGACCTCATCCAGGGGCCTGGCTGTTTGAGACCTCGGTCTGTCTATCCTTCTGTTCCTAGGTTCCACTTACTTCTCACCTCTTCTACTGCCTCTGCCTCTAGGTCACTATCAGCTTCTCCAGGAAGCCACATGCAGACAGATGATCACACACTGGCCTGGGGTACATAAGCCAATGACCTGAAACACATGGCTGAACCTTCAGTAGGACTGACCCCATGAGGCGTCTCCCCAACAGCCAAAGAAGGTCCCATCACAGTTGGCACTCCTCATCAGAGGAGGGGCTTGTTTAGCTATGTTTACAATGGTCTTGAGAATTGGGGGTACTGGGGAGAAGGCAGAAGAGGAAAGAAGTGTGGGGCTGAGAGCAGGACCTCCAGGCATTCAGTCCACGTAAGTTGGTCTTATTCCCTGGGAATGAGGAGGTGTGTGGGGAGTGTTGTGGGTGTTTCCCTTCCTGAACCCATCCTTCTAAGCCAAGAGTGAACTGGACCTATCTAAGTCTCACCCCGTTTTTCAGTGCTGAGGCTAGAGGTTGGGAAAGACAGAGTGGGTGCTGCCTTTCCCTCTGTGTGTCCAGCCTGGCAGCCAGACCTGGCCTGTGGTCCATACTCTGGGGGCCTGTGAAACAAGGCCCAATGAAGGGGCAGCCCGAAGATTTCTGAGATGCCCTTGAGATTTCTGGCCCCATAGCACACACACCTTCTTCCAGACAGTCAGACAAGAGCCACTTCCACAGGCTATCCCTGTTAGACTTCAGGGAAGGAAAGGAGAGGAGGTTCTACAGAGAAACTAAATTGAAAGTCCTTCAGGCAAGAGCTTTATTAATGACACCAGCTGTGTAGTAAGGAGTCTGAGGAGTGTTCCAGCCCCTCATGACACAATAGTGTCTTTTAGAAGTTTCTGAAGTAAAAGGAGGTCTTGCTTCCAGAAGAAGCATGCTGAGTTAACATGTGACCTGTGCTACATGACCAAGGCAGAGCAGGGGGCTTAGGCTACATGACAGTCTTTCTTTAGGTAAGGAAGTGGAGCTTGGTTAACGTGCCAGTTATGCAACACAACAGAACTCAAGATGCTTCTTTTTCCCAGACACAGGGATCCTGGTTACCTGGAGGGCCTGGGTTTAACCACAGCGCTGAAAGGATCTAAGTCTCAGACTGGTGATAGAGGCGATCATAGCAGGGACTCCGAGCCTGATGCAGGACAGGATCTCTTTCCACCCAGGAGGAGGAAGACAGATCTTCAGCATGAGGGTTCAGCCTACATGTTGACCAGAGTCAAAAGGAAGTCACAGTGGTTGGGGGAGAAGCTGAGTGGGTAAAGTGCTTGCTGAGCAGGTGCAAGGACCTGAATTTGAATTCCCAGAACCTAAGTAAAGCCAGGTGTGGAAGAGCATCTGTAATCCTAGTATCCTTGTGGTGAGATGGGGCATGGAGACAGAGGAATCCCTGGAATCTAGAAGGCCAGCTAGCCTGGGGTATTTGGAGAAGGTAGCAAACAGCAGGAGGAGACCCTGTCTCAAATAAGGTGTAAGGTGGGAAACAAACCCAAAGTTGTCCTCTGATCTCTACACACAAGCCATGGCACATACATGCCTATACTCACACTCAGGAATGCACACATACATCTTTTACAAACACCAAAAGAGGTTTTTTGTTTGTTTGTTTGTTTATTTGTTTTAAGAAAACAAAGTCATGGTGTCAGGCTGTCAAGCTGCAACCAAATGAATAGGTAGACAAAGGGGTGTGTGAAGGAGAGGGTCTCAGGTACATGTGCCTAATACCAAGACCAGTTCACACTGCAAGGACCAGTCTTGCTCCAATGTCACTGTAATCCCCACAGAAAATAGTCTAGAAGGACATACCCCTGGCTGCTGATTGTCCACCTTCTGACCCTGTGGCTGAAGAGGATCATCTTGTGGAGGCCACTTGTCCACCTGCTTCATTCAGTGTTTGAAAACTTCCCAGCCACAACCTCCTTGAACATACCACCATATGCTCTCCTATTACAAGGTCCTACCAACTCCAGATAAGCTTCCTCTAATCTTTCTCCCTGTGCAGTGCAAATCCTGACAGTGGGTTGCTTTGGGGGCATGGGTGTTCATCAGTCTTGGGGGGCCCTGTGATGACTCCAGGCAACCCAGCTAGTTGAGGACAACCTTCCATCTCCAGTTTCAGCTGAACCATGTTGGTAGTCTGTGTTGGTGTGGAAGCGGCTTGCCTGGGCTTCCAGGGGTTCCCAGGTAGGGTTTGCTGAGATGAACAGAATAATGACCCCTCCAAAGACGTCAGCTTCTTTTCCATATTCAGGGAGGCTTGGTACTAGGCGGGGCTAATGCAAGAATGGACAGTGTATGCAGTAGGAGCTTCACAAGTGCTTCTGACTGTCTGCCTGTTGTGTTAACTGGAACCTACAGGTCTCATTTAGAACTTCTGCCCAGCTCTGATCTTCTGAGAGGGTGAGGCTGGGAGCCATTTCCCCATGAGCTCTGCCTTGCAAGTCCTGGGGTTGCTGAGTAAGAGCCCTGCCTCTGCCCTGGGGTCAGCTTGGCAGTGGCCTGAAGGTTCCTAGGAGCTGAGACACGTGCAGGGGTGGGAAAGGCAGGGCTTGTAAAGACAAGGAAGGTGACCTGGGGCAGGTCTGTCTCTTGTCCTTAGGGAATAATTAATAAGTAGACCATTGTGTGAGAATGATAATAATTAGGTCATTAAGAAGGACCCATTCTGCTCTCTCCACTCCCTGCCCCAGGGTTGGGCCCGGACCCACCTAACAATCTACCTCTACTGTAGGTGTCTGGTCTCCATGGAAACTGGGAGTCATTTCACAAACAGAAGATTAGGCTTCGTGGGAATGAGGAGGTGAGGAAATCTCAAGAGGCAGAGTTTTCATTTATAGTGCTATGGAGTGAAGGTGTCAGGCCAAGGTCTCTAAGCCAAACTCTACTAAGTACAGAGTACAGAGCACAAAGGCTGGTTTCCTGGCCCTCTGCCTGTGAGCAGGATAACACCACACTTGGTTTATTTGGCACCAGAGATCAGACCCAGGGCTTCATGCAAGTCATCCCCAACCTCAGCACCTAACTTTCTGTAACAGAGGGTGTATGTGGCAGAGATGTTGGGCTCCTCTGGTCACCTGGTGACTTTTTGAGTTTTCCCAGGGAAAGCCAACATTTCCTTTTCTTAAAAACACAACTAATTAAAATTCCAGGATGGCTGTGATGTGACGGGGTGGTGGAGTACTTGTCTAATATGCACCAAGCCCTGGGTTCAGTCCCTAGCACAGCATAAACTAGATGTGACAGAGAAGGCCTGTAATACTTTCACCTAAAGGAAGAGGATCAGAAATTCAAGGTCATCCTTGGCTACATAGTGAGCTCAAGGCTAGCCTGTGCTACCTGAGACCCTGTCTCAAAACAAACAAAGAAACAACCCCAATTCCTAGGTAAATATCCAGCAAATAGCCTGTAGGTTTCTTGCTCTGGTGATAAAGCATCCCCAGGTGAGTGAGTGGTGGGCTCCA
Source organism: Peromyscus maniculatus bairdii (assembly GCF_049852395.1). Taxonomy (NCBI): domain Eukaryota; kingdom Metazoa; phylum Chordata; class Mammalia; order Rodentia; family Cricetidae; genus Peromyscus; species Peromyscus maniculatus. The sequence continues at coordinate 87,703,245 of NC_134863.1, read as the reverse complement.
GCTGGGCCAGCTCTGGGATCAATGGAATTGCTCTCCCTTGGCCCAGCCTGGCACAAAGTCCAAATTGACATTCGAGAGCATCCTTTAGAAAGCACTGAGCAAGACTATACTTTCAGGGATCATTTCTATAGTTCGTTACTAGAAAGCACTGAGCTATCCCAGTGGATGGAAGTATCCTGCCAACAGGGCAGGACCTTGGCCAATGCATCCTACAGCCCAGTATAGTGAGGGACAGGCAATAACCCCTGAAGAGAAAAGATTTCTCTTTCTAGATCTTCAGGTTCTCAAGCATCCTAAAAGTTATTACACACCCTGTATTGGGTGGTGAACATTTATACTTGGGTAAAAGCAAGATTTTTCAAGTATGTGCATCAGACCTACAAGCCAGCAGCTCAGAGAAGCTGTCGTCTAGTTGGTGCTAGACAGGCCCTTGGTTTGAATTAGTGGCTATTTAGATGACCGGTGCCTAGCTGGTCTGAAAGGTTCTGAAGGCTGAGCAGACAGAAGGTCTTCTGGAGACTTCAAACCTGCGTAGGAGCACACCTCGTGGCTCTTTTAGGGTCAGAAGCAAACCTAAAAAAAAAAAAAAAAAAAAAAAAAAAAAAAACCTCTCATGGGACTGAGTTGGGAACCACAGTCTGTTCAGAGGTTCCTGATGGTTCAGAACCAGCTCCCTGGATGCTGGCAAGGCAAGTTCATTTTCTCCTGCCAAGAGGCACATCTCCGTCGTGCCTTCAGTGGCTTCAGTATGGCTACTCCAGGGTCAAGGACGTGCTCCTGACTTAGAACTTTGCCAAGATAGACAGCTGCACTGAGGTTAGAAGGAAGAGCCATTCAGAGATCCTCAGAAAGATGGCATTTCTATCTTGTAGTGCCCTCGCTACTTTGAAGAGCTCTTGACCTGAGTTTACTGTCCTATGTTCTGCTGTCTAGTATATTTCCTGGTGCAAAACACCTCAAGCTAATCCAGCTATCTGCAAATAGTTCCCCCTTCCTCCTCTCTCCCCTCCCTCCATCCTCCCTACCCCTGCCATGCCTCAGGAGACACCTGATTACAGAAGTCCCATTTCTGGGACTGTAACAGGCCCACTCTGTTGTCTCGGGAACCCAGTCCATAACAATTTATCAATACTTCCCTAGGACACTAAAACATGCAGTCAAGTTCCCCCAAATGGGAAAAACATCCTTTCAAGTTCTGTTCAGAGCAAGGGGCCATATAATACCACCTACCTGTTCCCCTGTGTGAAGTAGCTAGACAGTGGTGGAAACTTAAGCGATGTTTCCAGTACTCAGAATGTGAGCTTGCTCATGGCTTCTTTTGCAAAATAGAGAATATGGGGTGGGCCATGCTTGGTGGTACACACCTTTAATTCCTGGAACTAGGGAGGTAGGGACAGGTGGATTCTGTGAGCTCTAAGTCTACATAGTGACTTCCAGGACAGCCAGGCCTATGTAGAAAGACCCTGTCTCAAAAAACCCAAAGCAACAAGAATATGTGGTAGGCCATATTTATAGATTTTTTTTTTTAAAAGATAGGGTCTCAAATAGCTCAGGCTGGCCTTACTGGTAGCAAAGGATGACCTTGAACTCCTGATCCTCTTGTCTCCACATCTCTAGTGCTAGGATTAAAAACATGTACCACTATACCTGGTTTATGTGGTGCTAGGGACTAAACCCAAGGTATCATGTATGCTAAGTAAGTACTCTACCAACAGACCTACATCCCCAACCCATATTTATGGACTTCTTTTTTTACCAACACTGATGCTTCTCAATTGCTCTGCTGTAGGGGCCATGGATCTCATTGTCCTAGGATCTTTGTTGGGACAGTTCCCCTCCAGAGTGTACTGCTACCATGGTTCTACTGCATCTACCCTCAGAAAATGTGTGGAGTCCAGAAAGTTACCAGTGTCCACCATTCAGTTTTCAGATTTCCCAGGGTCCATGATTGAGTTTGCAAATCTTCTCTGACTACTTCTGCTTCACAAGGCAGTGGGAGCCATAAAAGACTCCATTGTCACTGGGCTAGTGCCTGGAAAGAATGACATCAGACTCTGGCTGCAAATTAGAACTATTTTTAGCAGCTGATTGGCTGTCAGGAGGCTGGAAGCCTGGGTATAAGGTGAGGCAAAGGCAGGGCCCTGAGAGTCCAGTCTGGCAGAGCAAGAGAGGCCAGCCATGTACAGTGGCCTCCTTTCTTCTGAGTTTGGGTTCCATGTATGGCTCCCCGGGGGCCATCATCCACAGAGCTGGCCTTAGCAGCAACTGAATATACTGATATGAATACCCTACCCCCTCTGACTATAAGGGCAAACCCTGACAAGGATGGTTCTGTACTACCTGGTTTGGGCCCTGCCCCATATCATATGGAAGTAGCATCACAGTGACTTAGAGGGGAAATTGTATAAGTTCTAGAGGAAATTGGCATCATGCTCAACCCACCAGGACTCATTGCCCAGTGCCACAGCCTCTGTGAGGGTGATTGAGGCTATCAGGGCTTTGGCCTTCTAGCTGCCCTTAGGCCCCCAGGGTCTCTGAGCTTTAACCAGGCTGAAGTTACCTGTGGGAGTTACCTTTCTGGGGTCATAAAGTACTGTAGTCAATGTGTGCAAAGGGAGAAGAGATCACTCCCTCCTCAGAGAAACCCCAGGAAGAATCAAATAAGCTACCCCTGGGCCCTCAGAGAGGCCATTGGCCAAACAGCCTAGAGATCAGATGGTGCAGAGGGGTTCAAGACAGCCCCTCTGCGTAGCTGTCAAAGCCTGTCCCTTGGAAAGCTTTAGAGGGAGAATTATATTGGATAAGTGAACTGTAGGACTTCTCAGTCTTGATTAAGGTCCATTATTAAGCTTATCCCTCAGGGACTCTGTGAACAGGGCCATGGAACTTAGCATTTCCTAGGTGTGTTGGACTGCAACCTTTATTTTAAAAGTCAAACTCCTTGGGCTGGGATATGACTCAGTGGTAGAGTATTTGCCTAGCATGTACAAGATCCTGGATTTCCTAGGCTACATCCCCATCACAACAACAGCAACAATAATAATATAATAGGTTTAAAAGGTGAAGCTTTCTGAGCTAGAATGGGGTACATTGTGAACTCACTACATACTTGGGCAGCCACCACCATAATGCATACACATGATGCACAGGGAACCCCAAACTGCTCTCACTTCCCTTGGCTGTCCACATCTTCCTCCTTCCCAAAACTCCTTTCCATCTCTACACTTTTGCCTTTTCTGGAATGTTGTCCCCTGAAAGTCACTCCCTTCTCCCCAGGAGTTCCTGAGTTGGCTTCCTGTAATGATGGACTGTAACTTTTAAGCCAGACAACCCTTATCCTCCTTCAAGGTGGCTTTGGTCAGAATGTTTTTATCATAGCAACAGGAAGCAAACTAAAACTAGGGGTTTGACAGAATTTTAATTATTGAGGAACAATTATCAGAAAGTACTTAAGAAATTAAGTAACAGCAACAATAAAAAACAATAGTTAACTCCAGGGGGGAAAATGCTGCACAAAAAAGAAAAAAACCCCATAGCATCTAGACAGCATTTATGGGTCATATTGACACTAAAAGTAAACGTGAATTTGGTCACAGGTTGTGATAATTGTGAAGATAATGAGTAGGGTATTATGTAGTGAGGGTGTGTGGAGATTTATGGTGTGCATGAAGGGAAAACTAAAGAAACAACAATAAATAATAATGTTATTACTAATAGTTAGCAAGGTGGAAGAAAAAAAAACAACCAAGAAGCAGCTGGGAGGGTCAACAGGCAACCCCAGGACAGGGAGCCAGAGGTGGGAAGGGAGTGGGGTGACCATGTGTAGTGTCACAGCCCTGAAGTACGTTGGACTTTCTAAACAATGTCATAAAAAAATAACATTCCCAAAGGGAGAAATTATCTGGTCAAAGACTTGACCCCAAATACCATCCTAGGCTCACGAGGTAGCATGCTTGCCAACAAGTCTGACAACCTAAGCTCAGCCCTTGGAGCCCACATGATGGACAGAGAAAGCTGATTCTTGCAAAGTGTCATCTGACTTCCCCATGTACGCTGTGGCATTTATGGACCTACACATGTACACATACACAAAAATAAACAAATGTAAGGAAGTTTTTAAACAACAATAACCAATCCACCTTAGTGACCGTCTGTTCCTCACACAGCTGCTCAGAACTTCCGGCCCCGAGGAACTCCTCCCTTCGGATGATGGGGCGTGTTCAGGGGGTGTGGTGGCGGATGGAACCCCTCTCTCCAGTCAGCCTGAGGCTCCATTGTTGCATCTTCTCCCCTTGGCACCAAACTTCTAGAAAAGTCCTTTACACTCCAACTTTCCCTGACACGCCCATCCCCATCACTGCTGTTCTACCTACGTTCTCTGGAAGTTCTCCAGTAAAACTGTCTCTTATGCTTGGCTCTTCTCACACACAGCAGTTTCTGAGAATCCCCTCTGCTCCCCTTTGCCACCAGCTCACACCCTTCCAGAATGCTGGACCACAGCGGGCAGGGGAACCTGCTGCTCTCTCATTTTCTCAGCCAGCCATACCCACTGCCTGGGAAGAAAAGGACCCACCCGGTCTTCAACAAGACTTTTCATCCCGTTCTGTGGCTCTACACTTGCCTGAGTCTTTGGAGGGAGGCAGAGCACCAATCACAGTTTTGTGTGTAGCTTGGCCATTGGTGCAAGCAAGTTTGAACCTCAGCCTTCCTGGGTCATGCTGCAAAGACACAGTACTTCTCTTATCTGCTACTCAGCCTCCATCTCCACTGTCAACTCCTGAGGCCCCTTATCTCTTTCCTGCGGCAAGAGCCTGGCTACCTGCCTTGCCTTCTTTCCCTGGTGTGGGCAGATGGATGCTACTGATCCTCCCTCACCTGCAACCACTTTCAAAATGACTTTCCCAGGCCCAGCCCTTGCCTGAAGCTGTGGCTTTGCCTCTGGAAGGCCATGGGTGAAAGACTGTCCCCAGAACTCAGTGCAGTGAGCAATGACCACCTGCATTATCCTTTAAGGCCCACGTGGCTCCTATGAGATGTACTAACACCAGATCCATTCTGATGGTGAGGGGAGCCCCTGGAGGAGGCTATGGACATAAGTCCAAATCCAGTGCCCCAGCTTGTAAAAGCAATTCTACCTCGCTATCAAGCTCTTGCTGCTTCTAGCTCTCAAGTGCATCTGCCTCTTCTCTGTGTTATGTTTCCCATGTGCCAGGCAAGAAAATCCCATGTGAGGGTGGATGGGGAGGGAGGAGGGGAATCTAACCAATCAGTTCCATGGCCCCCAAGCAGGCAGCCACTATCAGGAAGAGCCTGGAATGCACAGAGCAGCATCCTATCTGCACGTGGAATAGGTAAAGATCATCTAAATGAGAAAAAGAAGGCTATTTTATTCGCTAGAGCAATGCAGTCAGACCCCTTACTTGTCTTTGAAGGTAAGGGGAAAGCTTTGTCATGGACAGAAGGCACCAGGTGTATCTTGGTGAAGGTTGCCATCCTGGGGATGGAGGCAGGCTCCCTAGAAGTAGGTGTCCTATGTGATTAACTAGGGGAGCATACCTGGCCTTCTCTGGTTGACCCTAAATGAGACAGAAGCAGGGGCAAGAAGAGGTGGGGATATTTGTTTCCACAGGGATCAGTGATGGGCAATCTTTACCTGTCACAGGAGAGGATTAAAAGTGTGCACCACCAAGCCAAGTCAACTTTAAACTTCTGGTCCTCTTGCCTCCACCTCCTGAGTGTTGGGATTATAGTGGGTGCCACCCATGGTTTATTAGGTGCTGGGGATCAAACTCACAGCATCAAGCATGATGGGCAAACATTGTTCTCTCACAGAAAGGATTATGGATGTGCCGCTTCCTGGTAATGGTGTGCATGGTTTTAATCCCAACAACTCTAGAGGCAGAGGCAGGAAGATCTCTGTGAGTGTGAGGCCTGTCTGGTCTACATAGTGAATTCCAGGACAGTCAGGGCTATATAGTGAGATCTTGTCTTAAAAAAAAAAAAAAAAAAAAAAAAAAAAGGGAAGGGAAGGGAAGAAAAGAAAAGAAAAGAAAGAAAAGAAAAGAAAAGAAAAGAAAAGAAAAAAGTTGTTTAAAGTTGTTTTTGGTTGCATAGTGGAGTTTGAGGCCAGCCTAGGCTATGTGATTCTCTGTCACAAAACAATACAATCTAAGCTGCCCATGCTAGACCTGTGACCCAAGTTGTAGTACCTTAAGAGCTACACCCTCTCCATCCAGCTCACCCTGTGCTCTCTCACCTGCTCCTTAGCAGCCCTTTGAAATGTAAGTGCAAGACAGACAGAGAGAGAGAGAGAGAAAGAAAAGAAAGAAAGAAAGAAAGAAAGAAAGAAAAAGAAAGACAGAAAGGAAGGAAGGAAGGAAGGAAGGAAGAAAGAAAGAAAGAAAGAAAGAAAGAAAGAAAGAAAGAAAGAAAGAAAGAAAGAAAGCAGTGGAAAAGGAAAGAGAGTGGCAATTAGGGTTGCAGGAATGAGCTGAGCTCACTATGACCCAAAGGCCCTCCCACATTCAAAATACCTTGAAATACCTTGGAGTGTTAGCAGAGGCCAGGGGACAAGAGGTCAGCCCCACTATAATAGCAGATAGAGCATTTCAAACAGGAAAAACAAAAGAGAGAAGAGATCTGGAGCCCTAGAGTTTAATAGGCAGCATCAGGGCAGGGTGTCTGGAGGGGCTAGGGGTGCCCTCCTCATGTATGGTGGCAGCTTCCTGAATGAACCAAGACCAAATACAAATGTGTTCCAGGCTGACAGGGGAATTTTTCTCCCACTGCCTAAAAGGTCACCTCAGCCAACATGCCTTGCTTCATTGACCCAAGAGTGAGTCCCTTCCATCCTCACCTGGTCCCTAGATGAGCAGCAACTGTCCCCTAAGGTATATTTGAGATATACAAAGTCAAGGACATGTGGCACAGCCAGGGTGGATCCTAGGTGTGCTGGTTAGTGTTTGTCAACTTGACACAACTAAAGTAACCTGGGAAGGGGGAACTTCAATTGATGCATATCTGTGGGGTATTTTCTTGATTGGTGATTGATGTAGGAGGGCCACAGAACACATGAGCAGTGTTGCCCATGGTAGGCAGTCGTGGGCTGTATAAGAAAGCAGGCTGAGCAAGCATGGAAAGTTAGCCAGTGAGCCACATTCCCCTGTGGTTGTTTTGGTTCTACCTTGGCTTCCCTCGATGATGCACCATGAACTGTAAGCAGAAATAAACCCTTCCCTCCCTGCTTCAGTTACTTTTCTGCTGCTTCGATAAAACACCATGACCATGACAACTAACAGAGGAAGGGTTTATTTGAGTCTTACGATCCAGAGGGTTAGGATCAGTAATAACCAAGCAGAGGCATGGTGGCAGGAACAGCTGGTAACTCATATCTTGAACCACAAATAGGAAGCAGAGAGAGAGTGCCCTGGAAATGGTACAAAGCTTGCCCCCAGTGACACACTTCTTCCAGCAAGGCCATAACTCCTAAGCTTCCCTAAAAACACCAAAAACTGGGGACCAAGTATTCAAATGTCTACGATTTATGGGGGACTTCTTTTTCACACCACCATACTCTGCAAGGTGCTTTTGGCCATGGATGGTGTTTACCACAGCAACAGAAATCAAATCAGGGCACCAAGCATCCCCACCTCAGAGTACCTATGTTTCATCATTGTGCCACAAAGGCTTTCAACACCTGCTCTCAAAGATCCTAGCAGGTATGTCTGGCCTGTGCCCTGGAGGCTGTATGTGGCCTCATGTGGCCCAGGATAGCTACAAATATGGCTCAGCAAAAAACTACAAACTGAAAATATGAGGTTCCCTCCCCTGAAATTGTTTTGGTAAATTAATTGTGTGGTATCGAATGTGAACTTTTTTTTTTTTTCCAATGTGAAAAGGCTGAACACACCTGGTAGGTCTTGGACACTTCCGCATGTTCACATTGAAGAAGGCTTCCCAGGGGCTCCAGCTAATCAGTAAAGGCTTTTGTGACACATGATTTCTGCTGAAGTTCTGGCCAAACTCCATGAGATGAATATTGAAGATCTAAAGGTTGACAAACATACTGGGAGAGGACACTGGGCGAGGGATGAGGTACTCTGGTAAGTCAGGCAGAACATTCTAGGCAGAGGTAGAGTGGCACCAGCAGGTCCATGAACAGCAAGTGCAGAAAAAGCAGTTGTGAAGCCCAGGCTGGCCCATTGGGTCTGATGACTCAGGCAGCTCCACTCACCTCACTGAGCCCTGGGAACTCAGTGGCACCGTGACACCCACTGCAGGTCTCCCCTTCCTCTTCAACGTGACCTTTTAGGGAAACAAGTTCCCTGATCTATGATGGCGCACCTGATAAAAAGCAATGCATAGTCAGTAGAAACTGAACTTAACATTTTACCTTTGTGGTTTTCCTGGGCTAGTCAGAAGTGGTACCAAGTTTTCTGGAGACATGGGGCAGTGGTAGCAATTGCAGCCCCAGTTAGCCCCAGATCATGAGGGAAAACTGTGCAGTACTATGTGGCTAAGCTACAGTGTTAGGTGGGTCAGGTGAATTACATACTTTTTACTTATATTATGTTCAACCTACCAAGGATTTTCTGAAACATGACACCATCCTGGGTGGAGAGACATCTATTCTAGTGATTATCACTGTTATTGGATCAAGTGTCATGTGGTTTTTATCCCAAGTAAGTTTCCTGTGGGTCTCCTTGACAAATGTGTGCCCGGAGTGCTAACAGCAAAGTGTTTCATACCCCTCACTCTTCCTGGTCCTTGTTTAGGGAGGTGTTGTCCTCTCTCTGAGCCCCAAGTCATGGGACCTTCACGCTCTGGCTGGCCTGACCTGCCTCCCCACATTCCTTCTCACTCACATTCTGAAAACAGCATCTTTCGTGGCTGGTGCCCTGACAGGCTGGTGCAGGTTGTCTCAGCATAAAGATACATTATGATTCTAGTCCAAAAGGCTTAGGCTGTAGGGCTGTGAAGTTGAGCACACTGGTGCTCAGAGGTGCTGTGGGCAGAGAGAGGTACCATGACATGCAGAGTGGCTGCAAAAGAGGGAGGTCGGGATGTGTAGCCTGGCAGTGGACTCCACTGATCCAGCCTCAATTTCCTCATCTACCTCTCATGGGGAGAGTGGACATTAGCCTGGCACAACACAGTATCCCTGAGAACAGAGATCTTAAAACAGCTGGTTTCAGCTGGGGCACTGCCCCAGCCTAGGTGCTTCCTGACCCTTCCTGAAGGTTTATCTGCTTGTGGACCTGGATCATTCATTCAGGAACAAGTCTAAGTGCTGCTTCTCCCTGGAGCTTTCCCTTACCAGGATGTAGATACATCCTATGCCTCCCACACTTCCTTTCTCCTCCCTTTCCTTCCACACCCTTCTCTATCCAACGAGTTTAGAAAAGATGTACAAGCCTGTAACATTGGCTAGGAGGAGAGGTCACTGATCAGAGAAAGATTTTCATCTTTTGTGTCTGTATCTGGTTCCCCAGGTCATTTGGTTCACACAATTGACTCTGAGTGGCTGCAGGGACAGCAGGAGTCTCTCTGGCCACATAAGAGGAGGACCATGGGAAACTTGGTGACCACCAGAAACTGGGTGAAGCTTCTGCAGTTCTATTGGCTGAGAGTCTGAGATCCAGGCACTGGCAGGTTTGATGTCTGGGGAGGGCTCCTGGTTTAAAGATGGCAACTTCTATTACATTATCCCAGGGTAGAGGGAGAAATCTCATCTTTCTAACTTCCAACAAGAATATGAGGCCCATTCACAATTGTTCCCCACTCGAGACCTAATCATCCCTCTACACCGCACACCTGAAAAGGTTCTACCCCTAACACCAGCCCCTTGGGTGTTGGGGTTTAAGGCATGCAGTGGGGGTTAGAGGTCTAGACACTCCACTGCAGCAATGGGCTTTAAAGTTGTTGGAACCTCTTGTGCCTCTCTGCCTTGTCTCTCATGTATTGTGTACTGTGTGAGGTTCTAGGTCCCAGTTCTAGGGAATCAGACCCAGATTCTCTCTGCCTTTCAGGATGCTCCACCCCATGCTCACCTAGCCCACAGCAGGCACACAGCAAATTGCAAACAGAAAGTCTAACAAGTAGTGCTGCCCCAGTGGGCAGAGAAAACTCAGTGCTGCCCCAAGAGCTGGTATGCAGCCTGGCCCTGAAGATGATGTTTGAAGGCTCATAATCCTGTCTTCTACCGATGGCATCACACATGCTTTCCCTCCCCTTTGGGGACACAGTCATGGGAGCTGGCTGAGACAGGTTTTTGCTTCCAGGGAAAGTAGTTCCATGCTGGCGAAAACAATGCCAAGCCATTGCCTCACCGCCCACCTGCCAGCTTCTAATTACTGATGGGCAGACAGGGAGAAGCTGGTTAATGCCAGCCAAGCCCTAGGCTCTGATGCACCTTTCATGGGCTAATGGTGTAGCACAAGGAAGGTGGTCCCCTGTGAGAGTCCCTGGGTGAGGAGAAACAGGTGCCCTACTGACAAGAGCCCAGTTCCGCCCCATTGCTGTCTCCTCTCCCAGGAAAATGGCCAGACTGTGGAAGCCAGGTGTGTGTGCAAGAGACCCTGGTGCAGAGGGAGGAAGGCCTAGGCACAGTCTTGTAGGCAAGACAGTTGTGGAGAGGGGTTGGGGCCATGCTAGTAGCAGAGCAAAGCAGGAGTCAGGAGGAGGCAAGGAAGAAACTCTCCTGGAGGAGCAGGGCTTCGGAGGGGCTCAAAGGGAGCACACACCTGGAACTCAGATAGGTTTCATTTGTATAAAGCCCTGGGCATCCTAAGAGGATTGGGTAACAAGGAATTCCAGCTCTGGGAAATCAGGGGTTCCCAGCAGGGTGCCAGACAAGCTGGGGATAGGAGCATATAGGGGAGAAGAAAAGTCTGAAGAAACACGTAGGCGCTATTGAACATGGAGCCATTGGGCAGCCTTCTCAACTCGAATCAGACTTGACCCCTGAAGTCTCCTAAAAGATGATTCCCTGGGGCAGCCTCACACTGGGACAGTCCAAATTTGCAATTTCCTCAACTCAGGGTTCTGGCTCCACCCACTGTGAGTGGCTCCTCCTCCACATCCCCTCCCCTCTCCTATTGCTCCACCCCTTGCAGATGGAGAATAAACCAGAATAACCTTGCCTGGTCACTCTTCCACGCCCTTTGTTGATGAGTGTCCTTCGTGAAGGCACATTTTCTTTATTCTATTCTTATTATTATTTTGATGTGTATGTGTGTGTTAATGCATTTTCCTGTGTGCACATAAGTGTGCATACTGAGACCAGAGGACAACCTACCTCGAGGTAGTTCCCCAGGGAATGGTCCATGTTCCAGAGAGTTCTTCAGCTGCTCTGGTGGGTTTTGAAGGGGATGTATGGAGAAGTATCATGCTGTGGATGTCGAGATATGTCTGGGTTAGGAAGGGCCTTGAGTCTCCAAAGGGAGCACAATGTCAAGAGGATGCAAGTGTTTCTAGGGGAAGGCTGGCCTCTCTGTCCTGCCCTATCCTTCCTAGGGACTGCCAGCTGAGAACCCAGACTTCTAGGAAGGACTTGTCCAGCCCTTTCTTGGCTGTCTCTGGTGTAAGCCCATGATGCAGAAAAGTACAGGGGTTGGGTGCTGGCCTCTTCCGGAAGCAGAGCACCCCCTGGATTCTTCTTCTAAAGCTGCTTTCTCCTCCCTTTCTGACCTTTCAAATGAGCTAGGAACTGGCTCTTCAGGTTCGGTGAGTCCAGACACCTGAGCTGGGCAAGGAGTCTAAATTTGACCTGACATCCGCTTGTGTTGGCAAGACAGGGCTTGGAACACATAGAGAGATCCTAGAGCAGGGTCCAGGCCACTTACACTTAGCCTGGGGGGTGGGGGACAGGAGAAGAGCGGAGCACAGGGAAGTGGGGGAGGTCCACTCTGTTCTTTGCTGGCACTTCCTTAAGTGCCAGCAAACAAAACCCATCTAGGTGTAGTGGTTCGTGCCTATAATCCTAGCACACAGAAGGCTGAGGTAGGAGGATTGCCTCAAGTTTAAGAGACCAGCCTGGGCGACAGTGAGTTTCAGGCCAGCCTGAGGTACAGAGTAAGATCTTGTCTCAACAAAACAAAACACATCAGTAATATTATATGTTGCTGTGGCCTTTGCCGTGGTGTTCTAGCTCACTCTGTTTCACATACCCGGAAGCTGAGACAGAAGCTGTCGATAGTCTTATGCCCAGCATGTGGCCGGCCACACAAGGCCATTGGACACTGAACACAGACTCTCATCTACCAAGGTGGTGCTTCTCAAAGAGGCTGTTACCCAGCTGGAGCTCAGGGCAGAGCTACTCCCAGACCCAAGGAATTTGGGTGGACTCAGCTGTCTGAGTGGCAAGGAGCCCACATTGGGATTCTGACCCAGGCCCAGGAGGGCCTTCAAATAGTTGCCACCTTTTCTGGGCCCCTCTCTCTTTTGTAAATCACTGTATAGGATGGTGCTAAAGACACAGGTGACCAGGGAAACACCAGTCACGTCCCCACCTGCTTTGAGCCTGAATGATCTCCAGAGGCCTGAAGCTAAGCCACCTTTGGTTTCCGGGCTGTTTCAGCCAGAGAAGGAACTCTGTAACCATGATCCCTGTTCAGGCTTCCCAGCCCAGTGCCAAGAGTCCCAAGTAGCCAAAGGAGCCAAAGGAGCCCAAGGAGCCACAAAGAGCTACAAGGATCTTCCAGAAACAGTGGTTCAAGGGTGTGAACAAGATTCACAGAGACAGGTCATGTTTCTAGCTGGGATTTTGTAACCAACCGAATAAGCCTGCAGACACTTCTGTTTATGTTTTCTAGTACCTTCCTTAGATTTGAAGACTGACAGGGCACTGACCCAGGGGCTCATGCCTATGGTCACAAGCTCTTTTCTGGAGGCTGATGTAGGAACATTGCTTGAGATCAGAGTTGGGGACCAGCCTACACATTACAGTGAGATCCTGCCTTCAAAGGAAAAACTCACTGGAGACTAACAGGCACTTTTGAAGATTTTGTGTCTTGGGCTTTTGTTTCAGGAGATTAATGGTGATAGTTTTGAAAAATTTGTGCCTTGTGCCTTTGTTTCAGCCTTCTAGCTACTAATGGATGTTTCGAAGGATGTGCTTGAACTCTAGTGGCTGACAACTCCAACATATGGAGGAGGCTGGAAAGCAGCATCACCCTCCTGATGGCAAATGTGATGTCTACTGGTTGATAACATGAGATTTTTAGGCTGGTTCAACTTCCTCTTCTCCTTCTTCACAGCTTAAACAAAGTGACACAAGCCCCAAATCACAATACAGACTATCATCGATGAGACAAAATAAAACAGAAAGGAAAATGGGGTCACTTAAGGAAAAGCACAATGTAAAAATTATCTAAGAATAAATAAACAAACTTCTCAGATGTCCAGAGCTACCCAAAAGAGATTAAGCCAAGTCCAGCCTGCCTGTACCACCTTACGCCCTACTGTGTACCTTAGGTACACCAAGTTCTGGTATCCTGTAACTGGACTGGGTCATCCCTTAAAAAGCCACTGTGTGGTCATACCGAGTAACCCCAGAACACTTGTGGAGCAGGGTGCCCCCACTGCCAGGACTGGCCTTCCATGGACTCAGAACACAGGCTTCTGATACCCTCAATGTCTCCAAAGGGTCACGGCCTTTTCTAGAAACTCTCCTATGTGAGAAGGGCATGAGGGTTCTTGGGACAAGACCAGGCCTTTAGACTAAGCTCCCAGGTCTCCCTGGGGACATGGCATTTCATTCCTCAGTTTCTGCTCTTTTACCCTCTTCTGGAGGACACTCCAAGTCTCGGAAGTGGAGTGAAGTTATGTGCATAGCATATTATTGGCTGCTAAAGCCACAGGCCTGCCTAGACTTCAGAGGTGTCTCAGATTCTACCTCTTGAGGAGAGGGGTGCAAGGCCATGAAGGAAAGGGGCGTGGTAAGTCTCCTGCCATCTATTGCAAGGGGGTTGTTGCATGTAATCCTCATAGTAGCCCCATTGTCATGGAAACCTAGGCACAGAAAGGCAAAGATCCTTGTGTTCACTAAGACCTAAACTCTCATCTCCCTGCCTGCCTTCAGCGCCCAGGATTGGGACTCCAAGCCATAGGCCTAGTGCTCAATTCTCAGTAGCCATGTTTATCACTTCTGGAACTTAGAAATGATGGCAGATGGGGAAAGCTCTTGGCTTGCATCCAATCTGGTCACCTCAGCCATCCAGAGAAGTGTCTTTCCTTCTGCTTGACTTAGAAATGAAGTTGGAGGCCTTATCAACCCTCCATACCCTTATCAGGGCTTTGGGTTACATATAAGCCGTTCCCTTAGTGGCCTTCATGGGAACTCCACCAGCATGTGTGTTAGGTTCATGAATAATTCACCTTGGCAAGGACCCAGGGGCGCAGCTAAGAGTCAGAGCTCCCAGCCGGGCAGGCTGAAGCAAGGAAGTAAGTGATGCTGCAGGTAGAGGCAGGAGGCAGGAATTTGGAGAGGGTGCCAGCTCTGCAGACAGCTCTCTTGCCGTTCTCTGCTATTCTAGGTGGGCTCTGACCACACCAGTCTTGCAAAAGCTGCAAGCCTGGCCCTAAGGGGCTCAGTATGACAACCAGAGACCGACCCAAGATCTGTCCTTGTCTCCATTGTTATCAGAGAGGTGCCTCATTCAGACCTCAGCAGTCACCCATGACCTTAAGAAATGAGCCAGGTCTAGCTGAGATGCTGGCTCTGATGATGTGAAACTAGGATGTTTCCAGTAGGGACTCATCACCAAAATTCTTTTAAAGGGAAAATGACAGTTCCTACTTGTCTGAGGCATGCCACCTCAGTCTTGTCTGCCCAAGAGATGACAGTACCTGGTAGGGGTCTGACCTGTCTTTTCTGACTTGGCTCCATTTCTTCTCACTCCAAAAAAGCAAAGTACTAGGTTAATGAACACTTTGCCTTCCAGAACCTCGGGAAACTGCTTTAATGGCTTTCTGATTAGTTTATTTCCTAGGCTACTGGAATCCTACATCTGGAAGTAGAGCAAGCTCCTTGCTATTGACCCATATGACCTTTGAGAAAAGTAGGAAAAGATGAAAGAAACCAAGTCTGCCAAGTGCTGCATCTCCTTGAAGACCACACCTGCACCAGACACTGGTAGTTCTCACACAGTATCTTTTGAGACTTAGATTAAAATTTTTGGTACTGTTAGTTTTCTTCAAAACCTATCTCCACTAGTAGCTGCCTGGGTTTACTTTGCAGAGGCAACACGTTCTCCTAGCCTGAGTATATTGGCCCAGGAACGGTCCCACCACAAGGAACTTAGGGTGTGTATGGAAACTGTAGTATGAGCCCAGGCAAGTGGACAGGGGTGACAGGTGAATAAAGATGGCAGGTGAGTAGAGTTCTTACTTGGTAGGCTGCTGGGAGGACCCTGGAGCACATGCATGCTTCACCAAGTGCTAGGAGAATTTCCTTGGTCAGCCCCAGCCTGCCTGTGTGTCCTATCTCGTGTCCTCTTTGATGTAAAAGTTCACCTGTACTTACTCTTCTGCTTGCCCAGCTCCCAACATTTAGCCCCCTGCCTGGAACATAACTCTCTTTGGGCAGCCAGATCCCCCTTCCTCTTCCTTCTCTCTTGACTGTTCATCCATTCATTTGTACATCTATATGTACAAAATACTCTCTGGATGCCAGGAAATCACTTGCCCTCATTGTAAACTCCTGTCCTCCAGGGGCTTTGGGATGACCCATCTTCATCCTTGATTGAATGTCAATAGCAGCCATAGAGCACAACCAAATTCCACCTGGTGAGCACAGCCCACTCAGATCCATCCCACCAGGGCCCCTCTGCCTCATGTGATGTGACTGAGTCTATAGCAGGCTCCCTCTCACAGCTTGAGGACTCTAGAGTCATCTCTTTGGAAGGACATGTGAGCTGGGCCCTGGGCCTTCTGGACAAGGACATATGATGCAAAGAGGACAGACAAAAGAGAGTCAGCACCAAACTTCCCAGAGAACAATACTGTAGCTTTGAACTTCTTGTTCTGAGACAGGCTGTGGCACCTGCCAAGTTTTATGACTTCAAAGGGAAGGCTAGAGAGGCCCAGTAGAGTCACCCTGTGGAGGGTCCCACATGCTCATGTCTGCAAGGCTGGGACTCTGGGTTTCCATTCAGCTGCTCTTGTCAGTGGCTGGTCTCTCTGCTTAGGGTGGTGTCCCTGACACCTGCCTCCAAAGCAGCATTGTAGTTACAAACTGTTCTCATAACCAGGGTAGGGGTCCATGTCCTAGTTCATGCCAGGGCCTTGTTGGCTCCTCCTGGCTGCCCAGCCCACTTCCTGAGAGTAATGGACTTGTTCACTCCTGAGCCTGAAGCTGTGGAGTGAGTCTATAGGCCTGTCAACAGTGGGTAGAACAGCCAACGATCTCATCTGACATTGCTTGATATTGTGGGACAAGAGGAGAGTGAGGGTTGGGAATATGGGAGGATGGAGGGTGGGGGACAGGAGAAGATAAAGGTGGTGGAGGGGGAGGGGAAGGTGGAGGGTAGAGAATGCAGGTAAGGTCTTTAAAATGGATTCATACATGTACTCACACACATGTACATACATACTGGATGGACATACACAGAAATTTTTTTCCTTTAATCTCTTTCCATGGGCACTCTCAATGCTTTTCTTGTCTGTGAGTCCCATTGGACATAAGACAGAAAGACAAGATGCATAGAAAAGAATAAAGATCCAGAAACAGAGCAATAAGTGTTTAGTTCAGCTTCAAAATTGCTCCTGGGACCATGAACAGCATGAATTCAAAATGGGTTATGTATATTAAAACACAAAACTTCAGGGAAGTGGGGCTGGAGAGATGTCTCAGTAGGTAACAGCACCGGCTACTTCTTTAGAAGACCCTGGTTCAGTTCCCAGCACCCATGAGGTGGTTCACAGTCATCTGTAAGTCTGGTCCCCAGATGCAGCGCTGAAAGTGTGACTTGTACAAGGAAAGAAACTGGAGGTGGTGGCCACTGCAAACCGTAACAAGCTCCCCCTCATCGGGTTGTAAGCTTAAAGTTGATCCATTTTATTGGATATGAAGAACTCAGTAAAGCTGGAGAAAAAATTCACTTTCTTTAACAAGTCTTGGCATGTGGAGGTAAGGGGAGAATACTGTGATATACAGCATGCTGTTTTAAGAATATGATGATGATGATGATGATGATGATGATGATGATGATGATTGTATTTTTTTTTTTTTTTTCGAGACAGGGTTTCTGTGTGTAGCCCTGGCTGCCCTGGAACTCACTCTGTAGATCAGGCTGTCCTAGAACTCAGGAAATCTGCCTGCCTCTTCCTCTTGAGTGTTGGGGTTAAAAGTGTGTGCCACCACTACCTGGCTCTTAAATTTTATTATTTTTATGTGTATGGATGTTTTATCTGCATACAGGTCTGTGTACCATGTACACTCAGTGCCCACAGAGGCCAGAATATCTCCCCTGGGATTGGAGTTACAGAAGGTTGTGAGCTACCATGTTGGTGCTGGGAATTGAACCTGAATCCTATGGAAGAACAGTCATGGCTTTTAACCATTGAACCATCTCTACAGCCCCTAAAATGAAATGGTGGTGGTGGTGGTGGTGGTGGTGGTATGTGATGTAGTTTGTATGCACACATGTATGTGTGGATATACACACTCATGTGCTCCCAGAAGTCAGAGGAAGACTTTGGGTGTCCTGCTCTCACTTTCTACCTTATTCCTATGAGACAGGGTCTCTCACAGGACCTGGAGTTAATCTAGCAGCCAACAATCCTCAGCGATATCCTTTCTCCAGTCCCTCACAGCCCTGGGGTTATAGGCATGCTTAACCATGCCTAGTTCTTTATGTGGTTGAAGGGGATTTGTACTTGGATCCTCATGCTTTTGAAAGAAGTGCTCTTACTTACTGAGTACCCACTCCAGCTAAAATAAAATATATACTATCAGGAAAACAGAAATACTTTCTAAAAAAAATAAAAATAACACTTTCTGTCATTAAAACAAAGCACAAACACTGTCTTTGCATTGAGTGTCTGGACATTAAGAAGTCAGTATAAGCTGAATAGTAATTTCAATATTTACATTCTTTAAGGGTTTAGTTTTATTTGGTTCTAGAAGCATGTGGATAGTATTCTCCAGGAGGACACATCATCTTGAGGTTTATCTTTTAATTTTATTTATTTATTTGTTTGTTTATTTATATTATTTTTAATTTTAAATTAATTTATTTTATTACTTTTTATTTTTATCTTTTAATTTAAAAAATTTGTGTATGAATATTTGCCTGCATGTATATGTTCGGTTGGAACCTCCAGCTCACTCCTGCTTGATCTGGAAAGCCCCATTCATCTCTCTTCAAATCCCACTCTCTCAGAGAATCTCCAACAAAGAAAAGGTGCCAAAGAGCACAGGTACCCATTCTGGCAGCTGTGGCAGCTCCTCCCCTGAAGTTGCCAGCAGCCCAAGTCCCTGCCTGAAGTGGTCAGCTTTTGACCATACTTGGACACAAACCCAGTTTGTGGAGGACACGTCATCAGCCCCTCACCTACAGGGTATAAGCTGCATGCTTTAATTTGGTCATGTGACTTCTCTGGCCCCCATTTCTGGGGCTGGAGGACTCAACCAGGAGTTGCTTTGCTCAAATAAACCTGTTCTTTTGCTTTTTCAGTTCAGCTTGATCTGGCTTACTGCATTGGTGGAGCAACCTATTATCGAGTGACAGAAAACCTTTTTGCATGTGTCCCACATTTGTGCAGTGCCCACAGAGGCCAGAAGGGGGCGTCAAATCCCCTTAGGCGGGAGTTAAAGAAGTTTGTGAGCCTATATGTAGGTGCCAAGAACTGAACCTGTATCCTCTACAAGAGCAACAAATGCCCTTAACCAATGAGGCATCTCTCCAGTCCCTGGTATAGTTTTTTGGGTTTTCTTTTATTTAGAGATAGGATCTTGCTCTATAGGAATGTCTGGTCTTTGACTCATGATCCTTCTGTTCCTGCTTACCAAGAGCTGGAAATACAGATGTGCACTACCCTGCCTGACTTCTTTATTAGTTTCATATGTTCCTGAAGCTGCCTGGACTCTTCTTTAAGAAGACATTCTTGGCTAATAATCTGAGTCTGTTGATGACTTGAATGGCATCTGCTCTGTAGAGTGAGGCATATCAAGGAATGTATCCAGTGAGGTCTGATCCAGTCAGTTCTGTAGAGAGGAGGGAAAACTCTTCTTGTCATCATTGTTATCAAGGTGCCAATATTTCACCCAGATATTTTCACAGGTTCTGTGTCCCAGAGACTTCCTCTGTGGATATGACACGGCCCACAGGCTTCTTGAATTTCATTCTACTCTGATACCTAGTATACATATGGTCAATTAAATACAAGCTATATGGGAACATTTGGCCACAAACGCAGTTCTTCCAAAGAACAATTTGAATTCTGAAGTTCCTCTTGCTCTGGGCTGGAGTCACTTACATTGCTGGGCTCTTTTGTTCTTTGGGCATTGACAAACTAAAATGATGTGCAATTGTGTTTTCAATAGTTGTGATAATTTGCTAACAGCTTCAAAAGAAGATGGTTTTGGTTATCTATCTGTTGATTGATGAAAATTTTCTAATTGCTTGGGAACAAAATACAACTCAAATTTGGAGGACTCAGTTGGAGCATGGGTACATGCTCACATACACATGCATACCCACGGGCAAGCATAAGCTCTCTCTCTCTCTCTCTCTCTCTCTCTCTCTCTCTCTCTCTCTCTCACACACACACACACACACACACACACACACACACACACGTGTATCTAGAGTTTTCCTGCCTTGCCCACAGTCAGGACAAATCTCTGTCACCTGCCAGTCCCACAGCCACTCAGAACCAACCAAGTAAACACAGAGACTTATACTGCTTACAAACTATATGGCCATGGCAGGCTTCTTGCTAACTGTTCTTATATCTTAAATTAATCCATTTCCACAAATCTATACCTTGCCACGTGGCTCGTGGCTTACCGGCATCTCCACATGCTGTTTGTCATGGTGGCGGATGGCAGTGACTCCCTTTCCCTTCCTGTTCCCTTAATTCTCCTCTCTGTTAGTCCCACCTATACTTCCTGTCTGGCCACTGGCCAATCAGTGTTTTATTTATTGACCAATCAGAGCAATTTGACATATAGACCATCCCACAGCACACATGCACCCTAGCATCACTGCAAGTGATTTAGAGGACTTAGCAAACTTGTCCTCAAAACTGTACAGTCTCCCTCGAGATGGGCTGCACAGGGAGAACACACCTTGCCCTATTAAGTAATTGAATGGCTACTAGGGTTGTAGATGTAAAACATCTTTGTAAATTCTGGTATCAGCGGCTTTTTGCCTCAGTTAAAGTTACATCGCCCACGCATCAACTCAATAACAGGACGTTTTACCATAATGCCGCAGCCCCACTGTTTATTTTTGTGTCATCATTGGAAAAACAAAAGATTGTATCAGCCTTGTTGGGGATTTAACTGAATTTACATTCACACCTTGCGTTTTCAAAAACAACAAATGACATGGGCTTCATCGAATGAGTGCTCAAAAGCTTTGCTGTTACTTAGTGGCTTGAATAAAAACTAAGCCATTATTTAAATTACCTTAATTGGCTTTTCTGTTTGAAGCATCTGATAACAGGCATATTAAACTCGGCGCACTTAACTGTGAGATTCGGCTCCTGGGAGGAGCATTCTTCATCACTGGAATTTACAAGAAACAATGAAATTGAAAAAGCATGTGTTGAATTAGAAGTGAATCTTGATCCCCTCAAAGTTGCACCTCACCTTAGAAACCCACACCCAGTGCCGAGGGGGTGGGGTTTGGCCTCAAAATGGCTCCTTTTGAAGGAGATGCCCCAGGCTGTTTAGCAGGTCTGTCGCCTCCGTGACATCATTGCACTTGTGTGCTATGCTTTCGATGGGGCTTGTCCCCATTGTGGCCGTGGCGGTGGAACCTTTAAGGATAAGGTAGACTGAGAGATCATAGTGGGTATCCTTGGGCAGGATTAATGTAATTTCTTGGGGCCCTAAGTTTGTTCTCAGCAGAACAAGTATAAAAGAGCCCTCTTTCTGACCCATCTGAGCATTTGATTGCTTTCTTTCACAGATTCTCACTGGGATACTGTGATGCCGCCACTTTGATATGATAGGGTTAGTGGGCTCCTCACAAGGGCCAACAATGCTGCTGTAACATTCAGTCTGCAAAATTGAGTCAAATACATCTATTTTATTTACAAATGCCCAGCCTAATATATTTTGTAATAGCAACAGAAAATTGGCTCAAACTGTGGATGATCAAATTTTCACAAACATTTTGTGCATGTTAGAATTTGTAGTCACTTCCTTTGTGTAGTGGTTAGCATCTTGATTCTCAACTTACAATCACTTTTGTTTTTATTTTGAGAAACAGAGATTTAATAACTAAATTCTGTGATTTATCATGCATTTTTCTCCCCGACATACACAAATATCCCGGCAACCAACCAGCAGTTTCTGCTAGCTCTCTCTGACCTGGCCATCTGCTGTTTTCTGGTTTCTACAGCTTTTTGCTCCCATTTCTCCCATTGTACAGCCAGTGGACCTGCATACCAGCTGGGCCCTGCGAGTGGCCATCACACACTTCAGATGGAGTGGCTTCTGCCCTATCTGCACGTCTGGGTGTGTTGTTTTGTCAGGCAGCTTTTATTGTGCTGTTTTAAAAATACTTTTTACATTACATTTATTTAATAATTTTATTGTAATAAAATTTACAATAATTTAATAAATTTGTGGCAGGGAGCAGATGTGGAAGACAGAGGACAACTTGTAGGAATCAGTTCTCTCCTACCACGTGCTGCATAGGACAGTGCTCAGGTGGAGATGGCTTGGCAGCAGGTACCTTTACTTGCTTTTCCCCACCAAACCATCTTGCTGAACTGTGGGACAACCACAGGGAACTGTGGATGGGGATATTTCAGCTGGAACATTGGCTGGGTTCTTACCTGAGATCTCAAAGGGCTCCCAGTCAGCCTCACGGGCTTCATCAATGGTAGGATGAACAGGCCAGCGCAGCATACTCAGGACCTTGGAGAGGAAGAGGGCTTGTCACCCTCTAAGGATGCCAGCTCCTCCATGTTTCAGCTTTCCTTGGTGTAGAACCAGAAGGCAGCAATGGACTTCCACAGCCCTCCCTCTGAATACCTACCTGACTCTGGCTAGAAGTCATCTTTCAGAGCACAGTGAGGGTTACTGCCACACTAAATGAAGGGCTCGTTTACTGTAGCCAGGTGCTGAGATGGATTTCAGGCACCCAGTTCTGGATAACGCAGAGTACTCATGAAGCAGGAGTCATCCAGAGATTCGACAGCATCTGCTTGCACTGTCTCTGAAGAAGGAGCCGTGGCTGTCTTACTGTCCCAGCTCAGATCATTTCTAGCTGTCAGATGAGATGTTTGTTCACTCTGTGCTTTTCCAGCCTGAGAGACTACACAGGGGTTGGCCAAGAAATCCAGGACTTTCTTTAGAGATGCTGGTGAGTAGGTGGAGGCCACTGAGATGCTACTCTCTCAGCTGACACTTGGTGGTGTCACTCTTTGGGTCATGCTCTCTCCCCGTGATGTCAGATGGTATGAAATGGACTTTCAACGTGAAGTCTTTGTAAGAATGGCTGACTCACATCAGTCATGATGGTAATGTGGGAAGACAGAAACACTGGCCATTAGTTTCTTCAAGCTACCAGCCTTTATAAAAAGTTCTCATTGTGGGCATGGAGTCTTGTACCATGGTGCAGGACTCTGAGGAGGACCAGTTATAGTGGGTGGAGGCTGGGGGATGTCCACAGGCCTATGTTGAGGTGGTTGCTAGGCTGGGCTTAGAAGACCTCTGTTAGTCACATTTCTGTCTTAGAAAGGAATAGGGATACAGCCACACACTGGTGTGTCTCTCTGTGTGTGGTTTGTGTGTCTGTGTGTCTCTCTTTGTGTGTAGCCAGCTCTGTGATGTCCTCATTTTCACTATGTGTCAGGAAATCCTTTTGATCTAGGACAAATTATGGTAACCCTTAGAGAGTTTATTTTGTTCCCAATTCATAATGCTGAGGCCTCTGCACCCTTTGCACACTTCTTTCTGATCTCTGCATTTTTGCACATGTCCTTCTTGCTGCTGCTCTGGGCACCACTGTCCCAATTTTTCATGTCATCTGGACTAGGTCTGTCTGCTTTGAAGCCTTTCCACAGGGTCTCCCACTATCAGGGGCATGACCCACATTCTGCCTGTCCTGTGGAGTAAGAGGGCCCTGAGTGAGCAGCAGGGCCTCATATCCTTTGCTCAGGACACAGGAGTCAGAAAGTCACTACAGCAGAAATCCCCTGTTCTTTTTTGTTGTAGAGAGAGGCTTTCATCTACAGTCCCCTGATGCTCATCACCATTATCTTTTGTCTTCATGGAGCCTGGCTCTGATGTACACTGTCATCTCCAGTCTCTTACACATCCCTATGCTGTTGGCTGCCTTTAAGACCATGTAATTAGACAATGGCAAGCTCCAGATCAGAGGAGAGGGTAGCCAAACAAGCTGAGGACTGACAGACAAGCCACCACATGACCTCACTCCTGGTGAGCGGGGCTGGCCCAGGAGCTGTCAGACATCCCCAGAACACGGGCTCCTGCTGTTTCTAAGGCTTCTGTGTCTAGGCCCCTACCTACACTTCCCATTCTTTGTCCTTTGTCCAAATTCTCCTCTATAAATGATGCAGCCAGGCCCAGGGTGGCATTTAGGATGGGACCCTGAAATCTGAGATCCATTGTGCTGTTTTAACCTCTTCATGCCCTGAGCAAGTCTCTTAATCTACTTATTCCTCAGTTTCCTCAACACCAATAGCCAATTAATCCTCGGCCTCCTCTGCAAACCTCAATAGGATTTGGCTTGAGAACTGAGCATTTCTGGGAGTTGAACACCCCATAAATCCAAGCTGTCATTACAATAAACCTAATTACAGGCCCATCAGAAAGCTGAGGAGGGCCCCCTACAAAAATGAGAGGATCTGTACCTTGAGAAAGGGGGGTCACTATCCATGGGTGCTCATTCCTTACCTGGCCCAGGTTGATCCTGGATTCAGCTTCAGGCTTGCTATTCCTCTGCTGGCCACTTTGTGTATGGGCCACCAAGTATGCCCATACACCTGTGCCATCCTCTTTTTGTCTCCGCTGCTTTGGGGGTTGGTTTGATAATGTCCCACCTCAAAGGAAAGATAGTTTTGTTCTGGAAGGTAGAGGAATAAGGCCATCTACCCAAAGTCTGGTCATGGTGGGGCTTTACCAAATCTCCCATCCCTGTAGCACGGACCAGTTGACACTGCCTGAACCTAGTTGAGGAAACCTGGTGTCCCACTGCAGTAAACAGCTCCAGCATCTGAACCTCTCACCATCGCCACTTTTTACACATTTGAGTCAAGAACTCCCACTGTGATAGATGCCTGTTTCCTTCACAGACGCACATAAAGGAGCCACGTGCTCTGGGAACTGCCTGCTTGCATGTCAAGGCCAATTTCAATCTTTGAATCCATAAAAACTAAAAAAAAGAGAAAGGAAAAACTCAAGGAAAACCCACCCCATCTGATTCCCCCAATCCATGCAAGAAAATGGTTAGCCTGAGGGTTTCCTGGCCTAGTTCTCAACTACTCTTCTTCCCTCCCTTCTTCGTAGTCCTGACATGAGGTTTCCACATGTCCCTTCTGATCTGAGAACCAGCCTAGCCCATGTGTCATGGGCCTCATCTAGCAGGATGGAGAGTCCGTTCCAGGTTTGCTACTGCCCTGAGCCTCAGCAATCTCCAGGATGTCCCTATCTTGCCACGAAGTTGTAATTTCTGCAATTCTTTCCCTCTCTTTGTTGCAGGCTTAGTTCAATTTGAGCAGCACTGGCCTTGAACTGAGGACTGAGCCCACTCTGAGAGCTTCACACAGCTTTGCAGTGAGAAGGCTAGTGCAAAGGACGCTTGCAGCCACAGCGCTCTGCTGCTTGTCCCATGCTCCCCGTCTGTTTTGATGGAGAGGTTGGAATAAGCATGAGCTCTTAGCTCCTAGCCCCACCTTGTCCATCACCCTTCAGGAGAGGGATGGGCAGTCTTGATACTGCTGGCATTTATAGCTGATTTGGTTTTTGTAACTAAGGCCACCGTGAGCACCCTCACATCTACCAATACCCAGGTCTGTCTGCTAGTTGCTCATGCTAGAGTAGCTAGCTCTCTTGCACCACCTACACAAGACAGCTAAGGATGTCCCCAGACATTGCTAATGTCTTTTAAGAGGCAAAAACAACCCCCACTTGAGCTAATCTATGAGTTCTCTGCTCCCCTTTAACAGAAGTGGGGAGGGAGACCAGCCCTTCTGTGAATATTTTGGGATGTGTTGGAAGATTCCATAAGGATGATGAATGTGCTAGAAAGATGTACCAGATCTTGAAGTTATATCTTCAAGGAACATCAGTTCAAGATCCCTTTACCAACAGGGCAACTGGCTGTGGCAGGGTCACGTTCTGATGCTGTAGAGGGCCTGGTCACCTGCATATGCAAAGGATGGGCCGCTTCCCTTTTTATTTCCTGTCCTTCCCTCCTATCATCTATTGTTCTTCAGTGTGGGAGATTACCAGTTTGGCTTGCACCTTGGTGCTGGGCAATACCTTGGCAATCAACTCAAAAAAGTTAGTCCAACATGTCCTGCATACTGGCCGGCCAGGGTGAGGGTGGGGCATGAGACATTCAAAATACAATGCAGGGCTCCCAAAATGTGGGGCAGAAATGGAAAATCCAGTGGAAGACAGGATCACAACAGTTCATGATGGAGATGGGGTGTTCCTATAGCCTGAGGCCTCTAGCTTTCACCCTAGCTCCCAACATGGATCCAGCATTCTTGGAAGACTGGATTTGGAGACAGGCCCTTATAGAGGCAATTAAAGTTAAATTGGGTCACTAGAGTAGCCTTGATCCAACATGAATGGCACCTTGTAAGAAAAGGAGATCATGACATAGACACACACAGAGATCCCCAGTGAAGACAAAGGGAGAAGACATCATCTGCTCACCAAGGGGACCCAGCCAGGTTGCATCTTTACTTTAGACTTGCAGCCTTCATGAATGTCCTTTAAGCTGCTGGCCTGTGCTGTTTTGCCCCAGGACACTCGCATAGGGATGGGCTTTTTGTTCTGGAGGGGACTCAGGTCTTAGGAGAGGGTCAGGGTCAGAGTTGCAGGTGGGAGGAGGGATGTTTAGGGCCTCCAGGGAACTTGGACTTCTCTCATGAGAGGTTCATTTTCCTCTGAGAAAGACACTTGGAAATGCTAGTGAGTGGGTTACCAGACCTTGGAGTCATAGCAGGCCCCAAGCATCTTTCTCCTGGCCTGGGCTGCATTGTGGCCAGGCTGGGCTCAGGGGAATGCTCTCTGTGAAGCTAGAGAGGGCGTCACCTTAAGTCCCTAAAAGTCAGAGCCCAAACTGAGTAGACCCTCAGAACAGGAACCTAGTGTCAGTGCCGGCCAAGCCTAGGTGAGGTCTGTGGCTGTAGTCATGCACTATGAGTAATTCTAGGCCCACCAGCTTTTCACAGACCCACCTGGTGGGAGCTCAGCTGTGTGAGGTCATTAATCCCAAAACTTCCTTGTGAGGTAAATGCTAGACGAGACAGGTGGGAGTTCTGACATTAAGACCATGGGGTCGTTTGCTTAGGCAAACCCAGAGGAGTAGGGAGGGGACTTTCTGGTCTAGAGTTTGGTTGGCCTACAGATATGATGAAAAGGGGCAGAGGGTGGGAACTCAGAGGCCCACTTCTTATTCCCATGTCCCAGTTATCCAACATGCCATCTTGATATATTTTGGAGGCTCTTAGGTACTACATCCAGTGTTGGAGGAAAAGGGGTTATGAGCACATAGGTGGGGCACACAGTCCTTGTCCACACCTTTGGTCTTTGCCTGGAAATCAGCCAGTTTGGAAGTACTGGAGAGGTCTGACAGATGATATGGTGTTCTCTGATCCCAGAATGAACTTTCCTAAAGCTAGGAGATGGGATCCCGGGTAGGGATCTTCTACAACTACTGCAAACAACTTCTCCATCTGCCCTGCTCCTGCCAGATAGGAATGTGGGGGCTCTGCTGAATGGGTTTATTTCTCAGGAGACACCCCCCATTCAAACACTAGAACCCAGACCACCCTGTGTTTTGGTAGAGCCACTGTCCTTCTTGTCACAGCACTTAGATCAGGTTCCAGGTCACCTCATGACATCTCAGACTTTAAACCTTCTCAAGGTCTACTGACTCCATCTCTCCATAAAATCATCTTGAGAAAAATATCAGGTCAAAGCAGCTACAGACTGTTTTTCTGACCTGTAGAGGAAGACTAGAAGTTTCCTGTGTTGGGATGAGGAACACCCACAACAGCATTAGCAATCAATCCTGGTCCCCTCTGAAGTCACACACATCTGAGCTGCCACTCAGTTGCTATCTACTAAGTGACTGTTACCAGACTCCATGCCTATATCGACATAGAAGGCTCTCATTAATAAGAACACAAGGATGTCAAATCCAACCTGCCTTTTAACATTCTGAGATCTGCATCATCATCATCATCATCATCATCATTATCACCATTATTATTGTTATTATTATTATTTTAATGAATCATGGTGTTATATTTAAAAAATAAAACCACAATTACTGTGTGTGTGTCCATGTGCCACGACACTCGTGTGAAGGTCAGAGGACCAGTTTGTGGAATCTGTTCTCTCCTTCCACCCCCACATGGCTCTGGGAATTGAACTCAGGTCAGTGACAAGCTCCTTTACCCGCTGAACTATCTCACTGACCTCTGCAATGTCTTATCCTGACCTCACTTCAGGATCCTTATTGTGTTGTTTTCAGACAATCTGAGCAGCACCTACTGTGGCACAAATTGAGGATGGAAGCTGGATCTGTAACAAGACCACCTCAGTCCCCCACCCTGGAGAATGCTCCTTGCTGTTGGCTGCCTTTTGTTGTCTCTAGATCCTCCTTAGACAGTGCACTGCTTCCTGACCTGGTCACGACACTGGCCAGAGGCACTCACAGAGCCCAGCACATCATAAAAGATCCCCCAGCTCCTAGCCCGAGGACCACCCTGAGCCCACAGATCTGGTGTCTGTCTCCAGGCAATATGGTGCCTATAGAAGGGCCTAAGAGCCATCAACAGTGAACACAGCACCGAGTAAGCTTCCTGGGAGGGTCTGTAGTCTGGGATTTTTCTCCCCCAAAAATGCCCTTCTAGGAGGCCCGCCCCTTCTTTTCTTGGCTTGCAGGTGGTGTTGAGGTGAGGTCATCCTTGGAGGTTCAGGAGGAGCTCCCTTATCAGATCCTTCCTCCTAGGGTTTGGCCAGAGTCCACAGGCCCAACCCACACAGAGCTCCACCTCAGGGGCAGAGGAGGGGACAGTGCCAGGGCACCTCCCTCTGAGATCCAGCCCCAGGGGGAGAGCTCCCCTAGAGGTACCAATGTATCTTTTGGGGAAGGACCCATGTGTCTTGTGTCCTGTTACTGCTCCTAGGCAGATGGGGGTGAGATGGGAGCTTTGGTGTCTGTGGATCTCCACTCTCCAGCTCCAGAATGGCCCATTCCTTGACATCTCAGATGCCATCTCCCCTACCTGTGACCTGTGGCTGAGACCTGCTGTAAGTTAGGAACACTCTTCATGCTCATCCCTGGCATGGGCCCGCCTCAGTTCTGAGTTGAGCCTGCAGGTATCACCACTGACCTGGCTGGGAGGTGGAGAGGGACATTGCCATCCAGGGGCCCTAGGAGATGTAAGGCTGGGCTCTCCTTTTCCTGCCTGGTTATCAGGGTTCAAGCAGAACCCTAGAGTTTAGGGACAATTAACCCTTCTTTCCCACTCTTTGTGGGGAGCTCTGCCCTGCGATCGTTGGGGGCCTGCGCATGAATAAGGCTAGCCTCTTGCAGGAGCAACCATTCCACTTGAAGAGCTACCCTGTAGCTTTTGTCTGTGTGTTGCCTTCCAACAGGACCTTGGTACAGGTGTTCCTCACATGATAATCCTCTAATATAGAGGGAAGCAAGCTGTCTGGAAGCTCTATGCTGTCCCAGCACCAAAGGATGATGGGGTGGGACCCTCCAGGGAAAGACAAGGGAGAGCTGGAGATGAGGGCTTCCACTGGCAAGAGAGCTGTGCTTACCAGGAGCAGAAGTCCTCATCGAAGCAGTGGCTGAATGTCAGGGTATGAAGTCCCAGAGGCCATTTGTGGGCAAGAGTCTGCAGGCCAGTGGCTAATTGATGTTTAACTGTTCCCAGCAGAACAATGCTGCTCTTTTCTTAGCACAATCTCTGAAGATGAGGAGCAGATTGCAAGGTGATTCACTTCATCCCGTTCCGTGGCTGCCAGGCAAGTTCTCCATCACATCCTGCCACCAGGTTCTCAGTGGAATCTGATTAATCCTATTATCTGTCTGGTTGCTGCCCAACTCTGCATGTGATGCTTTTCTGGCACTAGCCCACTTTCCTATCACAGTGGTGGAATCCTAGTAATGGCTGCCCTCAGCTGAGAAACCTCAGGACGTTCGCGAACAGCCCCTTCGCCTGCTGTTTACTGATTCCACAGGGAGGACCCAGCACAGGCATCATCTGTCTTCTGCTACTCTTGTTTCCCCATATAGACTGTGACCCAGGCTATCCAAACATCCTGCAGAGTATTGTGGTGGTCCAGGTGTGAGTACCATGGTAACTAGACTCAAGGGTAGGAAATGCCAGTATCCTGAATGCCATGTGAGACCCAGGCCTTCTGAAATGGAAGTAAAAACCTAGGGCTATTGCATGTTGAATTCTGTAGAGCCAGAGCATTCTCCCATGGTGAAGGAGAGGCCAGTATGCTGCTGTATACCTCTTGCTGTGGTGATCATGCTTTGTAGCTTCAGTGGGCTGAGAGGTGGTCTGCTGTGCATCTTGGGTACCTCTCTAATCCACATCAGATGAAGTGGAGCCTGATAGTTTTGAGTGAGACCCAGAGCTGGGGCTAGGCAGATCCAGGCTACAGTGCAAGAATATCTGTCCTTGATATTTCATATGCCAGCTCCCTTGTGAATAGAAGCATATAAGGTAGGAGATGGCATAAGTGCAGTCTCTAG
Source organism: Peromyscus maniculatus bairdii (assembly GCF_049852395.1). NCBI lineage: Eukaryota > Metazoa > Chordata > Mammalia > Rodentia > Cricetidae > Peromyscus > Peromyscus maniculatus. Next base: position 87,673,081 of record NC_134863.1, on the reverse strand, counting down.
CAACATCCAACAGAGAGCTCTCAAGTTAGAAAGCCAGAAACTGAGACGAAGGCCAGTTTCTAGAATGAAGGGCAGAATGTAAGAGCTTCCTGAAACATCCTGCTGGGACTCGGGAAACAGAGCCCCATCCATGGGCCACAGTCTTGCCACAGAATATCTGTGCCATGAAGTGACTCAGTCATTGCAAAGAAGTGTGCTCCAAGCCAGACCTCTGTAGATGAACCCAAGGGCATCAAGTGGTACAAAGGACCTCACATGATACCCAACACTATGTGAAATGTTTGGGCCAGCCTTTCCACAGCAAAAGGACAGCTGCTGGCAGCCAGGGGGGAGAGATGGGGAGGTTGGGTGACAGTTAAAGGCACAGACCTCATCCTGTGCTGATGACAATATTCTGGAATGAACTGACAGTGGTCCAAGACTGTAGTTGATAAAAAGCCATTAAACTGTGCCTTTTAAATGGATGAGTGTCTTAGTTAGGATTGCTATTGTTGTGATGACACACCATGACCAAAAAAACTCGAGGAGGAAAACTTAACTTACTCTTCCATATTGCTGTTCATCATCAGAGGAAGTCAGCACAGGAACACAAGCAGGGCAGAAACCTGGAGGCAGGAGCTGTTGCAGAGGTCATGGAGGGGTGCTGCTTACTGGCTTGCTCATCGTGGCTTGCTCAGCCGGTTTTCTTACAGAAACCAAGACCACCAGCTCCAGGATGGTACCACCCATAATGAGCGGGGCCCTCTCCCAATAATCACTAATTAAGAAATGTCCTATAGCCAGATCTTATGGAGGCATCTTCTCAACTGAGGCTTTCTCCTTTCAGATAACTCCAGTCTATGTCAAGTTAACACAAAGCCAGCCAGCACAATTGACCCTTTGTCAACTTGATACACAAATACATCACTGCTAAGCCTTAATCTTTCCTCTTTTTCTTTCTCAAGATCACACATTAATATAAACATTCAAAAATTTAAAATTTCCATAGTGTTTTAAAAATTCAGTCTTCTTTTAAAATACAAAGTCTCTCAACTGTGGGCTCCTATAAAATAAAAAATAAATTAAATACTTTCTTACTTCAAGAGGGAAGAACCAGGGCACAGTCACAATCTTAATACAGCAAAACCAAACACCAGGAGGGTAAATAACTCAATGCCCAATTATCTGGAATTCACTCGCTATCTTCTGAGCTCCTCCAAGGGGCTTGAGTCACTTCTTTGGCTCTGCCCTCTGCAGCATACACAGCTTGTCTTTTAGGCTCCAGTTTGCTCCTCTCCACAGCTACTGCTGTTCTTGGTAGCATTGGCATCTCCAGAACGTTGGGGTCCCTTGCTGCAATTGGGCTTCACTTTCACCATTAGCCTCCCATAGGCTCTCTTCAGAGACTCCAGGCCTGCTGCAGAATATCAAAGCTCAGTTGCTCTTCATGGCCCCTTCATGCCTTCAAAATCAGTAGTAACACCTGGGTGACTCAACCTCACCAAGTTCAGCTGTCAGCAAGAGGTACAACCTTGGCCACTTCTGGACCACAGCTTCTGAGTGCTGACCCTGAACAAACACTTCTCAGAAGATTCCACCTCAATGATGCTGATCTCTTCTTAATCACAACTGATTCTTCAGCCCCAGCTGACCAGCATCCATTGTCCCCCATCAATCACTAATTAAGGAATGCCATACAGTGGGATCTTGTGGAAGCATTTTCTCAATTGAGGTTCCCTCCTTTCAGATAACTCTAGCTTATGTCAAGTTGAAACAAAACCAGCCAGCACAATGAGCAATGAGCTATACAGTCTATAGGATGTATACATATGTATAAATAATACCATCTTTTATGTTAATACATATTTTTATTTATTTATTTGTGTGAGGGTGGGGATGGAAATCAGAAGACAACTTTAGGGAATCAATTTTCTCTTTCTCACATGTGGGTCCCAAACTCAGGTTGTCATTAGTCTCGAGAGCAATTGCTTTTATGCACTGACCCATCTCACTGGCCTACACAGTTTTTTTTTTTTGTTTTTGTTTTGTTTTAATTTAAAAAGGTGGGAAAGGCCACCAAGGTGCTGGGGATGTGGCTCAGTGACAGAGTGAAGATCTAGTGTACACAAGGCCTACATGTGCAAGCATGAACACAAAATATCTAAACCAGGAATGTTTAATGTCTCAGACCCCTCACTGACTGGTCTATGAGTCTCAGTTTTCTCCTTCTTTAGCCCAAGCTCTGTTGGTGGCCCCATCCCTCCCCCACCTCCACTGACCAGGACACAGTTCAGGGGTCTTGCCCTCGTTGTCTCTGGGGTCTTGGTGGGTCCTGGGGCCTCTTAATATCTACTTTAACTCTCATCCTCCAATCACCAGCTCTGGGTGGAGTCAGGCTCTGTCTGCCTCCCATCCTGGCTCAAGACCTAGGCAAACTGGGTTTGAAAGCCAGCTGAGCTGCCTGTGTGATCTGGAGCAAGGCATTCCAGCTCTTTGGTCTGTCATCTCTTTCTTCATTCATCACTGATGGGAAGAGTCAGTTCTAGGTCTAAGATTGCTGACTGACATTTTCAAATGTTAGTCTGTCAGGAAATAAGGTACCATTGTAACAGTTCTTTCTCTTTACCTTCAGAACAACCTCTTTAAATTTTACTTTGTTATCTTATTTGTATATATGTTCTGCTGTAGGCTGATGCTGTGAGTGTCCACACCCAGATAAATGTTACAGAGAGGCACGGATAGATCTGTGTGCCCTGCTCAACCAGGCTCTAAGTGCCCACTGGCCCTGCCCTCTCAATGAGTGCCAGTACCTGGCAATGCTCAGAGGTCACCTCCTCATCTGGTTAGAAATCCAGATGAGATTGAAATCCGTAAGGCATAGATGAAGCTGGGGCCCGTCCTGCAAGGCCCCCATGGAGAGTGAACGGATTTATTTATTTTATTCAATGTGTATAAGTGGTTCGCCTCATGAACATATGTGTGCCTCATATGTGTCTGGTGCCCACAGAGACAGATGATGGTGTCAGATCCCCTGCAACTGGAGTTATGGATGGTTGTGAACCCCCATGATGGTGCTGGTCCTCTGCAAGAGCCACAAGTGCTCCTAATTGCTGAACCATTTCTCCTGCCCCTTACATTAATTTTCCAACAGTACATTTTTACTGCTTAAGTTTAAGTTTTTAATAATTGCAAGTAAATTTTATATAAATCCTCTCACATAGTATATAAAATTGTGTCATTCTTGTATGCCATAGCATTTTCTCTTGTTCAATATTCTTCTCCATTGTTTTTAGTAGCTGTGAAGTATTCTATTTTATGGGTTTATGGTAATTTATTTAATCTTTGCCACATTGTTGGTATTTTTCAGTTGCTTATGTTTATTTATTTGTGTGCGCGTGAGTGGGTGCGTGCGTGCGTGCGTGCGTGCGTGCGTGCATGTGTGTGTATGTGTGTGTGTGTGTGTATGTGTGTGTGTGTGTGTGTGTGTGTGTGTGTGTGTGTGTGTGTAGGTGCATACATACCATGGTGTAGAGATGAGAGAATAACTTTTCAGAGTTGGTTCTCTCATTCTACCTTGTTTTGAGTCAGGATCTCTCTTGTTTCTGCTGCTCTGCTGCACAGAATAGTTTCCAGTCAGTTCTGTCTCTGCCTGCCATTTCTCCTCAGAAGAGCTGGGATTGCAGATACCACTTCGCTCAACTTTTCACACAGGTTCTGGGGTCCGATTTAGGTTGTCAGACTTGCACAGCTAGTGCTTTTACTTGTTGGTCCGTCTTGCCTGTCCAACGTGTAGCTCAGATGGCCTTAAACTCTTGATCCTTCTGCCTGTGCCTCTTCAGCATTTTCTATCGGTGCACCACCATAGCCTCCATACAATTTTTAAAGTTGTGAAATCACTTACTTTTGCCATACTTGAATGAGGTCTTTAATTTCGAACTTCTGAAAAAAAAAAAAAAGACATTTTGGGAAAGAAGTCTGTGTTTGCAGTGAACTGGAGATGTGACTAAATAATGCCCTCAACCTGCATGTGACTAATATCTGATGCCTACAAGGGCAGGTTTGGTCTTGTAGATTTTGCTGAGTTCCCAGTCACATTGGGGACACTGGGTCACAAGACGGACAGGAAAGGCCTGGGGCTGGGCTCCTTACTCTTCAGTTCTGGGCCTCCTCTCTGAGTCCCTCCACATTCCTGGTGGGGGGACTTTTTCCTCACTGTACCTCAGCAGCCTTCATGCCTGTGCCTCCATTGCTGATGTTCCTGATCTCTGAGCACGGCACACTCAGAGATACCAGCCTTGTCTTTGGAACCAGTGTACCTGTGCCTTTGCTATTATCTTGACATTATTTTTGGAAGTATGGAACTTAATGTAGCTCTTAGAAAGGACCCAAGGGGTGGGCTATTGGCAAGCACATGCAGTACGGTGGCCCTGATGGACAGAAGGGAATGAAGATGCCTGTTCTTTGATTCTTGCCCGTAGTGGTGTCTGGTTTGGCTCTTTGGCTTTCATCTTGTGGTCCCAGTTAGTGAAAGACAGACAGCTCATTCCATAGTTCCTGACCTCTGTGGTAAAGCCTTAGTCCCAGGTCAGTGTGTATGTGAGGGGACAGACTCTGCTAAGACACATTTTGGGATGTTCTGGCAGATGACTTGGTAGTTAAGCACCCTTGTTTTTGCAGAGGACCCAGATTTGGTTCCCAGAACCCACATAGCAGGTTACAACTATCCATAACTTCATTTCCAGGAGATCTAACATTCTCTTATGATCTCTTTGGTCATCAGGCACATATGTGGTACACATACATACATGTATGTGGCATGACACTTATACACACATGAAACAGAATTTAAAAATTAAAAAAAGACACACCTGGAACAGAAGTAACCTAGGGGATCCTGGACCTGTGGTCACTCTGACCCCTAGAGTAACACGCCTCAGATGCCTGCACATCAGAGTCAAGCCTGGTATCCACAGAGACTTCCAACCCTGGGATAGCTTGGGATTAAATACCAAATGCTGGGGCAACTCTACCCACAAGCCTCAGCACCATGAGATTGAGATAGGTTGGATATCCCAGCTTGGGAGATACTTGGAGTTTGAAATATAGAGAGAACTGGGCACACCACAGGAAGGGCCTGTCAGATCACCCTGCAGTCTGGCCACTGCTACTAAGACATTGTTTTCAGACCTTGATTTTGGATGTCAGTGTGCAGGAGCAGGTTTCTGACTGCACAGAGAGGAACAGCAGGGACCTGAGATGGTCAGCTGGTTTACACTCCATTTGCTAGATTTAGTGGTCTGACTTCAGTAGGAGATGCTTTGTTTTCTCAGGGCCATTAGAAGTCATTTTAAAGGATAATGAATGACTTACAAAGGCAGTCTAAGTGTTTGAGGGAACCCGATGTATCAGGCTTGTGAATGTGACTAAGTTACAGAACTCAGTAGTTCAAACCCTTTAGTTTCAACAGTAACCAAGTTAAGCTCCCCTGGCAATGATACAAAAACTCTTAGCATTATGAACTAAATGACTCAATTTGTAGAGCAAATTTAGAACCTAAAGGGAATGAGATGTTATACTGCAAAATTTAATACACTCCATGATAATCTTAATCAAGGAAACATCAAATGGTCCTTTGTGTGATTAAAGCTGCTCTCAAGGCCACCAAGAACCTCACACTGACACTGTCTTGCCCTCCTGCCTCAACCCACAGAAGGACCCCTTCATCCCACCCTAATGTGCCCTTTCTGCTGGCTCCCATTCCTCCCACTCCCCTGCATCAGAAATGCCCTGTGCAATGGGGCTGCCCACCTAGAAAGAGAGCTCTGGAGCTCTTAACCCTTTTTCTTTTGGTGGAGCTGATTCTTCCAAATCTGTTCCTTTCAGAAAGTCTAGCCAATTGCAGAAGCATCTGGCAGCTCTGTTGCTTTGTGTATCCCAGGTATCACATGTATCCCAGGTCAGGAGAGTGGATTCTTGAAGCTCATCTGCAACTCTCAGAGGGATTCGTACCTGCAGAGTCATTGCTGATGATGAAGCCCATGCGGTTATCTGCAGGCAGAGAAACTTAGCCCTAAATCCTAGGTATTTCTCACAGAATGTGTCCTTTTTCTCATGAATTTCCATGCCAGATACAAGATGTGCCCCTACAGATTGTGACTCATACGTACCACCTGAACGTTCCCAGGAAAATGAATCGAAGGTCCTTGTTTTTAAAGCCCTGGAAACTGACAGGGTAGGAGTCTCTTGTCCTTGGTGGGGTGTTTCTGGCCCTTCCCCTACCAACTCTGACAGGGCCTCTGGGACACTTCGTTTTCTTTCTGTATCTTTATTACTTTCCTGAAAAGAATATTCAAGAAAATCCTGCCTGGCCATTTCACCCGAATCTTAGCCTCTCCCGTATTAAGGGAACCCACAGAGGGAGCTCCTCCTCTTATTACTCTTCTTCTCTCCTTTTTGTGACCAAATAGCTGAAAGAATTGACTTGAAGGAGGAGAGTTTTATTTTGGATCACAGTTTGGATCACAGTCCACCATAGCAGGAAGGTGTGGCAATATCAGGAAACAGGGAGAGCAGGACCAGAACCAAAGGGGGGTTATATTCCTCAAAGCACCACCCCCCTTATTCAACTTCTCCCAGCCAAGTTCCACCTCTTAAAGCAGCTATTCTCAAACTGTGGGTTGTGATCCCTTTAGGGGTTGAAGGACCCTTTCATAGGGCTTGCATATCAGATACCCTGAATATCAGAAATGTGGCAGGACCTCTGCTGTGCAGCTTATGGGATTAAGCATCAAGAGACGGTCAACTTCTACTTTTGTACTTTTGAGAACTCTGAGGTACCCCACAGGGCCAGCTCACTCTAAAAGTGTCACAGACAGAGCTCTAGAGTCTGCTGTGGGAAGCAAGGCACTGAGAGAGAATTACAGAGAGAACCAGGCTACCCCCAAGTGGCCCTATTACTTACATGTCCTACAAAGGACATTAGGATAGCCGTAGAAGAGTTACCTGGCTGAGCCCAGCCCAGCCCCACAGCTCATGAGGAAGCATGTAGAATGGCTGGTTTCCCTGTGAGGTTTTGGGGTGACTGTCACCTGTACTTCCTCTCTGATCTGGTGCCAGATGCTGCTCCCTGCAGTTCCTCATTCTACCAAGCTGGCCTCTCATTGCTGCTCAAACCATGTGTGTTTCACAAATGGGACCTTTCTCAGTGTCTGGAGCATGGTTGGAATACTGTAGATACTAGGTTACAAAAAGTCTTAGGAAGCAGGAATACAAGGAAGGAAGAAGAAAGGAGACGAGGAGAGATGCTGGGAAGCAGGTTGTTATGTAAGGTATCTGAAAAGGACTGGGCCATCTCTAATACCTCAAACAACAACAACCAACCAACCAAACACTTGGCAGGCTCCCCAATATATCATAGAAGACCCATAAAATAAAGTTCACATTCCATAAATGCCCTTTGTGGTGAGCAGAGCTGGTATGTGAGAATAGAGGTGAAGGAGTAGATGGATCCACCCACTTGGGATTTTGTCCTACTTGAGCTGGCCTGGCCCTAACCTGAGGTGTTCTTACAAGGGAGGGGGCAGCTGACCTTTTGACATTCCAAAGCCTCCTCTGTTTTTCCATAGTTCAGGATGAGAACAAGAAGAGAAACCCTACTAGCAAAAATACCACAGAAGGCTATGGCACTGTTGGGTTCAGGACTTGGGAGCATCCTAAGAGGAAGCTCACCTCACACTTTTTTTTTTAAAGCTGGGTTTCTCCCACATGATGCTGGTGCTAGAGAACACTGGAAATTGACTCAAGCACAGATTCAGGCCTGGTCTTAAGCAGACTCAAAACACCTGGTGGAAACATGCACGTGTCAGCTGGCCCTTTCAAGTCTGATGCTGGTGGTTCCAGGACCATCCTGTGTAAGCTGATCTCTGGGAACCTGTCCTTTCTCAGAGCTCTTGTCAAAGATGGTGGGAGGGAATGCGCTGGGAGCAAGCTAGTGGGTACATTTTCAGGAAGCTGCCCACCTTGGTCTCTTCCCAGGGCCCACATGTAGCTGTGTGCACCACGATCCCCTAGAAGACAACTCCCAGGATTCATGAGGCCAGAATGCATGACAGGGGCTTTAGGGTCTCTTCCTGCTCCTACTTCCTACCTTTACCCCCACAGAGTTGCACAGTGCATGGGGAGGGGGATAAGAATGAAGAAGGACCCACAGAGTTGCATAGGGCAGGGCAAGGGATCCCTGTGAAAAGCCTGTGTATCAGATCACATTTGTCCTGCCAGGTGAATCCTATCTTCTTTATCCTTGTTGGGAACTGGTGGCAGGGCTAAGATTTGCTTCTAGATGTCTCTAGAACTAACAGAGGCAAGGCAGAGCCAGCCCTGGATGAGCTGGTAGATGGACAAGTGGGCAGGTAGATGATTTAATGGAAGGATGGAGGGGTAGATAAAGGATAGAGTGAGTAGATGCATGGACAGATGTTACTTAGATGAATAAATAGATGGGTGATGAATGGATGATGGAGGGATTGATGAGTGAGTAGGCAGATGGAAAATGGGGAGTAGGTTATGAATGGGTGGTTGAATGAACAATCCTGACCTCTGGGGCCTGAGGCTTGGCTTCAAAGCCCACACCCTGCCAGTCCGTCAAGTGGAGGGAGAATGCCTGGTGAAGTGTTAGGTGGGAGGATTAAGTGTGAGAGAAAGCGGATGTGAGGGGTGGGAGAAGGAGGAAGAGGATGTGAGGGGTGGAAAGGGACAACAGAGGGGAGAAGGAAAGCAGCTGAAGTAAACTGAGTCCAGTCACTTTGAAGATTCCCCGGCTGCAAGCCCAATTATATCTAATAACAGCTTGCAGCAGCTTGGCGCCTTTCTCCTGGAGCCAAAGCCTTCACTGACATTCCTCAGAGAGAAGAGAAGGTGTGTTATTATCATCACCGCTTAATACTAAATAAATGAGATCCAGGGAGGTGGAGGGCCTTGCCCAAAGTTACAGGCTCTTGGGTCAGGGAAGGGCCTAGGCAGGAAGAACACAACTCCCTACACCGTGAGCATTGCTAGACCTTCTGAGTTGCACACTTGCCTTGCCTGTCTATGAGAATTAGAAATTTTTTTTGAAGGGGTATTTTGATTTTATATATTATTTTGGTTACAAGAAAAATGAGTAAGACGGGACTAGTAAAAATGCTTATGCTGAAAAATTAAGTCAAAGAGTAGTTTATTAAAAAAAGAATCAAAACAGAAACTCTTAGTACCAATGTGTACATTGTACACATTTAAATGACTCACAAGAATGAAGTTTTGTTTTTCATATACAGTAAGATCACACCACCTTGTTGTTTATCAAAAGATGTTCAAGAATTCTGCCTCCAAACCACATACATGACTGCCATTTTAAACGGCCTGCATTTCAAACATGCAACAACACCACTGGTAATAAAGCTTTGGAATGGGTGTTCACGCTATTATTTCACTACAAACGAGATAGAAAGCAAGATAAGTTGTGAATTTATTCTAAAGTATAATGGAGGTTGCCATCGTCTACACCAGCACTCCTCACTCCTCTGCTGCCATTTTTAGCAGGTACTCTTTGTCAATCCTGAAGAGCCTCCACCCCTCTTCACTGGACAGGTCAGAAGCACCTCTTCGTTTGTAGAAGTTGATAGATGGTTCATTCCATTCTGCTACCAAGAAGTGCATACTGCTGCAGCGACACTTCATGGCAACCTGGCTTAGATTCTTCAAAAGTTCTAATCCTATACCAAAGCCTCTGTAATCACTCATCACAAAGAAGTCTCCAAGATACAGTAAGTTGCCAGTTCATGGGTCATAGGTAAAATAGTACATGGCGAAACCAACAATGCTGTGTCCTTCAGGGGTCCAGTGTTCTTGAGGCACTTCTGCAACCAGGCAGTGGTAGCAGGGGTGCTGTCCGAAACCATCCTCTAGGAGATCTTTCTCAGTTAGCATTACTTGATCTTCCATGTATTCATATTTAGCCAGTTCCTTGATCAGCCGCAGGATGTCTCTGCAGTCGGAAGCAGTGGCTGGACAGATCTTGAATTTAGCCATTTTTGTCTTTTGCTTTTCTTCTCTTTGCGCACCAGGCCCCTGTACTTGAACAGCAGGAGGAGGTGGTTCCTCATTCATCTCCCGGGAGCGTCCTCTTCTCAGTCAGGCTGGCACAATGACCCGGCGAACCTCAGAATAAAAGAGAAAACTGGCAGACTTGCTTTGGAAAGCTACGCTGAGAATTAGAATTTGTAAATCGCAGATTCCCATGACACACTGCGAGTTCCCAGCTATGACACTGGGGACATCCTGACAGGGCAAGCCAAGTGACTCCTCCTAAGCCATTGGTTGCATCAAAGCTGGGAGTGTCTGAGGGTGAATTTGGAATTCAGAGGCCAAGCTTAACCTTTGGGATACAGTCCAGGGTCCATGAAGCCCAATAAAGCCACTAGAAGCCTATGGGCTTCTCTTCCTTTCTTGCACAGTTACACAGGGCTTCAAGAAGCGTGGCTCCTCTGATCTCAGTTTCTCATCTTGTCCCTACCTCTGATGAGTGGGCTCCACTCTTCCATAGGATCCACCTCTTCCCAGTCTGATCTTCCATATCTCTCTTCTCTTCAAGCACTTAACCACAGTCCTCTCTGTCACCGGGTCAGGGGCTGTGGGTTCTACAGGAGGAAGGAGGTAGGCGGTTGGCATTCCTGGGGCCTGAGTCACAGGTAAACTGTCAAGGCAGCACCACCCAGGGCTGCCCTGCTCCCCTTCCCTGTGAAAAACAACCAGAGCCAGGCAGCCAAGAATGTCCCTGAAGGGCTGGCTTAAGGGTGTTGTTTCTTGGCTTCCTCTCCAAAAGTACTCTGTGTTTCTTTATTGAAATGAGAAAAATGTAGAGTGTTATTGATCTTCAGTGGCTGCAGGGAAGTCTTGTGGAGACTGACACAGGGCGGCTGATCATCTGTGCCTGGGGCAAGAAGTCTCTGAGGGCTCCTTCCTGAGTGTCTCCAGGCTTTGCTGCTGAGCCCTCTCTGAGGCACAGGCTACTGGAGTGCAAGCTGGGAGCAGAGGGTGAAGGTGGTGCATGGACCCCATGAGGTGCACTGCTCTTTCTTGCTTCAGCAGTCGCTGGGGCCCCATGGAAAGACCCACGCTCTAGAGATGAGCACTGCAGTGTTCGGTACTTGTCTATGAGACCTACAGGCAATTAGGCTAACGATATACTCATGGAAGATGGGTGGGTAGGTGATGGGTGGCTGATGAGTCAATGATGGATGAGTGGTGGATGGATGGAGGAATAAATGTACAGAGTAACAAGATCCTGGGTCATAAGGAAGAGATTTGGGATTCTACCGAATTCTCCTTTGTGGCAGGATGTTAAATGGCATGCTCACAAAGGCCAAGCTTCAGTATGAAGTGTATAGGGACAGCCCATTCCTCTTTCTGCTCAACAGCCTACCCAGGATCTGGTCATGGAAGGACAGGCGACAGACAGGTGACACAGGGGGCCAAGGAAAGAGGGTACTCAGAAGGATGGGTAGGTTGAGAGCAGGGCAGTGTGGCCTTTGGCTCCCTGGCTCTGGCTGCTTCTCATGCCAGCATCAACAGCTAGGCTGGCATTCTTGGAGTCTAACCTTGGGCTCAGCCCTGCTATGTTGACAGGGTCTTCAGGTGGCCCAATTACACCCATCCTTCCACTGGGTACCAGTGCAGAGGGCTTACAAGTGACAAAAAACCAAGGCATCCAGAACCAGGCCTTTCAAACTGCCCTGAAAGATTTTGGGCCAGGAAAAGAGGGACTGGATGGAGCCCTGGCTCTGGTCACTGGTTCTCTGGAGTGGGTGGCCAGTAAAGGCTGAAAAAAAGGTGCTCAGCGCACCTTGCCTAGCCAGGCCTCCAAGCTTTCCCACACAGCCTCTGATACCCACAGGGCACTGCAGTGACACTCCCTATTAGAAGTGGAGCCTCTGCCTACAAGGAATGAACAGAAGCTTGGAGCCCTATTGGCCTGGCATCTGGAAGTGCTTGGAGCTTCTGCAAGCTATAGAGTGTCTCAGGTAGAGGGGACATCAATATTTTGTTAGAGTTAAGAGCCAGATTGCCATCTACAGCACAGAAGGAGGACCCGAATTCCTAAAGTCTGATGACCTCCGGTGCCTTGTTCATTTTCTTTTTTCTTTTTTTTTTCTTTTGGTTTTTCAAGACAGGGTTTCTCTGCATAGCTTTGCACCTTTCCTGGAACTCACTTGGTAGCCCAGGCTGGCCTTGAACTCACAGAGATCTGCCTGGCTCTGCCTCCCGAGTGCTGGGATTAAAGGCGTGCGCCGCCGCCGCCGCCGCCGCCGCCGCCGCCGCCGCCGCTGCCGCCGCCGCCGCCGCCGCTGCCGCCGCCGCCGCCGCCGCCGCCGCCGCCCAGCTGCCTTGTTCATTTTCTAAGTGTGAACTGACACCTGGATCTTAATTTAACCTAATCATTTTTCTTGTTTTAAAAAGAGGATCCCTAATTGAGACTTTAATCCTTACTGCCGGTTTGTTTACACCTGGATGGCAACAAACAAAACTTGAGGAAAAACCCAGCCAAGTGTTTGGGCCTATCCCTTCATAACTGTAGTTCCTTAGAGTCAGGTTTCCCATCTGGGCTCTGACTGTAAGGCTCCCAAAGCGGACTGCAGGCCTAGGTGGCCCCAGTGTGCTTCTACTTGGGTCTTCTCCATTCATCACAGCCCCTGTAGCCCACCTACCGTGGAAGACACTGAAAGACACTTGTGGCTGGGAAGGCTGCCAGCTAAGTTGCTATTGAGGACCTGTCCCATGAAAGTGATGCCTTTTCCCCTGTTCACTGAATTATGTCCACAAAGACAAGTTCCTGCCCCAACATCAGGGGTGGTTGCCCTGTGTCCAGAGGCCTGCTGCACAGTAGAAATACACTGCACAGTCACATCTGCCCTCTAGCATTCCTGCTCAGGGGCATCATGCCTCATCACATCAGTCCTGGGCCCCACAGGCAGATCTAGAGAGGAGCCCACTTGCTACCCATCTTCCACGTCTCCTGTCACCAATGTGATGCAAACTCTACACCCAGCTACTCTCAAGAAAGAGCATAACCTACATTCCCTTCAAGAGGTCAGAGTGCCAGGATTGCAAACATTGTCCTTCTCAGAGACATCATTTCAGGGTCTGATGTGCAGCACCTGTGAGCAGGTTGTTTCAGTGGTGGTGTTCTCCTTCTACCATAATTTAAGACCCCATGCAGACCTGTCAGCCTGTCCCTGCTCTGCCCTCTGTTTGTGCAAAGGTTGAATTGTGTCCCCCAGTAGTCATGTTCAAGTCATAAGCCTAGTACCAGGCAGTGGGTATTTGCAAACCAAGTCTTTACAGATACAAATCAAAGTCAGATGAGGTCACACTGAACCTGATGAATCCTACTTTCAAGGAGAATGTCCTTTTAAAGAATAGAGAAGGTCACATAGAGATCCAAAGGTCCAGAGAGGACTAGACTATATGAAGACCAGGCCAGAGATAGGAGTGATGAAGCCATGGACTACAAAACACCATGGTGTATTGGTGTTTCAGAAGCTGGGAGCAAGAACAAAAACAGAGTGCTCCCAGGAGTCCTTAAAATTCTGTTATTTGAAGCCCAGCAATGAAATTCTGTTAGCTGAAGTCACCCAGTTTGAGGTCTGTTGAGACAGGAGCTCTAACAAGCTAAGACCAAGGATATATCCAGATTGACAGGGACAGCAGTTTCCATCAGCCAGTGGTAGACAAGTCTCACTTCTCTCTTTTTATTCCCTACCTCATAAGCAACCTCTTTTGGGGATAGGGCTACAAATGGAACAAGAAGAAGGGAAGGGAAAGTCTCGTGGGGCATGTCATCTGCCCAGGGAAGGAGGTATCCCAAGTGCATTCACCGTCTGAAGGGGAGACGCACCTCAGCTACAGCCATGGCAAGGGAGCCATGAACTGAAATAAAATAGTGACTCTAGGGATGGGCAGGTGGCTCAGTCAGTAGGGTGCTTGCTGTGTAAGCTCGAGGACCTGAGGGGAGAAGAGAGAGAGAGAGAGAGAGAGAGAGAGAGAGAGAGAGAGAGAGAGAGAGAGAGAGAGAGAGAGAGAGAGGCAGGCAGACAGGCAGGTGGCAGGGGGGATAGCCATGTAGCTTTAGGGACAATGAACAATGAATTCTTTCTTCAACTATGCACATGTGGGAATTGACTCTCTCACTGTGATCTGAAAGGGTAATTTCTGGTCAATGACTGGACAATGACTGAAATCTTTAGAAAGGGGTTGGCAGAGATCTGTGTAACATGACCTAAAGCCCGTTGTCTTGTGGCAGTTCTGGCACTGTGGTGGAGGTCTGCTTTATCCCTGTAATCATAGCCTGAGTTGCTCATCACTGCTTCTACAGTCTGTAGAAGGCAAATATGTTGCCTCATCAGTTCCCTTGTACCGAGCCTCGTGAGTCACCCTAGGGCTTTTAAAGATGAATGGATGGTGAGCCGGCTTCTCAGGGAGATTAGTGATAAGTCACGGCCACACTTGCCAGGCCTGGCTGGAGCTGACTCAGGTGGGCCAGGGTGTGGTGGCAAGATGCATGGATGACACAGGATAGCAGATGTGACCTCCTCCACGGAGACACGGCCACTCACGTGGGACCGTTTCTCCACTTTGCTATTTCTTTGTGTTGTGTGTAGATGCTGTATAAATGGGTATATCTGATACATTCCTGTTATAGGTCGAATGTGAAGTGCCTCCTACCGACTCCTGTTTGAACACTGATTCCCATCTGATCACGTGTTTCAGGAGGCTGTGAAACTAGGATCGGGAAGACTGGTATCTGAATGCTGGGAAAGGGGCAGGCAGTGGGTGCCGGGCTTGTGAAGTTTCAGAGGGGAACACGGATTTGATTAGTGACTTTTCTGTGACTAAGTATCCAATGAGAAGCAGCCTAAGGGCGGCTTTATTCTGGCTCACAGTTTGAGGGCACAGATCACTGCAGCAGGGAAGGGACAGTGCAGGAGTGTGAGGCAGCTGGTCACATTGTATCTGCAGCGGGGAAGCAGAGAAAATAAATACAGATGCTCTGCTCGCTTTCTCCTTTTTATTCGGCCCAGGACCATAGCCCACAGTTAAGGCGGTTCTTTCCACTCCAATCACCCCATTCTAGAAACTCCCTCACAAACATGCCCAGAGATTTATCTCCCCAGTGATGGTAGATCCTGTCAGGTTGTCAATCAGTACCAACCTTCACAAACTGTACTGGGTAATGGGCTGCAAGCCAACGTGACAGGCTGGCAAGGAAATTGGCTATGTTTTGTCCATGCCTTGAGAACAGAACGAGGCTGAATTTCAAAGCAATGGGCTAATTTATTTGGTGAAAGACATTTCAAGACAGCACAACCTCAGGCTATGGCATGGTTACTGCTAGGTACCTATAGTAAAGTTTACAGTGAAGAGTCTGATCAAAAAAAGAGTCTGATGGAAAGATATGAAGAATGTGTAGTTTAGCAAAGAAGGGAACAGAAGAGTGTTTAAAGTTGCGTACAGGTGGATTAAGCAAGGTGACTGCAATTGTAAAAGAGGTAAGTGCCACCAAAGAGAAGTCTTCACTCCACACTGGGTCAGTATCAAAGGTGCCTTTAGAGCAAGATCCCATAAACCGAAGACTCCAGGGTATAAAAACACAAAATAAGCTAAAAGGAGAGTTACCAAGAAGAGCCCAAAGGGAACCTAGCTCAAACACAGCACCTTGACTATGGCAGGACACTGCCTAGGGAATGCTTTTTATGTTTCATCTGTCCAGGCACCCAGAGGCTGCTGCACTTTGGCCCAGGGGGTGTCAGGCTATATCTCGAGCTGGCAGCAGAACTTGGTGTTATCCACTTGGTGCTGGTTTTCCAGGTAAGTGAAATGCAAGAAGTCTGAGGTGTGACTGAAACCAGTCATGCTTCAACCTTCCACCTCCAAAGACCAGGCCCTTTAGCCATGGTGCCTTCCAAGCTATGCAACAGTGAGCCAAAATAAACCTTTCTTCTTTTGATTTTTTAAAATCAAGGTCTCAGGTTGGTTTCAAATTCACTATGTAGCCCAGGATGACCTCGAAGTCCAAGCTTCCTGACTCCACTTCCTAAGGGCTTGGTGTCATGGACGTGCAATGCATTGCTCATGACAATTTTTAAGATCTCTAAAGGTGGAGGTCCTTCTGTGTTGTGAACTGGGGCAGGCTTGGAAGAGAATGCACAAGACAAGACAGGCACAGAGCAACCACGAAGGAGCCTCCTGAGTCCTCAGAGACTTGGAGGGCTCCTTTCTCATATCCTAAAGAGTCAGTGGGCTGTGGAAGAAAACTCGGCTTCTATCTGGAGAGACGCTTTGGTGGCAGCACTAAAGGAAAGGAAGGAACTCATTTATTTAAAAAAACATCTACAAAAGTGGGGGTAAAGGCTGCCAGAACCTTGCTGGATCCAGACTTCCCTTTGTGCTCTATACCTGCCTGGGGTCTATGCACTAGGCCTGTTTTCTCTCCGTGGTATGAATGTATACAACGTCTCTGTTCAATTGCTAACACATTCTTGGGTCATTTACAGGTTGAGTGGTTATTAATGAAGTGCCTTGAGCATGCTACACTTATCTGACTGGGATTGTCTGAAAGCTAACTCATCTCTCTTTCCTCCCTCTCTGGGGTCTCTGGTGACTCACATTGTGGTTGTGCAGGAATACTATGGGTAGAAAGTAAACAAATTTCAACAAAACTTTATTTATAAAAATAGACAGTGGGACCAGAACTTGCCAGTCCCTGGTGTGAAAGGTTGGAAGGACTGGCTGACTTTCGAACCAGCTAGAGGGGAAAGTCTCTCACCTGGGACAGGCAAGGAAGTTTAGGAAATAGGTTTCTTTTTCTTGGTGCTATTCTCCTCCCCCCCTTTTTCTTAACCACAATTTGAGTTTTACAAATTGGCTCCATTCAAGTTTAATTTTCTACTGTCTGGCCCCAGCAGAGTAGAGAGGGTCATCAAGAGCTGAAAATGGAGAATGATCAAGGGCTGATACTTAAGCTAGAGGGTCTTTGAGGTTTTTTTTTTTTTAAAAAAATATTTATTTATTTATTCTGTATATAGTTTCTGCCTGCATGTATGCCTGCATACCAGAAGAGAGCACTGGAACACATTATAAATGGTTGTGAGCCACCACGTGGTTGCTAGGAATTGAATTTAGGACTTCTGGAAAAGCAGCCAGTGCTCTCAACCTCTGATCCAGCCCTGAGTTTCTAAAAGAACCTTTTAAAACATTTTTTTGCATGTATGTATGCTCTGTATGCACGTATATCTACTCACTGTGTGAGTTTAGTGCCCATAGAGGCCGGAAGAGGGCACTGGATACCCTGGAACTAGTTGTGAGCCACCATGTGGGTTCTGAGAATTAAACCAGATCATCTGCAAAAGCAGCTGGTGCTCTTAACCACTGAGCCATCTCTCCAGCCCCCAAGAAAAGCTTCTTTGAAAGATGCTGGCCCTGATTACCTGGGCAAATGTCTGCTCCCGCTGGCAGAGAACACAGGCATTGTCCACTATGAATTCTTCAGGTGGAGTGTGAGATGCTCAGGTTCGAGCCAACTCCACACAGCTTGTATGCGCTCTGTCTGGGGAACCTACAGTGGTGTTGAGAAGGAAAGTCTCACTTTCATTTCACGTAGAAGATTAGCAGAAGAAGCAATGCAGAAGTGACCTCAGAGAACGTGAGGCCACCAGGACAGAAAGGAGATGTTCACTCAATACTGGATCTTGATGGAGAGAAGGAAAGTTAGCTCCTTGGTGAGCTTGTCTTTTCTGAGTGACTCAGGGGACTGGAAGGGCCTGTGGAGGTGAAGATTCCATTCATGGATCATGCACTCTGCTTCAGACCTGTGCGCTGGCATTGTCCAGCTCCTCACAGGATCCTATAAATGAAGATCAAGTATGCCTGTTTTACAGAGACCATGGTGTTTCCTGAAAAACTATAGCCTTGAGATTGTGCAGCCTAGCCACTGACGGTTATGTCAAACCCACCACCCCAAAGGTCTGTGAGGAGTGTCTGGTTATCAATATGCTGTCCTGGTTTGAATTCTGTGGCTGTGATAAACCACTGACCATACCAGCTACAGGGGGAAAAGAATGTATGTGGCTTGTGCTTTCACAGCACAGTCCATTGAGCAAAGTCAGAACAGGAACTCTAAGCAGGAACCTGGAGGAAGGGACCATGGAGGAATGCTGCTTCCTGGCTCCCTCTGGCTTGCTCAGCTTCTTTTCTGATATAACCTAGGCTCACTGGCCTAGAGATGGCACTGCCAGCAGTGGGCTGGACCCTTCTACATTAATTAGCAATTTAAAAAATGCCCCATATGATATGCCCATAGGCCAATCTGATGGAGGCGATTCCCCGATTGAGGTTCCCTCTTCCAAGATGACTCTAGCTTGTGCCAAGTTGACAAAAACTTGCCAGCATGTATGCCTTGTTAACCATGGGAACGCTGGTTTGCCATTTTACCATGGCCAGGAATAATAATGTGGGCCAGTCATGTTGCAGGTGATGCTCTGGCATGGGGGCTTTGTCAGGATTACCGAAGTGATGTGAGGGCAGTGTGAGGTCTCTCTTTCCTTGCTTTAAAGTTGTTGTCAAATGCTTGTGCCTTTGTGCATGGCCCACTGATGGGAATGTATGTCTGAGTGTCTGCTGAATCAGCCCCACAGAGAGACACCCTGGGCTGAACTGCACACAGATGTCAGAGGGAGTTTCCCTAATTCTGAGTCAGCTGAGACACTAGGGATGGGCTGAGGAAAGGGAGCATCATACATCAGACAGGCTCAGAGTCCAGGAAAAGCATGTCCACACACTAGACACTTTGGCCCTGGAGGCACCACTGATCCCACCAAGCCAGGCTGGATGAGAGGCTCCCCCAGAACCTCTTACACAATGAGGGCTCAGCTCAGATCATGAGACAAGTGTACCTGGGACACGTGTGTCTCCTGTTTCTACTCCCTGGTAATATACATCAGCTCAATAGTGTCTCCCCAAGGTCAGGAGTACCTGTAACTTAAGTGAAAATGAAGTCTTTACAGATATGATTAGTTAAATTAAAGTGAGATCATGGTACATTAGGATAACATGCCCAAACCTAATAAGTCTTCTTCCTTATATAGAGAGAAATCACACACACACACACACACACACACACACACACACACACACACACACACACACGAGCCACACCAGAGCAGTCAAGCCATACAGCTGGAGCCAAAGGACACCTGCTGGAAGGATGAGGAAGAACCCTTCAGCGGGAGTATGGCCCTGTTAACAACTTGATTTTGGAGCCCTGGTTCCAAGAGCTGTGGGAGAATAAATCTTTGTTGGCTCAAGCCACACAGTTTGTAGTCATTTGTTGCACAGCAATGTCACACTGACAGCACAGGATCCAGGCTTCCCCAGGGCCCAAAGCTGCAGGTGTATCTATGTGTGTGTCAGGGAGGGATGGGGGCAGGCAGGAAACCGTGGTGACCTCACATGGCAGAGGCTCCCTACCTATCTTGAATCCACAGGCCCATGTGTCACAAGGACTAAGGAAGTTGAAGGACTCCAGTGTGCAAAACTAGGAGCCACAGGTGGGCCACCACACTGGGAAGCCTCCCTAGGAGGGAACCCCTGCCCTGGCCAGGTATCTGTGTATGGGGGAATGAACCAGAGGGTATGGGTTTGTGAAATGTGTAGTATGTGGCATGTAGTGGAGGTATGAAGTGTGCAGTATGTATGATATGTGATATATGTGTTTGATTTGTGTGGTGTACAAGGTATATATGTTTATGCACATATACATGGTGTTATTGTGTGTGGTGTGTGCAGTGTGAAAATGTGCCATATTATATGTGAAGTATGAAATGTGTAGTGTGCATGTGGTCTGTGTAGTATGAGAGATGTGTAGTGTGTATGATGTGTTAGGTATGAGGTGTGTGAGGTATGAGATGTGTAGTGTGTGAGGTGTGTAGTGTGTGAGGTGTATGAGGTATGAGTTGTATGAGGTGTGAAGTGTGTGTGGTATGTGAGATATGTGGTGTGAGGTATGAGGTGTGTGTGGTGTGTCAGGTATGTGGTGTGAGGCATGTGTGGTGTGAAACATACAGAGTGTGGGTATGTATATAGTATGTGCATATAACTCCATGATGTGTGAATTGTGAGATACCTAGTGTGTATGTGGTATGAGGTATGTTATGTATGTGTTGTGTGAGGTGTGTGTGGTGTCAAGTGTACAGAGTATCAGTGTGTGTAGTACTTGGCATACAGCTCCATAACATGTGTGAATAGTGAGGTATGTAATGTGTATATGGTATGAGGTATGTTAGGTGTGTGTGGTGTAAAGCATACAGAGCGTGTGTGGTGTGTATGGCATATAGCTCCATAATGTGAAAACTGAGAGATGTGTAGTGTGTATGTAGTGTATGGTATGTATGGTGTGTATGGTGTGTGAAGTATGTGTGGTATGTGGTGTATGGCCCTTTGTCCTCAGTGGCTTCCATTCATCCTCCCTGGTATCACCTGAGCTCTCTTTTCCCTCCTTACAGGTGTGTTTCTTCCTCCCCTTCCTATCTGCCTTCTGCTCAAATGTCCCTGTGTGTTGTTGCTGTAGACAGTTTTGAGCCTGTGTCTCTCTGGAACATTCAAGCACAGAACATGGCCCAGGAAGGGGTGGGTGATGTCTGCACCTTGGAAACCTGATAGCCGCCCTCTTGGCTGAAGTAGCAGCCCCGAAGCTGGATGGTAAGGTGGTCATTTCACCACTGATTGTTTTTATCTGTGGTGACACAGAACAGTGTTTCAACTCTTACCATCTCTAGGTTGTCATAGCTTGGATGTGAAGTGTCCCCACAGGCTCATATATGATAGTTCTGTTTGGGGAGGTTAGACTTTGAGGCTTATGTATGTGTAGCCTGGCCCTGCTTCCTGCCAGTCCTGCTTCTTGTTCTGCCCAGATGTGAGCCTGTAGCTTCACTCTCCTGCTGCTATGACTGACTACACCCTAAATTGTGAGTCAGAACTAACCTCTCCTTCCTTATGTCATCTCTTGTCAAATATTTGGTCACAGTGAGGAAGAAGTAACTGATTCAGTGGCCTGGAAAGTCTTGCCCACTGCAGAGAGAAGAACTCAGCGCTCCTGAGGGATCTGTCCCAGTGCCTAAGCTAACTCAGCCTCTTAGGACTCTATAGTCATTGTCACAGGCAAGCGTCTTTGTATGGCAGGGTGGCCTGAGTGCCTGTGAGCTCGTCTGGGCTCTTCTGTGCTCATGACAATGGGGACAGCTGCTTCTCACCTGGTCACTGACCCATTTTATTCTCTTTACTGGAAACATATGTACAAAATTGGCCTCTTCAGCTAAGTGGGCTGACGTTTCATTGTTCCCAACTAAAAGTGTGTTAGAAATGCTTGTTATGGACTTGGTGTTGTCTACAGATTCTGCTGCTGTTTTACTTGCAAAGAATTGTTATTGCATTTATTTTTTGTTATGTATGTATGTATGTATGTATGCATGCATGTATTTATTGTGTTGGTGGTACGTGTGTTCCATGGGACATGTGGAGGCCAGACGAAAATCCATGGAGTCTCATTCCACCATATGGGTCATGAGATTGAATTCAGGTTGTCAGGCTTGGTTGAAATTGCCTTTACATGCTAAGATACCTTGCTACCCTCTCGTTGGTTTTTTTGTTTTGTTTGTTTGTTTGTTTTTTGAGACAGGGTTTCTCTGTGCAGCCTTGGCTGTCTTGGAACTCACTCTGTAGACCAGGCTGGCCTCAAACTCACAAAGATTTGCCCGCTTCTACCTCCCAAGTGGTGGGATTCAAGGCATGCACTACCATGGCCCAGCTGCTGTCCTCTGTTTTTAGTCTCTGTTTTTTTTTTTTTTCATTTTGTTTTAGGTTAAAAACCACTGGAAAACAGCTATTTAAATAAAATAAAACAGTATTTTAGTTCATTCCCAACAAATTACATCACTGAATAATAACTTAATGCAGTGCCCGGTATAAGGACATTCCCTCAGCCCTGCTAAACCACAGCTAAATATGATCTTACATGGACATCTCAGGAGGATGGTCACATGGGTGGGAGATGGCTCAGTGGGTGAGGCTCTTTCTGCACAAGCAGGCAGACCCAAGGTCAGATCCCCAAAACCCACAGAAAGTCATCATGGAGTGTGTGTCTGTAATCCCATTGCTCCAAGGAGAGATGAGAGGTGGGGACAGCAGACTCCCTGGAAGCTGGAGGCCAGCTTAGTGTACACAGAGGCAAGGACAAGACAGAAGGTAAGGACCAACACCCAAGTTTATCCTCTGACTGACACAGCATGTTAGGACACATACATGCTCCTCACAGATGTGTTTTAAAGATTTCTGTATTTATTTTATGGTGTATGTGTGATTGCCTGCATGTATGCATGAATGCACACCATGTGTGTGCAGGAGCCCACAGAGACCAGAAGAGAGCACTGGATCCCCTGGAACCTGAGCTACAGGTGTTGGGAGCTACATGAAGTAGCTACTGGGAACTCTGCAAGAACCATGGAGCTTTTTCTCCAGCCCCAGATACTTTTTTAAGTTGACACAGTTCGTTCCTTTGGGTTGGTAGCAGTTATTTGGTGTGCAAATGGCTCCTTGTGATGGTTGCTGAGGTGCCTGGAGCCACCAGGCCCTGTCTTCCCACTGCCCCATGGAAGACCGCAGGTGGAGGGAGCCAGACCTTCCTACATAGGGCCTCTTCACATGGTGTCTACTGGAAGAACATTCCCTGTTGCTGTTCTTTCTGTTTGAGGGCTTAGCAGTTCCCACCCGACAAGGACAGATGGATTCCATTGTGGTTCTTCTGAGCTCAAGTTCAGTTACCAATGCTGCTAAATTTATGCATGTCTCCTGAGCCCATACTGAGTCCAGGAGGCAGTGACTGAACCTGTCTGTGCCCAGGATGGCATTCTACTTGCTCATCTCTCCACAGTCCACTTGGCCAGTAGGATTGCTGGCAGTCTTTGTGAAGTCAAGGTTTTAGGTTTCCTTGTTTGTTTTTTCATGAGACACAGTCTCTTGTAGCTCAGGTTGTTTGTGAGCTCTCCATGTAGCTGAGGATAACATTGAACTTCTGGTTTTCTTGCCTCTACCTTCTGAGTCCTGAGATTGCAGGTGTGAACCACCACACCCAGTCAATGTTGTACTGTGGATTGAACCCAGGGCTTTGCATATGCTAGGCATGGGCACTATCAACTAAGTTACATCTCCAACCCTGCATGCTACACTTTGATGACACATTTTAGCTCTTCCAGTACAGGGAATCAAGTGACCACATGCCTGAATAGAGAGAGGCCAGGAGGCTCCACCCACACTTACCACATACTGTATGGGGTGGCTATGCCTCTGGACAAGCTCTATGCATCTCTTCCTACCCTTGGTTTACCTTGTCACATGAGCATGGGTTTCAAGTGCTATCAGTACAGAACCTAATACTCCAACCATCTCATGGGAAGCTAGTCCTGAGCTAGGAATGAAGGATGGATCCAAGATGTGTTGATTGATTGATTGATTGATTGATTGATTGACTGACTGATTGATTGACTGACTGACTGAATAAATAGGCAATGGTTGATTCATGCTAAGTGAAAGGAAAGTCAAGGAAGTGTACATTCTGCAGAGCCATAGGCACCCATGAAGTCTTCCAACATGTCCATGCCAGAAGCTGGCATGTGTGCAATAGAGGCCTGCCTCTTCCTTTTCTGGAACCCATGTCTCACAGGGCCTCCTGCCTCTCATCCCAGGAAGCCAGCCAGAGTGAGGCCCTGAGCTGGGTTGCCTGGGCTTGTTTCCAGGCCAGGCAACAAGCTTCCCACACTGGCTCCAGGATCCCATCCTGGCAGCTGCATCAAAGCTCTGTCTAGCCCCCGAGGCTAAAGTTGCTGGAGGTGGCCACACATTCCTGTGGGTCTTGGCAGGGAGGTGTTACACAGAGTGCAGATGAGGAGTCTGAAGGCTGCAAGATACATTCTGAACCTGTGTGCACAAATGCTGTCCATGAACTTGAGGCCTGGCCTGACTGGCCAGTCCATGGAGGCAGAGCTGTGGATACTGTTAGCTTTGGTAGTTAGTGTCTGTAGGCACCACTTTTAGCAATGAGGTTTATACTCCACCTGCCCTCCCTAAGCCATCTCTGGAGAGTACTTTCAATACGTGCTTGGCTGAACATTTGTCACTATTTAGCAAGTTCTAGAAAGCAGAGATTTGAGCAATACAACTCAAAATTGTACTTTGGGATTGCTTTTGCTAAAACAAAAGAAAATGCCTGATACTGTTGCAAAGCTCACAATGAGGACTGATGATGTTGCCTTCCTGAATGGCCAGGGATACTGTGTATATGTTTCCAAATGAGCAAGAGGTGAGCTTCAGAAATTCATTGCCTATCCCACTATACTTGTGGTCATGGATGGCTGTCAACAACTGGGAGTTCCAGATGTTGAAGAGGTGGCTACCTAGCTAAGGCGAGGATAGGGCTCCCTCCACTGGAAGCTGTGGATCTGAACCAAGGTGGCTGTTCAGCTGGGTTTCATCCAGCAAGCAGAACAGTGTGATCCTGTCCTTCCACTTGGGGTGTGGCGCTGCTGCTGCATCTTCCTAACCCATAACATGTGTGTGATGAAGCCCATTTGCTAGGCTGCTTCTGGTTGTCTCCAGAGCTTGTACTTGCTGCCAAATCTGAAGGAGTGAGAAGCTACGGGGGTGGGGTGGGGTGTGTGTCTCCATGTGTTGCTGTCCCTCCTGCCTGGTATCAAGGCCCACAGACCCACAACACCCCTCGGACCCAGAATTCAGCCTTATCTCTACCATCCAGTACAGTCATTTCCATAGCCAGCAGCTTACTGTGAGGCTCTGCCATCTTTGACTGTGTCTGTGCTTCTGCAGCAGAAAGTGTTTTATTGCACTTCCCTCATTTCTAACAAAAACTAGAGGCCATTTAAAAATTAAGGTGCTATAAAACACGATGTAATAAAAACCAAGGTCTACATGCTTGACTCACACGGGACAAATATGGCCATCCCTATGAAGAAGAAGCCATCTGGCACTACCACCAGATGGTTCAACGCTGTGCTCCAGTACCAATGCTTCTGCTTGGGAGAAACAGCCGCACAGGATGGAAGAGTAACAAGGCCGCATTTGAGAGATTTGTACCTAAGGGTGAGTAAGAATTAGGGGCTCCATTTTTGAAGCTACCTGGAATTGATGTGTGTTTCTTGCTTTGGAATAGTCTATTCTGGAAATGGGGGCTGTCCACATATTCTGGTGACTAGCAGAGCCTCAGCCTACTTCACATCCTGCAGAAAGACAGCCTGGAAAGGGAAGGGAGCCATTACTTTTCAAGGCACACTTGCAATACTGGTGAGAGTCATTAAAAATAACCATGCAGACAAAGATACAAATCAGATATACCTCTTAGATGCTTCTGCTGGGCCTGGCCTGTTTCATCTGTGTGTAGAGTGTGAATTACTCAAACAACAGCTTTTGCAATTCAGTGTTTATTCAAAAGGCTATTGAGCATGTGAGCAGGAGCTGGACTTTAACACCACTTCCCCGAAGATTAACAGAGTAAAGAAGTGGGTGGCTGAGGTTAGGGAAGTGACTTCTCTGGTGTGCTGAGCACAAGTCAGCTGTCCTCATGGCTCTTTATAAGACTCATGCTCAGAACATGGCAGTGTGATCTGAGTGAGGGGGAGTGTATTTGACAACATCAGCTCTTGATGTCAAAGAGGTCACCCATCAGACACCTGCCAGGCCCAAGTAAAGGGTGGTGGTTTCAAGAAAGGTGGACTTCAATTGCTGAAAAGTAACCCAGGCAACCATTTTTTTTACCTTGATCAATAGGACAGAGGTGTCACCCACAGCAGAGCTGTGGGAGACTAATGACAGGCCACTAGCTGTATAACCTCCAAAGCTGGTGATTTTTAAGGTTAACCAAAAGCAAAATGAGAAGGATTGGAGTGGTAGCTTGGTGGTAGAGTGTTGCCAAGCGGCAAGGAGCTGTGGGTTCAATCCCCAGGATCATGAAAGCAAGTGACTAAAAGCCAGTGTAGGGGCCAGAGAGATGGAACAGTGGTTAAGAGCATAGACCTAAGTTTAGTTCCCAGCACCCATGTCAGGAGGCTTACAACTGCCTGTAACTCCAGCTCCAGGGGGTCAACACCTCTAGCCTCCTCAGGCACCTGCACTCACATGTATACACTTGACACATATGCAATTTAAAATAAAAATAAATCTTAAGAAATAAAAGCAAGTGCAGCTAGAGGGTTTATCCAGAGTTTATTGTTGGACTTCAGATATGTTTCTAGAAGTCGCAGCTGAAATCCATTCCAGCACAAGAAGTACGAGGCATTTCTTCCCCACAGGCCCATTCAGACTAATAGGACCATTCTTAGAGCCCTTTTCAAGAAGGGCTCAGGGACAGGACACTGTCACTGTGTGTTTTACTGTGGATCCCTCCTCTAATCATGAGCCCCACTCTATTTTCTTGAGGCTCCTGGCATGCCCCTGTCTCTTTTTGCCAGCAATGACTCCACTATTCAGGCTTGTGCCCACCTCCAGGAATACCCCAGACCTATCACAGGAGCACACCTCTGTTCATCTCCAAGTAGGGCATCCAATCCCTTTAGGAAACATGGGATTTGAATCATCTTGTATCCTGCAGCCCTCCCACCACCTACAATGGTCTCCAAAGAAATGGCCACAAACTTCTCCCTAGAGAGCACCACTAGAAATTCCTCAATGCTCTGAGCAGGCCTTTGGTCTTGGCCCTGTGATTGATGAGAGCTGTCAGTTTGTCCTTACTCACGCCACACTCTGGACATGTGCATGCTCCCTGTTGGCCAGAAGGTGTCAGCCTCTCATTTCTGCTGCGATTGGCATGGGAGACAACTGCTCTACCACTGATCCACACCCCCGGCTCTCCTTTTACTTTCTATTTTGAGATAGCTTCTCACCAAATTATCAGGTTCAGCCTTGAATTGGCCCTGTGGCTCCCAGAACCTGAACTAGCAGTCCTCCAGCCTCCAGCTCCTGAGTAGCTGAGATGTCAGGCCAGCACCACAAGATGCTGCTTAGCTGCACTTTGCAATGGAAAGCTAAAGTCCCCTCTAGTCCCTGCCCTCAAGGATCTCCTTTTGCAGCTGGAGACATCTCTAGTTAGTATGCAGGTGAGAGCTGACTGCCTCAGCCTGCTTCAGTGTGAACACATGCTCATTTCACTCTTGTATGGTCACACATACATGGCACTGAATACCATTAGGGGAAGAAATGAGTGATTAGATGTGAGAGAAAGTCTTCACCCTGCTAAGTCATGCCTTTCCTGGTCCTTCTGTTTACTTGCTTTCTTGGTGCCTAGGGCCACCCCAGTGCCATCCATGAGTTTGGATATGCACAGCCACTGTCTTTGCTTGCAGAAAACACAATTTCCATAGCGACGACATATAAAAGGACGACTCCTGAGCACTACAGGGAAATGCCTGCAGAAGCGTACCTCCCACATACCTCAGGCTTCAGGAGACTTCTTGGAGGAGGCCACAGTGACAGAGGATAGAATATGGATCAGAGGGAGAGAATACATGAGGGTTTGCTGGCCAGCTACATCCTGGCTGGACAGGTATCTCAGATAGCAACAGGAAGCAGATAAAGTGTGAGAGGTGGACCCTGAGTGTGATTAGAATGGACACCTACTGTGGATTTGTCTGGAGAACAGAGGGAACTGAAGTGGGTGGAGTTGGACTCCTAGATGAATGTAAACCTTCTTCATAGCCATTGTCAGGGCACATGGGCAGGTAGGTAGCAGCCTGAAGTGGTGACAAGGAAGGCCTGGCTTCAGTGGACTCCGAGGATGAAGGAGGCTGGCCATGGAGGTGGCCTGGGAATGAAGCCATAGCTAGGTAGGGGATAGGCCTCCTCCAAGAGCCTCATAGTCACCTGCAGCAAGAAGAGGGCAGGAGCAGCCACAGGGGCAGGGCTCAGCTCCTGCTATGCAGTGTGAGGTGCTGTCTAGATCCTCACAGGAAGTGTTCAGAAGACATGGAGGAGGGTTCAGCAGTGAGACCTAGGCAGGACAGGGTCTGGTGGAGTGAGTGGGAAGCCTGCAAGTCCTTCCAGGTGGCTGAATATGGCTTCTGCTTCCAGCCTCCACCTCCTTGATGCCAGCCCCAGTTAAATATACCACCCAAGGTAACTTCAAGTTCACTTTGCTCCTTCCTCTGCTCCTGTAGGGGCCTGCAATGCTAGTTCTAGCCAAAGGCTGTAGACAGGTAGTTTCTACTACAGAGCTGCGTTTTCTTGCAGTTGTGGATGTGGGAAACCTGAGACCAAGGTGGATTTGGCTCTTGTCTCTCTCTTACTGCTATATTGCTCCTGGTGTCCTTGGCTTGGAGCAATATTATTCCAGTCTTGGCCTCCATCTGCACATAGCCTCCCCTCATGCCTTCTGTCTCTTAGGGTCTGCCTCATTTTAGTCTGACCTCATCTAATATTGACTCCATCCTATTTCCAAATGAGATCACCTCCATAGGCACAAGGGGTTAGAACTTGAGCACAAGCCTGCATGGTGGGATAAGAGCAGCACCTACCTTTCTGCACCTGTCTAGCTATTTGCTGAACGAAGCAAGTTTCCTCAGGGAAAGACAAGCCATTCCCCAGAACGCAGCATTGGGCTGCTGAGGGGGACCACTGTGAAACCTCAGAGTCTCTGTCGTCCTTAACTGGAGACAGCAAGAAACCCCAAGTCTTTCGACACCTACTCTTGTGGGACCCAGGCTTCTGGCTCTGGCTCAGCACTGCTAGCTCACCAAGGAGCCAGCTGCTTTCTTGCCTGGGGCCACCATTCCATACCAGGGAGGGACTGAGCTGGGTGCACAGGAAGAGATGTGGTAAGTCTCTGCAGCCCAACTTTGCCTCTTGCCTGTGGACCTCACAGCAAGCCCCAGCCCCATCTCTAAGAAGGGGGTCACATGGCACCCCTTCAAGGGCTGTGGAGGCTTAAGTGACACTGATCTGGTTCTCAAGAACAAACATATAACTTTGTGTTGTTCTTGGCTTGGCTCTGCTCATGTGTGAATTTAGTAGCATCACCTTTGGGGTCCCTTCCAGGTCTTTG